>NC_135414.1:22741292-23341292 GCF_051991245.1 Festucalex cinctus
CAGGGCACCACCTTCATTTGAAAGAAAGTAATTAGCCTTATCATCTGAAGTGGAGAACTTTTCCAACACAGGGGTCTTTATCTCGGCTTTAAAAGACTTAATTACAAAAGATGGCGAGTTGGCAATAGACGAGTGTGTTTATTTATAGTGAAACAATGATACCGTGGGGAATATACTGCGGCTTGCCGTGGTCAGTAGATAAAACTACATTTAAAACCAGTTACTTTGTGGTCTATTTAATTAAAAAGTTGGATCTTACAATCAAGCATGTTGGTCACGAGACCCATTTTTCCATACTCGACTAATTATTGGGTCTTTTCCGCCAACAAAATAAGGCACTGCAAGGTACTGTTCGTAGTATCTAAACACCGCGTACCACTTCTATTCCCTCATTTCTTGTACAGTCTCAGACTTGCTTACCCTGTTACTGTGCATCCAGTCTCCAATTTGATCTGTTTTCTTGCTGCCCGCAGTCTCATCTTGGGTACAGCTCGGCTCCTTACTATGCCCGGCAAAATGATCCTTGTACTAGCATTGTACTACTTAATTCACAGTGGCCAACACTATTTGCACCGTCCATGTATAGCTCCTACTTTGGCAGGCAGGACATTTTTTGTGTTGGCCTTGGTTGCTCCAGGTCGCCTCCCTGCCCTACTATCGTATGGTGTTCCGCAGGGTTCAATGTCGGTGACCCTGATGTTTTTATTGTGTTTGCGCCCCTGGATTCCATTTTAAGAAAACATGGTATTTCCTTTCACTGCTATTTGGGGGACGGGCAGAGAAACAGTATATCCCACTAAGCAAAAAGGACATTTTCTCCTTAAGGCCATTTTTGTCCTGTCTGGAGGAAAGGAATGGAAAAAAAACAGAAGTTATGGTGTTTGGTTTTAAAGTGATCTATAAATATAGTTGAGTTGAGTAGTTTGTTGAAATGTGTCAAAAGCTGAAGTAGAGCAACAATTTGGGTAAAAAAAAATATGTTTTGAGAAACCATGTCTGTTTCAAAAGGTTTATTATTGGTATTTGTTTTGTCTTGCAGAGAACAACAAAGAAAAAGGTCTATTCACCTTATTTTTCAATCACTTCCAAAGAGCTGAGCAGGTGTCATCCCATTGTGCATTGACCTACATTTCCATGCCCAATGTCAAATGTAAAATAACCAGGATTTAACACGGCACACTTGCGTTTTATTTTTTTGAACGGCTTTGTTATTCTGCACCAACAGTTTGTCTTTGAAAGTGGCTGCAGACGCTGGGCGGTAATCATAGGCGGCAAATGTCACCTCGCAGAAGAAGAGAAGACAAGCTGTTATTATTCTCAGGGGTGAACCGTTGCCTTACAAAAGGACACTTAAAAAACACTACACTACACTGGAGTGGTTTAAAAAAAACAAAAACAAAAAAAACTTCACGGCATTTCAGTAATTCTGACTTAAGTACAAATTCGAATGTAACTCTGTTGTGGGCATTTGATTAATTTTCCTTGATCAGAAATGAGGAACCATTTAAAAAACAAAACAAAACATTTCTATCGGGATGAAAATGTCTCATTGTTCTGAACTCCTATTTCCATGCTTATGTCATAGTGCTCAAAAGTATGTCTGATAAGTTGCCATAATGTGGATGTTGTTTGTCAGATGTGTAGCAAACTAGTTGAAGCTGAATCAACAGCGCCTCTGTTGGTACCAGCCAAATAGTGCAGCCTATTTTGGATCAAATGTTTCAGGACACAATGAATAAACAACAATAAATTCTACACATTCAAAATAATTTTAACAATGAATGAAATTTTGAAGATACATAACTCTGGATAATTGTATTAAAGGGGCTGTCTGCCGGTTTCACTCAGGAAAATGCACTTTTTAAAAACAGGATTTAAACAAACAAACTACCTCTCATTTTATAGATATGGGATTTTCATAACGTGTGGGGGTGATTTTGTCCTAAACCCCCACACCCCCAACCTGTATTTTGCCATTTTGTATTTGTTTTGGAACAAATACACAGATTTTTTTTTTCACTCACTCATTCACACATGTAAGCTTCTGGGAGTGAGTGAGTGAAAAAAAAAAAAAAATTCGTGCCCGCTTTCAAATTGCCGCGGGAGTGACGTCACGCAGCTGACACGTTCGCCCGGCCCCGTTTGCGACACGCCACCCCCCGCTCTGCGATTGGCTGGAGGGGTGTAAACACTGTCTTTCAACAGAAACGGCCCGTACAAAACAAACACAAAATGGAAAAATACAGGCTGGGGGTGTGGGGGTGTAGGACAAAATCACCCCCACACGTTATGAAAAGCCCATATCTATAAATTGAGAAGTAGTTTGTTTGTTTAAATCCTGTATTTAAAAAGTGCATTTTTCTGAATGAAACCGGCAGACAGCCCCTTTAATACATGTTATTTATTAAAAAAACAAACAAACAGACAAGCAAACAAACATTATTTTTCATTTGTTCAGTAGTAACAATGGATAGTTTATAGCCTGGCATTGAGCCTGTCTGCATTTAGCAATCCTCACGAGTCTGTCATTTGTTGTTGTTATGTCCTCTACGGACGTCTGCCACTCTATCTGCCTTTTGCAAACAGACCAGCATGCCCTAAATTAATCCTTCCGGGGTTCCCACAGTGCCTCAATTTGAAATGCAGGCCTGCTCCCGCAAGTCTGTGCTTGTGAAACTGAGTTTGACCGTTCTTGATGTGATTTGTCGCCCCAGGATCGGTGCGGCTCCGCCTAATCGGCGGAACTGTTTGCTGCGAGTTGTATTCCGGTGATAAATATCAAGGAAGCATCTGTTCCATCACCTCTATATGACTTTTGACACGCAGCTTCCTCAATCATACAGTTAAAATCACACTAGTGTTTGAGAGATTTTGTTTTGGTCCAGTGAAACCAAGGTTGAACGTTTTGGCCATAATTCCAAAAGGTATGTGTGGTGTGGTGCAAACACAATACTGCTCATCACCAAAAGAACACCGTACCTACAGTTAAAGCATGGCAGTGGCAGCATCATGCTTTGAAACTGTTTTTCTGCAGCTAGAACTGGAGCATTAAAAGAGGACGGAATAATGAACAGCTCAAAAGAGCAGTCAATAATGTAGTATTTTTTTATTATTATTATTATTTTTAAATACAATACCAGTGCCATCAGGCTGAAACCTCCTATGTCACATTTTGGTGAATTTAATATTTTTTTTCCAAATTTCTAGTATTGGTCAGCCAGTTTCAGGGGTCTCCTTGAAAGCTGCTGATTTTGGAAGTACAAAGATTCAACACAAGTCCAATGATATGCTAACAGTATAACAAGTGTTTAGCGCACACTTGTGATTAACGCCACTGAGGACACTTTTTGAAGAACTACACTATTCAAGAACACATTGTTTGCACGTCTCCATCAAGGCTTAAACATGACTTAATCAATCTTCAAGTAACGTAACATCTTTCTTGAATTTGTTGTTGTTTTTTGCATTCCAGCTTCTGACCGCGCGTACAAATAGAAAAACTTGAGCGATTTACTTTACAAACTTTGTAGACTCCCCACTTCATCTACACAAACACTTTCTTTCGCAGCACTGCGCACACGCACATAATGAGAAAACACAATTTGCTCAATACACGGGATGTGTTTACTCCTGTCCTTCATCTGCGGGGCTATGGAATTGTGCTGATAACAGCCAGCGCACAGCGTTTGACTAATTGGCCATCTCGTATGAGCGATGGCGTGCGTCACCTTTTTTGATTTAATAATTGTTTTGTTGTCTGCTCGGCGAAAAATGGTCACATAACAATAACAAAGGTAGACTGCAATTTTCAGACCGGCGCTGGCTCCTCAGCCCATTTACCAAAGTGAATTGTGATGAAATCATTGAGATTTTGTAGAAAAATGTCTTCTTTCTTGGAACTTCACCAGCAAAGAAACAGCAACAACAAACACATTTGAGCTGTCATGCATTAGCACTATCATGCAACATCTTTGAAACAACAAAAATTGGAACACTTGAGCAATATCATGCATTAGCACTATCATGTAAAAACGTGTGACGTGCCTGCAATTATGTCAAAACCAAAAAGTAAGCAGTTACACAGTTTTGATGAATGCACAGAATTAGTTCATCTTAAATCAATATTTGAAATGAAATATTTGAGCGGGGGGGTGGTGGGGGGTATGTCGCAGACGGAGCCGGGCGAATTTGTCGGCTGCATGATGTCACTCCAGTGGCAACTTTTTTTTTTTTTCCACTCACTCACTCACTCACTCACTCACTCACTCACTCACTCACTCACTCACTCACTCAGTCAGTCACTCACTCACTCACTCACTCACTCACTCACTCACTCAGTCACTCACTCACTCACTCACTCACTCACTCACACGTAAGCTTGTGTGTGAGTGAGTGAGTGAGTGAGTGAGTGAGTGAGTGAGTGAGTGAGTGAGAAAAAAAACGTAAGCTTGTGTGAGTGAGTGAGTGAGTGAGTGAAAAAAAAAAATCTGTGTGTGCTGTCAAGTGGAGTGACGTCATGCAGCCGACAAATTCGCCCGGCCCCGTCTGCGACAAGCCCCCCGCCCCCCCCCCCCCCCGCCATCCCCCGCTCTGCGATTGGCTGGAGGGGTAAACAACTGTCTGTCCACAGAAACGTGCTGCTGTTGACAAAACAAACACAAAATGGCAAAATACAGGCTGGGGGTGTGGGGGTTTAGGAAAAAATCCCCACCACATATTAACAAAATCCCAGAGGTGTAGATTGAGAACGAGTTCATGGGTGTAAATCCTGTATTTATAGAGCGCATTTTCCTGAGTGAAAACAGAAGACCGTGCCTTTAACTGGAGTATGAAATTAAGAAAAAAAAATGTTTTATTGTACATTTTATTGTCCATTTACATGCAAAATTTACGATTAATCGTGAGTTAACTATTGAAGTTATGAGATTAATTATGATTAAAAATTTGAATTGCCTGATGCCCCTAATATTTACATGTACATTCTGAAAATATTCCTAGTAATTGTTATCTAATTGCAAAGTAATCTGAAATTCCTTAGCAAAAATGAATGCTAAATTTTTACATCAAATCCAGAGTAGCAGACAAATTTTAGAATGTCATGACATAGATCATTGGTAGAGTGGTCGTCTCCCAACCAGAAGGTTGTGGGTTTGATCCTCACGTCTGGTCACCATGTCAAAGTGTTATTGACCAAGACACTGAACCCTAATTTGTCCAGTGGACATGGCAACAACCAAACACTGGCATTTGAATGTGTGTGTGAATTGGTGAATGTGAGGCTGAGTAAGAGCGCTTTGCCTACCATATGGTGGAGTTAAAGTGCTATATAAAAAGCAGTCCATTTACCATTGATGTTGTCGTCAGTGCACCTTCCAGTGGACAAAATTAGCAACAACGGATAATTTTATTGAACAAATGGTAGTTTGTGTTGTGTCCTTACGGGCCAGATTGAAGACCATGAAGGGTCGGTTCTGGCCCGCAGGCCTTATGTTTGGCACCTCTGCTAAAGCTATACTGCGGATGTATCATCAACACCCTCTTTCTAAATGCGCTCCTTGAAATGAGCACTTGCGTGTGGATTTCAGTATTAATGGACTTTCCAGTACATTTGGTCCGACGTCAATGGACCCGATTGCTGAGCATGCCTGCAGGACATTAATTGATGGCTGGGTTACACTTGCTAATAAGCGTCATAAATAACGCTTTAGCAGGCCGAGGGGTGGCGGGGAGGGGGCTGTCTGAAAAATATGAACGGCTGCTTTGACATCTTAATGGAGATCAGAGTGAGATGGGATCACGTGGGGGGGTTGGGGGTGGGTGGTCCATTATGGCGGAGCGTGGCCCACCGCAGCGGCAAAGCGGTGACACGATGACCCAAATGGCACAGACGGGCCGGAGTGCGTTTCGCATGTGTCAGGCGTAGCGTTAATGGACAGCCTCGTCAACATGCTCAGCCCCCTGCTCACACACGGGCCCCCCAGCTGTTGAAGATCCGTCAAAAAAGCGTCGACGGCGAGGCACAGCCGCCCTCCTCAAAGTCACTGATGGCGGCCGTAAAAACCACAGAGCGTTCATTGACGGCGTCATTGATTTTATCCTCAAATTATTGTTGAGGACACGCCACGCCTTGCATACCAATGGCAGGCCGGCCGTTCACTGGCGGACGAAAAGTGGGGGGCGGCAAATGATCCGCAAATCACGGCCGCCAGCCACAGTTTTTGTTGGGTGAATAGAAGTTGCAAGTTGAGCAACACATGCACACACACGCATGCACACGCACACCCATGCAGTTTGCCAAGTTTTACCTCAGCATATTGCAGCCAGGAAGCTCATCAGTGGAAGTGCAGGTTGTGCCAAAACAATTTTTCCGTGGGAGCAAGGCTCAAATTTTGAGGATTAAAAAACAACAACAAAAACAAGCTGGCGCAATGGAAGTCTTTCTGGACTAAGGGTGCCTATTGTGTCACCCTCTTAAAGACAGGATTTAAGGCATTTTTTGACAAAAAAACAAAACAATTTTGCATTGAACATCTCATGCTGGTCAAATCTGCTAAAATTGGCTACATCTTTCAATTCTCTTGTGCTTAAATAATAAATACAGTACCGGTACTTTTAAGTACAATAGGATTAACTTTTGCTACTGGTTTCTAGTGTAATAAGTCCTGTGTTGAGCTCTTCCAGCAGAGGGGTGGACGTACGCTATCATTAGCCTACATGCTAACTTGACAGCGCCTTTTGTTGGGTTCTCTTGAAGTTCCGGTGGCGGACGTGCCAGCGCTTAGGCAAGTGGGCGCCAGTGATTGTACATTCCGGAGTGTGTGTCCGCTATACATGCAGTGCGTGTGTGTGAGAATGTCTTCTGGGGACTAGTGGGGTGACAGTTGTGCTCTGGCAAGTAGGTAATTAGCATGCATTATTCAAATGAAAGACGGTGGGAATGAGGGTGGGGACCCAATCCACCTGGTTGTCAGACTCCCGAGCTCGTCTCGTTCAGCACCACTTACTCGGCACATTGAGAACATCACAGTGCTTCTTGTCAATGCATTGCCCCACCCCCCGCACCGCCACGTCCACGTCCCCACCCCTGCAGGGTGACAATGCGCCAAATTGAATGAACCGCATTATGAAGTAACTAATAAGATACCTTATGCGCATAAGGCACAAAGCCAAACATATCTTGGTGGTTTTAATGAGCTCTTCCACGGCAGACATTTTGACACAATAAATCATTAAATAGTGGGACAGGTACAGCTAGCAGGAAATTAATTAATTAATTTCAAAAATGTTTTTTTTCTATTGTTGTTGATTCGTATAATTGATTAATTATGATTTAAATATATTGTTCCCTGGATCACACTGTCACATGAACCATAGAGGCAGCATTTTAACTTTCATTCACATGGAAATAGAATTTGACCACTATAAATAAAACTACATTAAAATAAACGTACACACACGTTTGTTAATGATTTTTAGGAATGTAACGTTATCCAAATGTCACGATATTATCACAATATGATAATTATCATCATATTGTGGGGAGGTTGGTGATACAAAAAAAGGTCACAATATTGACCGCAAAATGCTAACAAGAAAAAAAAAAACACAATATTGTGCTTTTGTACATTTCAGCAATGCATATAAACAACATGCCATCTCTAATAAGACTTAATATTGAGGCACTTGCTAATGCAAGCACACATTGAGTTCCTCATATTGACCCGTGCTCCTTCATCTGACCATTACTGTGGACTTTAAACATAGAAGGGCCAAAATATGCCTTGTGAAAATTAAACTGTACTAAAAAAAACTAGCCACCAGAGGGTGCTAGAACTGCACAAATGGAAATTTAACAGATGTGCTGCTTTTGATATCGTGACATGACTACAACAATATATTAATACGACCTTGGTGGAGGTCAGCGGTTGAGTGACGGTCATTGTAGCCTGATTAAAACGGCAACATCAAATGTATGCCTAAAATGTTTGCACTTTAAGTCAGAAAAATGTGTGCAAATTAAAGACTCTTAAATTGTCCATAAGTGTGAGTATGAATTGTTCTCCCTCACTCAACATTACATTAAACATAGTGTCACAAAAACACAACACAGGTGAGTTTTCCGTGTGTAACGAGAGTGGGGTCCCCCAAAAAGGGAATAAATTAAATCTGCGAATGCTACGAATGACAAATATGCAGGGGTTCACAGTATTGGTCTGGTGTTCCTAATGCCATGGTCCCCAATTTGATATTCCAAGCATGTTATTGAGTGCCGCTAAATCCATTTTTTTTCTTTTTCTTTTCTACCCAAGCCTTTTGGCACTATTGTGCATCCACACTGACCACCAGCTGCTTTGCTCCTCTGCTGCCTTCTCATCTCCTGACTCCATTTAGCCACAGATGAGTCATTAGCACTTTAGTGTTATCACCCACACATTTACCCCCCCCCCCTCATCGCCTCCCCACCCCCATCCAGAAGAGGCCTCTGTTTACCAAATTGAACAATTAGCTGTCTAGAGTAGGCTCCTCAGCCCCTCCCATTATGTGTTGAGCAGTGCCAATATTTACATGTGTCCGTTGCTCCTCTTCCAAATTAATTCCAAACACATTCCACAAGATGTATGTCCTCAGGCGACCGATCACGCCAAAAAATAAGAGTGCCTCATCGACTTTTACATGCTAGCGTCAACACACACGCAAACAAAGACAGATGAGGATATAAAACCAATTGAAATGCAGAAAAAAAAAATACATTTTGTCTGTTTTTACAATGCTTTGCTCCCCACTCACTTTCCAACAATGCTTCTCCTGGCTCAAGGTCCAATTCCCAGTGGATTGACTGGCCATGAAATTAGACTGGCATAAACCCTCCATGTAATTTACATACAACACTTTCTGCCTGGCTTTGGACCACCAACTCCTCCTTTGTGCCAACGAGCTCTACTGTCACAGACTTAGACTTCCCTCATGTGGCAGAAAAGTTTACTACATGTCAGTGTCCATATGATTTTTGTTGTGCATTACGTGAAAAAAATCATAATAATGTAATATGATACAATCATATAATATAGTACAGTAATATAATAGTACTGTCAAAATGTAATATAATACTGTATGTGTGACTGACATTAATGAAAAATTCCAAGCATATTGTTGCATTAAAAATCATTTTTATTCTCTCTCTCTCTCTCTCTCTCTCTCTCTCTCTCTCTCTCTCTCTCTCTCTCTCTCTCTCTCTCTCTCTCTCTCTCTCTCGCACACACACATTACTATCATTATTATACAACTCGTAACTATGTAACAACTCCCAGCTGTAAACATACAAAACACCACAAGATGGTGCCAGAATACTTTTTTTCTTTTGTGAATTTGTAAATCCGGCAAACATGACTAGATAGATAGATAGATAGATAGATAGATAGATAGATAGATATGACGGCTGACTAATATAAACATATTTTGTCCATTAAAAATATGTATTCATCAAATTGTGTGATTAAAAGATCTGCAGTCTCCAAATGAAACTAAGCGTTAATGCATTATCAGTATTTAATGTTCATGGTGTGAGGATTACTTATTTCTGATTTGCGAGCACCAAAATAATGCTATGAAGTACTGTAGATCCAACTCCTAAAACAATATCATATTGCATCATGAGTCAAATTAAAACACTAAGTGGCTTTTTTGTCTAATAAGAGTCATTGGTAGACTTTCAAATCCTGATGCAAAAAAATGAAAGTGTGATGTATTTGTAGACTTTAAAGTGTATGTTTTAATAACAAGCGAAGGCTAAAGTCAGAAGATGGCCATTCATTTGGATACGAGACCGAGTTAAATGGTGAACGAGTGTGCATGACACAGAGCAGGTGGCTTCACCAGGTTGCACTTTCCAAAGACACTCCGGCTCAGTTCCAGGCCGCTCTCCTTTGGCAGCCTATCATTAGCCGGGGCCTGTGAGATTGGGGGGGAATTGCGAGCTTTCACATCCACAAAAGCCGGTCTGTGGGACTCCAAGCTAAAGTGTGGCGGTTTCAGCTCAGAGGTCGTGGAAAAGGCCGGCCTATACTTTAAATGACAAGTTCTTGTGTCCACCCCAAAAGCACTTGTCGGTGAGTGGGCTGTCCACGTACCAAAACCAACACATTATGTGTTTGCCCCTTATGCACAATGTACATAAATACAAAAGAAATAAATATACCCAAATGATGAAAGCTTGCAATTCAAGCAGCATGATCAAATAAAAACAAAACAATTCTACCATACTTCTTTTTAATAACTGTTATTCAAAACCTGAAAATTGTTTGATATAGTGAATAAAAAAAAAACATAATAACAACAAAGGCTCTTTTAAAGTGTCCAACTAGATAATAATCCATGTGTCTTTTTTTTAATTTTTTTTTTTAACTTGATTTGTTCAAAGTGCTAACTGATAAGGCGCAAGTGAACCAGAAGGGGAAATGTAAATTAAATGTATTACAGTGCATGTTCTATCTACTCCCCATAAATAATTAAACTCATAAATTAAGGCTCAATGTAACATATTGTCATCATTAAATAATTGAAGCTAAAACAACTTATAAGAACTTTTAAATGTTCAAAAATTCAGCTGAAAATTTAACACATACATATTGCTATTCCTATTACTACTACTATATCAAAAATATTCTACTTGTTTTTCTTGTTTTAACTTTAAAATTAAAACTGTTGTTTCTGTATTTTTCTTTAAATGTGTTCTGTCAAAATACTTTCTTACTACTACAACTTCTACCAATACAACTAACTTCATGAATGGTTGGCTGTGTTGTTTATTAATACATCTCATTCATTTTGAACTTGAAGCTTTGGTGATATTAAAAAAAAAAAATAAAATAAAAAATCAATCCTCCATCTCTGTCTCCCTTGGCAACAGGTTATCATCCATAGTTACAAGGAGCGGTTGCTAGGTGCGTTGCCGAGATACCGACCCCTGAATTTGCCGCCGGCGCTACGTAGGAGGCCGGAGGGTCTTGGCCGATGGCGCTGAGATGAGGGGACAGGTGAAAGAATGACAAGAGGCGGGACAGTGAGGCAGTGGTGCGAAATTCACGCTTGAGAAACAGCTAGGGAAGGATGATAGAGCAGCTAAAGTGGGCAATCTGCTACCGCTGCATTTTATTTGGGCAAGACAGAACCAGAGCTGAACATGCTGAATGTGTTTGGGAAAAAAAAAAGAAAAAAAAAAAGGCCGCTATCATGGTCGGAAAAGGTGCGGACGACTTCAATCACCGAGTCCTTTGTGGGTTTTCTTCAAAAAGTGAAATGTTGCTCACAAACTTTCTAGCATGGCCTGCATTTTGCAAGATAGCTGTCCTCCCTTAAATGATACATGACAAGCTGCACAGCTGTGGTTGCTATACGTGGATAAAAGCAGGAGGAAAAAAATAATAATGTGGAGTTAGTCCACAGCTCCTCACTTTAATGGGAAGACTGCGTACAAGATGTTTGGTGTCTGCGGAAATGTTTGTGAAGAACATGAGTGCGATCATCGAAGTCCCGTTGAGGAACCTTCTCAATATGACTTCTACAAAAATGGAAACGTAGAATTGTTCATACTGTCTTGATGAGATGAAGAGTAAAGATTCAAGTGGAATTAACATGTCTTAGTTCAACTCCTGATTGATTCACTGATTAGAAGAGATTTGGGCCCTAAAGCTACAGTCCAACCATTTAAGTTTTCTTGACAAAATATGGGTCAAAAGTCCAACAAAACGTTTTATTTTTTTGTTTTGTTTTTTTATAATTACAGTACACCCAGAAGGGTGATGACAAATATGAAGTGAAGCATTTAATATATGGTGGTATAACACAAAAACTTCACCAACCCTGCGACCCATTGACCTCACTACACTGCAGCCTCTTTCAGCTCTTGTTTATTTATGGGGGTTTCTCCTCTTTACTAAATAAATGCATTCTCTATTGGTTTAAGGTCCAGTGATTGACGTGTCCAGTCTAAGAAATTCCACTTTCCCCCCTGATTAAGTCCTTTGTTATGTAGGGAGTCACAATTAGTTTGGATGCATTTTCCTGTCACGTACCAGACAAATGTGTAGACTTCAGAATATATTCTGTTCCTACCATCATTAGTTACATCATTAAAAACAAGTGAGCCTGTTCCAGAAGCAGCCATGCAAGCCCAAGCCATGTATTAGCTCCACCAATCTTCACAGATGAGCTTGTGTGTTTTGAAGCCCTTCTTTCGCCACACTTTGGCCTTTCCATCACTTTGGTAGAGCTTCAAGGGATACTTGACTTATTTAGCCATTTTTGGCAGTCAAACATGAATATTTTGCCTATAATAAATGATGTTTTCATTATTTTTCATGTACAATTAGTATGTTTAAAAACACATTTTGCAACTTGCTGTCGACTGAAAATGACATCACAAGGGCTCAGCTTGTGAATGTCACATGACCAAACCTAGAAAACAGGTGAGCTGTGATTGGTTACCTGAGCCCTTGTGATGTCATTTTCAGTCGACAGCGAGTTGCAAAATGTGTTTTTAAAAGTATTAATTGTACGTGAAAATAATGAAAGTATCAAATTAATTATAGAGAAAATATTAACTTTTTACTTCCTGGGTGGAGTTTGCATGTTCTCCCCGTGCCCGCGTGGGTCTTCTCCGGGTACTCCGGTCTCCTCCCACATTCCAAAGACATGCATGGCAGGTTAATTGGGCGCTCCGAATTGTCCCTAGGTGTGTGTGTGTGTGTGAGTGTGGATGGTTGTTCGTCTCTGTGTGCCATGCGATTGGTTGGCAACCAGTCCAGGGTGTCCCCCGCCTACTGCCCAGAGCCAGCTGAGATAGGCGCCAGCAGCCCCCGCGACCCTTGTGAGGAATAAGCGGTCAAGAAAATGGATGGATGGATGGATGGATATTAACTTTTTATTGCTATAATGGGCTAAATAAGTGAAGTCTCCCTTTAATCTTGGTTTCAGGAACGGTTCGAGAAATTGATGTAAATAATCAACTTTTGAGCTGAAACCCAAATCTTCAGTTTACAACAAAAGCAAAGGAATTGAGTTGACCTTGTTGTTCCAATACTTTTGAATGTTCCCACAAGTCGGACATATAAATGTAAGATTAATATTCTTTTAATAAAGAGGGGTGTCACAAGACTTTTCCTCTTAATATATTCTTAAAGTATTGTATTACCCTCAGGGACTCTTACTCTTTTAGTGCTTTTAGCCACATAAACACCTACCTTAGACAAGCTGCCACTGTTTTTTTCCCCCCTCTTATCATTATTTTCTTAAGGCAGGCCCAATTAGTGTGTTGATGATAGACACCCATGGGAGCGCTCCCTCATGAGGGGTCCTTGTGTTTTGGTGCTGAAGTGTCAGGTTGAAATTCGTCACCCAATCCCTAGGGGGCAGTATGACAGTACTCAAAATCTTGTCCAAGACTTACTTTCACACACACACACACACACACACACACACACACACACACACATCTCCCATCTATTTCAAGACTAGTTTCTCCAGTTTTCTTTTTTGTTTTAAAGAAAGGGGACATTAACACAATGTTATCAGATGAGAGGCCGACCTCCAAAAAAATTGACTTTGAATGGACGTCACACTTTATCCTTGCCTCGCTTCTGACATTATTATTAGGATGTTAATTCACAAGCGAATAAACAGCACAAAAAAAAAACAAAAAAAAAAAAAAAAACGCGTGTGAATTTGCCTCTCAGGTTGGCTGATTGTTAGCATATTTCGCTGGTATTGTGTCATCTGGCGAGGGAATGGAACATGTCGGGGTTGGTTTGAGGTGAGCGCTTTCATGTGCTGAGCTTTAGAAAAACGATGGCAAGCTTTCGCATTAACTATCGTTCAACATGCAGACTTTTGTCTTTGAAGAATCAACTTTTACACTTGAATTTGATCAACATCCTTTCTGCTTTGTCTTGGTTATCCGCTTTCAAGAGAGTATCTCTCAGTCATTTATTTTTCAATTTTATTTCACGGTTTTTCCTGTTTAGGAAACAGAAATGGCGCACACGTTTTATGTTACAAGACTGTCCATTTGCTTCCATTCACTTTTTGCTGTAACTTTGTTTAAATGACCCAAGTCATTGGCAACCTTGAATAAGGAATGTACTATTTTGAATTGAATCCAGCCATTATCTGAATTATCCCAACTGTGATTTTCATAATGCATTAACACCTCAAAAAGTCTTATTAATACACACAGGACAATGAATTACGCTGATTTCAGTGCAACATATCAATAATTTCATATTTGTGTTTCGGATATGCGAGATGGATAACTGCACTGACTGCTGATTGAATCATGACCAATTAAGCAGCTCCATGGCCTTTAAATACAGTTTGCTAGTCACGCATTAGAGATAGTTTGATGCCTGCTGTTCACATCTTTACCACTGAAATACGTTACATTTGTCCTGCGCTGGCGTTCACACTACAGTCTAAGCAGGTGAACGATTTATATCAACTTTCTGCCACCAAATTGTCACTCTGCCAGGTGCATCTCCTAAACACTCCTGCTGCTGCGCTAGCTGGCCCACCCTGCTTGGCAGGGAAAGGACTGCCAGTTTGGCACAAACAAGCGAGCTTTGTGCTGTGACGAAAATTTGCCAGGTGGGGGCGTGTGTGACATCAGGGAACATGTTTTTCCTATTTTTTTTTTATTTTTTTTTGCTGTACGAGAATAAAGTGCAATTACACATCCACTACAGTAGGTGGCATTGGTGCTCTCATTGCCAGAGTGCGGAAATGAGTATTAGCTCTTCTGCAGAGGTGTACTAACCACAATTTTATTGACAAATTATACTATTTATAGTGGCGACAGAGTTGAGGGATGCAAAACAGTTTCTTCTTCCTGGGTTGGCATAACAAAAAAATAATAATAATAGAAGCACTAGGTTACTCACAGTTTGTTAAAGCTTGCATAAACATTTAACCTACAATTACATACTAAAGCTGTTGTTTATGGCGATTCGATTCAAATAGTATATTTGTCATTGTTGTCATTAGACTGCAATGATCTGCTTTACATAAGAACAAGAGTCGTCCTTCAGCCTTGGAGGTGTCTTTGGCAAAGGAGAGACAGACCCCTTGTTGGTTGATGGGAATGACAGCCCTAATTGGATTCAAACCCTAATTGAAACATAATAAAAATGCATCAGTAGACAGCGAACTGACAATTACCTCATGCAAATCTCTTGATGAATTGACGCGAGGGGCGTAATTGTAAAAAAAAAAAAAAAAAAAAAAAATAGAGCGAGAGAGAAATAAAAAAAGCAAATACATTTTATTTTTTTTCCATTCTCCTTTCCTGGAATAACATCAATTCAAACCAGCCTTGATCGGATGCTGCATTTAGATGGCAATGCGTTAAATGCACCATGCAGAGGAAGGACACAAAAGGCCTTTCTTCTTTTTCTTGTTTTGTTTTCATTTTTGTTGGTTGGCTGCGGTTTGCATCAGTTTGATGAGCAAACACAAAGCGACGGCGATCCAGCAAAGTCATGCACAAGTGAAAAGAAAACATATTTCCTTTTCAAGCTATTCTGATCATGGCGCTCAGGGAGAATTATTGTCTATCACTGTAGTCATAGCAACAGGTTAATAAGACCCCCCTCAATTGCCGCACGGGTTGCTAAGATACCAGCAGCATCCTACACCCGGCGGGCCGATGCTAAAACACCTTTTTTTTTTTTTTTTTTTAACGAAAACAAACTTTCAACTTGTGCAGCAATGTAAAATGAGTTGTAAAGTAAGTCGAGCCGTTGCACGGACCACACTCGGGGAGGGATGACAACAAATTGGCTAAATCTGACGACCTGACGAGCGGTTGGCCCGTGTGGCGGGCCAATCGGCGGCGGCCTGCTCGCGCGACGCGTGCGCAGGGAAGCGAGGGTGGAAAAAGCCAAAGCGTTGCCTCCGAGTTGCATCAGCTCCATTAAAGTGGGGGCTCGCCGCAATGTCTCTTTACGAGAGCCGCTCTCTCGGAGAAGAATTAGCCTCACTTCCCCGCAGTGATGGTCCTTTTTATGAACCGCACTGGCATCGTGTGTGCCAGCTCCTGCAGGGGCAAACTGCTGTTAAATTGCCAGGAGAGATGCTTTTGCGGATCCTTTTGTTGCTTGTAAGGTGATGTAATAGCACAGCTGGCTTGATTCATTCCAAGAGTGGCTGGCGTTGGTAAAAGTGATGGTGGTGCCTTTTTTTGTTTTGTTTTGTTGTTGTTGTTGTCATCTTTTCGTGTCTTTCTCCGGTGTACTTTTATTCCGGGTGAAAAGTGCACCAGCTCGATATGAGAGCAAATAAAGAAAGAATGATCCTTCTCAAGTCTCAAGTTTTGGTCATGCTCAGTAAAAGTAGTGAAGCTGCTATATTTGCGGTCTTGTCATTGTAGCACCCTATAATGTAATAATGTCCTGAAAGTATAATAACAGTTGAAAATGTAATACAATTTGCACTTAATAAAAAATGTAATAAAACCCAATAATGTAATAATTTAACAAATAGTCTAATAAATTCTGACTGATGTTAGTCACGATAATGGCAATATCGTGATATCACGATATTAAAACTGCCACGATATATCGTCATGTTAGACGCAGTACATCTGTTAAAAAAGTCAGGTTGATTTCCATTTGTGCAGTTCTAGCACCCTCTTGTGGCTCGTTTTTTTAGAGCAGTTTAATTTTCACAAGGCATGATTTGGCCCTTGTATGTTTAAAATACATGCTAAAGGTCAGATGAAGGGGCACATAATATGTTTGTGAACCGAGGCAATATGTTGAGAAACTCAATGTGTGCTTGCATTAGAAAGTAAGGGCCTCAATATTAAATGTTATTAGAAATTGCAGGTTGTTTATAAACATTACTGTAATGTACATAAGCACAATGTTGTCTTTTTTTTATATGAGGTCTTTTTTTTTTTTAATTTACAATATTGTGACTTTTTTTTTTTTTGTATCGCCAACCTCCCCATAATATTGTGATAATTTTCGTATTGTGACCTTCATATCGCGATAATACCGTATCGTAAACCAGTTTGGTGCAAAAAATAATCAGTGCCCTCCTGCCGCCTTTGCACAGACTCCGCTGCAAGACAAGAAAAATAAAAATTCTCTTCGGAGCGGCACATCCTGGAAGCCACCTCTTCTAGCTGCTTCCCTCAGGTAGGCATCTGGTGTCTATTTTCTTTGTTTTTCTTTATATATATATCTATTTTTTAATTCATTGGTTTTATGTAACTGCCTGGTCTGGTAACTGGGATTTAAAACAAAACAAAACAAAAAAACAGTCATCTAGAGATTCTAAGTGAACTCTAATTCACCTTTCACTGAGACACTCTAAACAAACAAGATACAGGAAATGCGAGAGACATCGGGCGCTCTCGACGAATGCAAATTAAAACCAGCTGACATTCCAATTGCTCCTATTAACGTCCTCAACAGTTGACTTAGAAATATGTAGTAGCATTTTGCCAAATTTGCACATTTCTGTTTTGACATTCTTCCTCACCAGTAGTTGGCGCTATTCTGCAGCCATATGATATACATCAGTGGTGTGTGTGTGCAGTTTCATTTTTTGATCAACAGGTGGCAGTAGCCATTCTAAATTGAATTTGCTGCATTCAGCAGCTTTAAATTAAGTTTTACATATCAAAGTACTAAAGTTATTGATGAGTATTCCAATAGTGAATACTCATATTGGTCTGAAAAAAAAGTGGTATCAAACATCCCAGAATTTTGCCATATTCATTATTCTAGTTTCAGGACTGCGTTATTTGCAGAACTGTTGTTGATCACGCTACTGGACACTTTAAAGTGCTCGGACTTTGCAATCCCTGGTACTCTTCTGTTGTGACATCAAAAAGGCCAAAGAAAATGCAAATATCCCTTTAAATTGTCACAGAGCCAAAGTCGTCAATGTTTTTTTTTTTTTTTTCTTGTCGTCACATGGAAAGAAGGTCGTCTGAGTTCACCATGGCAGTGACGGAGATGTTATGCTCCTTATTTCAAGCCAGCCTACCATCCGATTGTTTCTGAAGATGTTATTTCAAGGTCAATTTACTACTTATTTGTTCATTCATTACTTGCCTGTAAATGGATCATGATGGCAAATCATCACACAGTATATTGTCAATTAAACAAAAGGAAACACACAGTGTAGTATAATGCACCGCTGTCTCTGATTAAAAGCTCTCCGATGTGCTCCACGGTGGTCCGAGTTCATTCAATCTCTGCCTTGATTACTCCATCGGACATATTGATTGAGGGCTAACTTTAATGACCATATTATCTCAAGTGTTAATCAGGTGTCGACAGACTGGACACACGAAATACAGTACGAGCAGACAAAAAGCCCTGCAGGATGAGCACCCTGAACACCCAAGTTGGTACTCAGCATTTTTTTTTAATTGTGGGCTTCCTTTCAATCTTTTCTTACAGTTTTATCACCCTATGAATTACCTAGGAGTGAACAAGGAACAAACAGAGTCATTTTGTATGTTCCTATAGCCTGCATGCAAGCTTAATAAATTTAGAAAGCCCATTTTAACTCTGAGAAATATTACCCTACGGGAATTTTATTGGGAATGGGAAGGGGGACTCAAGAGTGCGCCAGAAAGTAATTCAGAGGTGTCAATCATGCCTTTGTGTCATTCCGAACTTTAACAAAATTCTAATAATCAACTCATGGTCACATTGTACTGCAATCACAAGTTAAAATGGATGCAAATTGGAAATATGTGGTGGTATAATAATACAAGAAAAAGTATTGTAACACTGTATTGTGATTTGTGACTTTTGGCAGGGAATAAAAAGTAATTATGATTGTCATCGTTCAATGCTGTTCCCACTAGTAGAATACACTTTCATGTATTGTATTAATAACTGTTGTAAAATATTCATTATTCAACATGTGACGGCAGTGACTAAATTCCAAAGTCCTCAGATAGGATCATTAGAATGGTAAACTACCACTATACAATAAGAAAAATTGTGCACAACTAAGTTAACCGTGTCTCTTCAAAAACACAAATGTTTGACTGCCAAAAACGTTTAAAGACGTTTACTAAAATACAAATGAATGCTGCCAAAAACGTTAATTGACGTTCACTACTTTTTGTTTTTTTTTCTTAATGGGCAGTGCAACGTCTTGTGCAGCGCTCCTTTTTGTGAATGGGTGTAAAAACCACAAAACAACCACTAACCATGGCCAACAGATGGCAGCACTGTATCTCTTTCAATGTTCTGCCGGTGTATGCAATTGCAGTCAAACATGGCGGATCTTAGGAAATAGACATTATAGAACATAATAGAACTGATGACGCGAATGATCAAAGCATTTGTCACATTAAATCAAATTCACAGAGCGTCACTAAACAAAAAAAAAAAATAGTGTCAAAGTCACTGTTGTGCAGAAAATCTTTTCACAAGAAGTTTGTTTTCTCCTTATCTTTTCAATTTTTGCTCAATGTCACTCAAATGACCTATTTTCAAATGGTGGTTACTAAAGAACAGAATAAGGTAGAAACATACTTATTTTTCTAATCGCGATCTTTCATTTGGTATCCGCCATGTTTATGTATTCAAAGTACAAAATATTCTGTTTGCCTTGAAAGATGAGTTAAAATGCTCAAAATCGGATAACGTGTGGCAGTCAAAGAGTTAATGTCAGTCATGCGCAGAGTAACGAGTTGTCTTTCTGTAACGTGAACTGCCATGCAAGTGTAACAAGACGTTAATCACTGTTAATGCTCAAAACAACTCCATGTTATGTTTGTTGAGGACAACTGATGGATGGATGGATGGATGGATGGATGGACGGACGGACAGACAGTCAGAAAATCAGGCTTCTTTTAACTGTGACCTGAAAATGGCTGGATGGATGGATAGACAGACAACAGACAGACTTCTGTGTTCCTACGATCTATTCTTTCTTGGTTTGAACACGTACACTGCCCACATTTTCCCAGGTTGGCCCCAGCTGCGTCTCTTCTGGGTCCGCCCTCCCCCCCCACCGCATCTGTGTTTAATTATCTCCCTTTTCCATCCTGCCCTCGTCAGGTCTCATCAATGCTTCTTAATTTCCATCAATACCTCTGCAGCACACAGGTCTCCCGCACCTGTCCAATCGCCATGGCAACCCTCACCTCCGACAACAAAGACCTCCATAAGACACGGCGTGCTGTATTCCCCTTGATTAGATATTGATTAAGCTTTTGTAATACATAATGGGATCCCGGGGATTCTGCTGCTTTTGCTTACCGACGTCTTGCGCGTGCTTTCATTTAGTTATAATCCTTTGTTACTCAGAGAATCTGCATGTAATGAAATTGGAATTTGCCACCCTTTTGTCGAGAGCCTCCGTTTCCTCCGCCTGGGGACCTCTCGCTGCACAAAAGCCTCTTGGGAGAACATCACTATATATGCATACAGGAGTCTCATCTATGCATCATCTCTAATTTAAGTTCTGACCGCGGCTTGCTTTATGCTTCACTTGTTGCAAGCTGCTTCACCATTAAAGCAGAGAATAGTAAAGAGGGCCTTCTGGAAAGTGCACAGGCTTCGAGTGCTTGAGTGTCCCTAATGGATGCACTGATAGATTAATGGACGATAAAAGTCAAGCGCTAAATGCGCTCTAAGTGACAAGTGATAAGTCAATGTGGTAAATATTTGCATAGGACATAGTTAAGAAGTTGAAAGGTCGTTATTCAGGATTACCTAAAAACGAGCCATCCAACGCTATAATATACGGAGCATGAATTCTGATGAAATGGTCTTGGGCACATTTGGGTTATATTGAGGTTAGCATCAGCTTCAAACAAATCATAAATGGATGACGGATTAGTCTGCTGTACCATAAACCATTTCTCCCTGTAATGCTGCTCAAAAGCTCAAATGATGGGGTTTGTTTGTTTTTTATTCATTTTTTCCTTTCGGGACACATTACAGGTTACATGTATCTGACACAAGATATTTGAATTTACATAACGCGATGCAAAACTTCTTCGATATGAATTATTGGCTAACTTTTCCAAAATCCAAGTGATATTACATGGTTCCAGTGATACGATTCCAATAACTTTCTCCTATATGGAACTACTTGGATATGTGTTGCGGAAGCGTAAAAGGAAAAAAACAAAACAAAACTATAGAATCTAATATCTACAGATCAGAATCATGCCAGAATCTGTTATCAGCCAATGTGACTGCAAACTGCCAACTCGTATGCATTGAGACTGATGTCATTGATCATGTCCACCCAAACTAAGCAAAAAACATCATCGTAAATGCAAATTCCAGTGAAAATCATACACCATTAAACATGGAAAACAATCCATGGCCTCTGGTAGGAAACCAATGGGGGGGAGACTCAGTCCTGACCAGCTTAACAGCATGTACATGTGATATAACATATTTTTATTGTTTACTCCTCTAAAGTCCTCGGCCATTGTATCAGCCCAATACAAATGGATTGATCCAGTAAAAGTGTGTTTCTTGTAATTAACATTGTGATTGATGTGTAATTGATATTGAAGACTAATAAAATCAATCAAAATTGTGACGAATTGAGACGATGTAAAACTCCCCAAAAATAACCGATTGGAACAATCTGTCACACCTTCTTTGTTACAAGTCCAACACGGATAAAGACAGCACTGTGTCCCCTGTCCAATCCATACTCCTTGATTATCCCCAACTCTGAAACATTGGAAAAATGGAGCTGTCAAAAGGGTCTTGTTCTACCCCCCCACCCCACTCTCCTGGAGACAAACAAACAAACCCCCACTGTTAGCACCTTTCATTCAACTTTAGGGGCTATGCAGCAGATTGAGTATCGACATCGGGTGGCTGTCGAGGCTTATGGCTCAAAGGCAACAGTGGAAGGGAAATTCTCCCGGGATGGAAGATTCAATCGAAGGGACCAAAATAATTCAGCAAGACTCACTCGAGGAACAATCTAGTTTGTCATGTGGAATCATGGATTGTCTTCCCTCACAATGGAGCGGCTCTCGGGAGACTTGAGTGCGTGAATCGAGGCGCGAAGAGTTAGTGGTTTAGACTTTGCCCTTTTTTTTTTATCACCTGCAAATTTAGCAACCTTAAATCTGTTTCCACACCAATGCTAGGGTACAGATACACCATGGAGGGCCATAAACAAGAACTTATGAGCGGTGTATCTGACATGGTTTGGCCACTGGAGTCCCCTGGGGTGGAACGTCCCATTCAGGGAACAATAACTGTCTCAGGGAGTTTAGATGTTTCCATCGAGATTGGGGCAGTTGTGGCTGTAGGAATTGGTCGATTTATGTTTCGGAAAGAGCTGGCGCATTCCAACCACCACCTTGTGATACAGAAGATTAGCTTCAAGTCTTTACACCTGGAAAGTTTCTCCTGTTCAGGTTTACCTAACCCAGTGCTTCTCAATTATTTTCTAGGAAGAAGAAAACATCTTGCGCCCCCCCATACACTTCGTCATATTTCCTCGGCTTAGCTTTCGGGCGACTTTCGTTTGTCTCTTTATCTCCGTCTCTCTCCGCCTGTCTTCTCATCCCTGTTAAATATTTTTTTCTTGGTGTCACTTGATGGGTCTGCTACACTTCGTGCCTACACTTCATATACTATGTGCTGTGTGCAAAGTGCGCATGCTCAGTGCAAACAAAAACCCGACACCACCCAGAGAATGCTCCCTGCGCACACTCTGCCAATGAGATCGCCACTGCCCCTAATGTAGTGGAGGTGCAATTGCACTTTATTTTAAGACAGTTTAAAAAAAAAAAAAAAAAAAAAAAAAAAAAAAAAAAAAAGCATGTTCCCCTATGTCAAACGCGCCCCCCTTTGACGAAGCCTCGCGCCCCCTGGGGCCCACTATTCGAGAAGCACTGACCTAACCTGACTTACTTGGGCATGAGGTGGAATATCTACTCTAAACAAAGAACAGGCATTTAACGATATCTTTGATTTACTATGGGGGAATGAATTGAACAATGATCACATGTAGCTAAATTAGAATCTTACACTTGATGACTTTCTTTGGTTGGTCGACAGTTGCCAAATATGCATGGCAAAATCAGGAACATGCCGGCTTGTCTCCCTCCGTAACCTCTGCTTTAAATGTTAAATATTGGGAATAATGATTGCGGACAAGACAAAGGGCCATTTAATGGAAACTAAACAAAAGCTTTCAATGTGACCTTTACTCTCCTTTGCCATGCAGTCTACATCAATAAAATGCAGCATAATTAATCAATTGACCTCCCGCTTGTTATGTGGTGGGGACCACTGACACCCTTTTGCACCAGGTTTTCGGTTCTGTGGTAATGCCTCAATAACAAGAGATGAAGATCCATTCATTCTGCTCTCCTTCCATTTATTATGCTTTTTTTTTGTCACCCTTTTTCGATGATTTTCTACTAACCATCTCATCTGATTTGGTATTTGGCTGTGTTAGATAAAGCAATGACATGTCTGACATGTATGATAAATGTTATGAGGCTCGCCAGACAACACATCATTTTTCTTTGGGTCATCCCAGTAAGTGGAGCACGCAAGCCAAACAATCATTCTTTTGATGATAAAAACGTGGCATTAGGTAGAAATATTCAATGTGGTGGAGACTGTAGAAAAAAAAAAAGTGCTACGGTTGTCATTATGGCAAGTCAAATAACAGCCTAAAATGCAAACATTTTCTCTGCTTCATCTTTGTTTTTGTTGTCAACCTTTATTACAATTTGCAGTTGCGTCAACAACATACTGAAAAAGTACAACTATAAACATAATAAATCCTTCAATTCCTTGTCATAAATATACTCAATATGACCAAAGGTAGAGATGATCAGATAACTGTTGTTGTTTGTTTTTTTTTTCCCCAAGAACTTTCTGTTGAATCCTCTGATGGCCTCCTTGAACGTGGCTATAGTTTCTATTTACAGAGTATATTCAGACTCAATGCGCTGCTCTGCTTGTATCATCAGCCAAATGATTGGGCCAGTAACCACATTTACAGTATACCCGCAGCATTACAAGCTCTGCAATATGAAGGAATGAAAAGGACGAAGCGCATGATCGTTTTTCTACAGGACTGTGCTTTATTTTAGTCTAAGCAGAATATAATGAACTAGAGAACTACAGCGTTCAGGAGCACTATGGGGAGGATATCACTCCAAAACCAGGGGGATTGGACCCGAGCCAACATTAATTCAAATTACATCTCTGTTTCAAAAATAAATGAAAAAATGTTATGCCAGTTGGTTCGAGTCATGGAATAATACCTGTTTCATTCATTGCTAATTTGAATAAATACATGGGAGCGAATGACCAGGATTAGACGGCAAAGCTGGGAATGACTCGTGATAGAAAAATCCATGAGGCAAACATTTCTCATGACTCAGTGTGACTTCTCTGAAGGCTCTGACTGGATTCTCAGTTGGCACAAACCGATCAGTCTTCTGAGTTCTACATTTTGGTCCTTGTAACCAATGACGATTGAGACGTTCTCATTCATGCAACGAATGGCCTTGAGGTAAATTAAACAGCAGGGTTTCTTTTTTTTTTTTCCTCGACTCTTGGGATTTGGTATGTCCCCATTTTTTTTTTACAATACAGGGTGTCCAAGCAGTGTTCACAGGTAGTACCGCGAGAGAGAAAGGGAATAGGCTGGGTTTAAGGCAGAATTCCCTCATCACATTGGCAAATCACCATCTCCAGTGGACTGCGGTTGGGAGGCAAAAACCCTCGCCGCAAAATATGACAAAACAAGAATGTAAACACAGAGTAGATGGAGTCCAGAGACGTGAAAAACCACCAGCCCTTAAGAAATGAAACATAATCAAACAAGGGTATTTTAGCCATAGCTTAAATAAAAGATTACAGCACAGGTTTTGATTTGATGACGTTGGTGGGTTTTCTTGACTTTGTTGCCTTTCGGGGACCCTTTTTGACCGAGGGCCAGTTTTAAATTAAAACGTCTATAACAAGGGTCAAAAGTGATTAATTGGTGTGGAAAACTGCTTAACATTATTTTTCCAATAAAGGACAAAATGTTGCTTATTGGATGACAAGTCTGCAGGGTCCCCAAAAGTGACATAATCAAGAGTTTGTTGGACTTCCTCCTCGATTCCACATGACCAGTACCATAAGTGCATTTTGTCCAGTTTATTATTATCCAAAAGCTGTCAGCATGCGGAATCTCTTAAGGATTTTTTTTTTTTTTGCTTTTTTTTTTTGTTTGTTTTTGTTACATATGCAGCCTGAAAAATATAAATACAGTAAATAAAAAAAAACATCATAATAAACTTCATGATAATGAGCCCATCCCAGCTTTGGAAAACATTGGAGAAATCACCAATTTTCCAACATGAGTATAAAATCCTTGTGAATCACTGTACAAGAAATAAAATTGTATTATCTATTTTTTTTTTTTAATTATTCCATAGGTTGCTTCTCTTTATTTGACTGAAATATATTATTTAGTTTTATTTTTTTATTTTTTTAACTTTTCAACATGAGATATTGTACCAAGCCCATAAAGAAGGCTGAACAAAATTGAAAAATAAGCTATATTGTATGTACAAGAGAGATGTGGCAGCAGTGTGGTCAAGAATCATGGAAGGCGACATGTTTATTCGATAACTGGTCAACGACTTCGTCCCCTTCTTCCATGTGCCACTTATCTTAGGTCCATTACTGCTCTGTAATGTTTCAAAGCAGATTAAGAACATGATCTGGAGTTCTGGTATCATTTTCCACAACTAGTACCTCCCATGATTCATTGTGACCATCTCCTTGTTTTCACCAAGCAGTACAGTCCAGTTTAGGTTGGGGTGCAAGACCTCACCCTGCATTGTAAAGGTTCCCAACATATCCAACCAGAGCTGTCCGGCTTTAGTACGCTTCGGTACACTTGTAAAAGGTGAAATAAAATACAGTATGCCTGCGGTCCTTTTGGTCCACCATCTTCGCTGCCGCAACTAAAACTACCAGTCTGCCGACTCATGCCACAGTGAAAACTCAAGTCTATCGATTGGAATTGAACCATGGCGATCTGAACTGCCTGGTGGAAACACCTTCTATTTGTTATGATAGATAACTTTACTCAACCAAAGGAAATTCTTTGTCTACTCTCTCAGCACTTGGAAGAGTAAGACAAATTGAAAACATGAGGGAGTGAAAAATGACTCGCAGATCTCAGCACTGCTGTGTTGTATCAAGTGACATCATTGTACCAGAGAGCGGGGATTCTCAAAGCACACTACTGTACAATCTCTCTAATGTTTGTATTTTATAGGCTATTTACAGAAAGTTATAACACAAAAATTGGTCATTATTGTTCCGAGTCAAACATGATCGTACATCCCGAGCGACTTCTGTGCATTATTGGCTTAGACTATGCTTTTGTTTCTTGTTACTCTTGTGATTGGTTGATAGGAATTTGGTACTTCATCGGCCTGTAAGCGCACTATCCCATAGACGGAATGTGATCTTCTATCTCAGGATGAGGTGGTAAGGCGAGGCTCTGAACCTCTCCACTAATCATGACATCATCGTGCCTGATGCCCTGAGTATCAGGAGTGATTTTGTGGAGTTTTCAGGTATCAGTCCTCCCTCCCGACTACCACCACTCAGTGCCTATTTCCATCTCCAAAATCCCATTTCCACAGCAGTGTTGCTGTCCCAGCTGGATTGAGATGACGGAAAAGCTCTGTCTTAAATGAGAAGCATTAATTTCTTCCCTCCTGTCCAACAGGTTGCCTTAATTATCTCTACGCTTTCAGTCAATTACATTTCACTTCCTTTCCCTGACAATCTCTATTTTAGGCTTCGTGTTGGAAATTGGTAGACAAGCACATCACCACATTAGGTGCAGAGGATCTCAAAGTCTAAAGGTGCACTTATTGCATTTTGGAAACAACATTTTTTTTTTAAGTCACGATGAGCTAACCAATATTTGGTATCTTTTTCATTTGTGAGTGTACGGGCGATAATCTAATGAACAAGAATGTACATTTTGGTGATGATCCAAATAATAGTCTGGACCAATGACTTTGAACTTTTTGCCAGGGAGTTGGGGAAATGACCAACAATACACTGTACAGCTCGCAAAGCTCCAACTAAAGGTCTGTAGTTCAGATAGAAGGATCTGTATTCCCTTTTTAGCTGTAGCACCAACTTTAACCTTGTCATGATCCTGACACTAAAAACCCTATTTCAGTGTTGAAGCCTTACAATATGCACCATGGTCGATTTGGTTTTGATGTTTTTAAAAATATCCAGAGCTTAGCAAAAACAGTCTTTACATCAGCCCCTCATTGAAAAATACACAGACTGAGAAGGACTGTCGGTACTGAGTGACTCGGCTCAACGGACGTAAACCTGCTTCAGTCGGTGTTCAGGCCATGTATTTTTTCGAAGCTTCGCATCGTAAAGCACTCGCCAAAAATATGAAAGATCTTGCCGAAAGGCGGGCATTCATCAATGACGTACCGATGTACAGACATTTTTTCCCAGCTCTAGTCATGTGGGCTTTGTGGGCTATTTGCCACATCATTCAGATTAAATTTTATCCACAGGGCTACATAAGCCTGTTAAATAGTTTAGAAGAGTTTTTTTTTTAAGAGAGTGGCTTTCTTCAGGGTTCTAATTGGGTATAATGGCCTCAAGGTTAAGAGTCAGTTTGGTTCAGACTGTAAACTTGTTTGAACACAAACTTGTTTGGGGGAGAGCTACATGGCTCTTTGTTTTTACTACTCGAGGGGCAAATGTAATACACACTCTCTTTGTTGAAAGTTTCCAGCTTGCCCATCTAACAGTTTAATTTCACCTTGCTGTAGGATATTACATGTCGTAAATTCAGCACTGGTTAGTCAGCAGCATGATAAGCTAGCGTGGGTGTCGGTTCACCTGGGCACGCAACTTGCCACTGGGAACTAGAACAGCATCTGGTAACGACCCCGCGAGAGTAGTTGTGCGAGGTTTCCTTATCCGCTTACGGCGTGCGCGGCAATGTGAGGCCAAGATGAGCGCAGGGAATTTCATTGCTTATGGAACATTAGATTTGCCATCAATTAGTTCTGCCTCTCAAGAAGCACCGCTTTGTTTTGACTGACTCTTTGCTTCATGAATGCACCTGATAGCAAATCAAAGACAGAGGTGAGAAGAGTAATAGTACCATATTTCCTCATATTGTGGGCAGGGATGTTTGTTCTTTCAACTGCAGAGAGTACAAGGTATCACTTAGGCATTTTGTTTGTTAGGTTGTACTTTTTTTAGGGGGAAAATAGGATCTGTCCATTTGAGGTTTAGTGTTTGATGTAGATGACTCAATCATTTTGAATTTGAAGAAAAATATGGCATCCTAGTTTGACTGTGACCTCCGTAGTTGAAAAACGATCATTTGTATGCGTTTAAAGATGCACTACAATCCCATATTCTCTTCTTAAAATTTTTGCTGGAACTTTGTAAAAACTTCATAGGCAGTATAAACCGATTTGAGCCATGACATGAAAACATTCTGTACCACATCTGCTTTCTTGTCTTTGGGGAGATTTTGGCAGTGTTTCAAATACCAGGTCCGCTGTCAACGGACCCTCCAATGTGGGGCTAGGCACAAACATAATTTTGGCTAATCTTTCCTCTGTCATCCAAGGAGGTTTCTGCCCACATTTGGTCCCGGTAATTTTCTTCTTTTTTGAACTGTTGCTGGATAAAAGCTGGTGATTACAGTGCAATATTGGATTATAAAGGATTGAGTAATTGAGCAGTAGTATGAACAGACGTTGAGTTCAATAATATGAGCACAACTCAGGGATGGGGTTTTGACACTATCTTGGCAACTTGTGCTTTATCACAATGAATTTACAAATGTGTAGTACATCGTTTGTCAGGTATTTGCAATAAATCTGGTTTAGTTGCTTTTCTCTTGATAGAAAATGGGATTTAATACTCAGACTGTTTGGATAGGCTAACAGACTGAAGCTTTTAATCCTACCCCCATTTTTGGAACACAGCACAGATATATGGTGCTTGTCACCAGGAGCTTGGTTACACCTTCTATTTTTATAGTGTTTGGGCTTCATCCTAGAAGCATTACTTTGAAGGATGTTTACTTCCCCCGCCTCCGTTCTTCTTACTGCCTACCATCCACTGCTGTTGGGATCAGATCGTTGCAGCGTTCCAAACGAGCAAATTGGGGGAACGTTCAGAGCCAGAGCTAATTTACAAGTCAACCTTTTATGAAGGAGTGTGTCCTCGTCTTTTCTGGAATCTATATGGATTTGATTGTTACCAAGAAAGTATAGGTCAAGGAACGTGTTCACAGTGGAATGTCCATGATATTGTGTAATTGCGTTGGTCTTATGTCTTACATCTATAGGTAGTTGTTCATATAATAACACTATTTGATGTTGTTCAGGGGATGTCGGACACAACTATACAACTCTTAGTCGTGTTTCCATCAAGCGGTATGGTTCAGTGCATTTTGGTATGAATTTTATTGTTTTTGTGGCTGTGTCCTTCTTTTGAGTATCTTTTTCTAGGGGTGTCACTGTGATAACTTTGGTACGCTCATGTAAGATGGAGCGAGACAGTTTTTTTTTTTTTTTTTGCGTTCTCTGTCCCACTTGCACAGCAAACAGCTGTGATAAAATAACCACATCTCTGCTTGTTACCCACAACCCAGCAAACGCGGGATATATTATTGCAATCATGTGCATTTTTACAAACAACCCAACATTATTAAAAGCAAACGGCAGTGGGAGATGTAAGGGTCAAGTTTGCGTTTGGCTCACCTTCCTGGAATTGATTTCCACACATCATCATAGCTGGGCCTCTGATACAACCTAGGAAGTTTTGTGGTCACCATTCACCACATTACATGTCTATGTTGTTTATACAGAACAGCCAACAGGAAAATAAAAAGGCAGACAAATCATTGTTTGAAAATCTGTCGGTACACAGCACTGTACCATAATTTGTTTGGCAAAATTAGACACTTTAGAATGGTGGACTTTGTGGCTGCCAAAAGGATCAGGTTAAATCTTAACTTGATCCTTTCCTTGTGGCTTAAAACTGGGGCTGTCCTGGTTAAACAGCGACTCTAATCACTCTAGCTAGGACAGAATAAGATGAGCATTAGAAAATTGACAGATTACACCCTACCTCGTTACTATTGAAGCCTGGTCAGGGTTTACGGAACCATACCGTGGCAAACTAAACTATACCACCTGGTGGAAACGTGACTTTAAGTTTCATTCTTCTGGCAGTTTCAGTAGCTTTTCTGTTCTGTTCCCTAAAAATGCTTGTATTCACCACCCTCCATTGAACCACTTTGCTTTTCACGTTGCGCAATACAAAAAGGTCAGAGAAAAAAAATCGAAAAGACGCCCCGGGGGTCCGTGTTGCTTGGTCTTTTACAGTGGATTGTCGCTTGAACGTAAAGGCTAAGGAAGAAGCCTTGAGTGTCTGCACTCTGTCCAGCGCAGGCACGAGTAAATTCAGTCTTTGCCCTTTCTGGGAAGCAGTCTCTTCTTTTGTGGTGCCTCGGACATCGTAATGAACGCTATATCCAGTGGCGAAGACAGCATTGTCCAATGTTCACTTTTTCTTGTCCCTTATTTTGCAACTTCAAGTATTTTTTTTAACAACAGGAAAAATGAGAAAATCTACATTTTTTTTTTTTTTTAAACCTACTTCACTATGATACAACGTGGTGCCCGATTAGCATCCAGAGCAAACAAAAATCAGCCCCTACGCTACAATTCCATTTTTTTCTATATATGAAGTCCATTTTCTATTACAGTAGGCCACTGGATATTGATTTAAAGATTTTTTTTGTTCCTTTTTTGACTAAGAGTAATACTTGTAGCTACAAGGTATGAGTTTTTTTTAAATATATATTTATATATTTATATATTTATATTCTTTTAAAAAGCGTTTTTTTTTTTTTTTTTTTTTTTTTTTTTTTTTTTTTTTTTTTTTTTTTAGTCCTTTGGTCCCTATTTCCTAAGGAATGATGCATGTAAATTATCCTGGATTCTTCCTCTTCTTTGTCGTCATCCTTCCAGTGCTCGGTCCTTTCACAGAGCACATAACGTCTGTGTAGGCACAAAAACCAAAATGGCAGCAGGCTGGTGTGTGTACGCGTGTGTTTGCGTGTATGCGTGTTTGCGTCAGTACTTGAAATTGGCATTTGCACTTATGTACAACTTGTCTTTTTTTTTGTTTTTTTTTTTTTGTTATTTCCATTCGCTATATCATCTTGTCTGTATGCGTGTTGATGGTATGCATGCTTGGAGCATAATGAGTCTATAAATGTCTTTCTTCTTTTCAACCCATCATGTCTAAAAAAGAGCAGCAAAAAAGTTGGTCTTTGCAAAAATTCTGCTTCCAACGGTTGCCAAAGCAAAAAATTCAATTAAAAAAAAAAAGAAAAAGAAAAAGGGATAAATGAGACAAAAAAGGCATTTTCGAAAAAAAGGGGGTTGGCGGGGACAACAAAAAAAACTTTGGGATCCTTCACTCAGTCACCCAATCTTCCAGTGGGATACCAGCAGGATCAAGGGACCACCTGTCCGTCGTGATATGTAGCAGAGCAAGGAGTCTTTGTACTTTGACTGCACTTGTGGAAATAAGGTGTTGGGGCCCTTCATCCTGCGACACACACAGCGGGAGAGAGCGAAGAAGTCATCACACAGGTTGACTGACAGGCATTGCCAACAACATGATGAACAGATGGGGTAAAAAAAAAGAAAAAAAAAAGATTAAATTAGTCATACATGTCAATCAAATCCAGGAATAAGTGCGCTTCAGGCACTGTGTAGATTCTTTTTAACCAATCACATCTAAACCCTGATCCAATCGTGGCTCCTTTAGAGGGACTTGGTAAGGAATTGGGGTCCAACAAAAGTCCAGTGACGTTAAAGTTTCAAATGGAGTTGATTGATACATTTAAAGATGAGTTTACTGTCAGGTTTTCCGAAACTCAAATTAGAAAATTGGTTTGTCTTCATGAAAGCGTACAGAATCACATTGTCCCCTCCAATTGTAGGTAGTATGTTTTGTTTTGAAATGTTTAATGTGACTTGTTTTTAACTCATTTGCTCCCAATAACGTGTAAATATGTTTGTTTTTTAATGTTCTAAGTGTCCCAAAGACATATTTACATGTTTTTGTTTTTTTATGCTTAGAGCATACAGAAGGCTTTGATGCAGCCTCTCAACTGCAAAGAACGGTTGCAGAAATGGTAGTTATTACATAAACGGTCAGCTGGTGGCAGCAGAGCAAAGGAGATCAACCAGGGCCATCTAGAAAAAAAGCTCAATTACTTACAATTTTAAATAATTTGTGAAAACTGATTAAACTTAGCTCTCTTCTAATGCTAATTGCTGCAAAATGGAAACAGATAGAAACATACTTTTTTTCCTGATGAAAGAAGAGACTTTAATCTTTCTTTTGGTAGGTTCCAGGCTTTTATAGCAATAGAACACAATATTCTGTGGGCCTTGCAAAATCAGTCAAAATCCAGTAAAACAGCCGGGAGCGAACGGGACTGCGTCTGTGAAAATGGCTGGGAGTGAATGAGTTAATGTTCAAGCCCGAATGAAAGTATATGCATTATTTCACTCTGAAAACTTGGTTGGCCTGATGGTGAACAAAATTCTGCCTAGGAAAATATTTAACGGGGATGGGTGGGTGTGGTCACCGAACGGCATACGCCTAAACCTATTAGTCGATGGTGCGGTGGGTGGGGTGAGGAATGGGGGAGGGGTTGGTGCGCGCGATGGCGAACGCAACACTGGACGACTGACCACCATTCATCAACGAGGAAATGGCTGTGCACAGCGGCACCTGTTACGCATTGCCATTTGTTGAAACTATACAGTCATTGTCCAAAGTTGACGCTCTTGGTTTATTGAAACGTCTTTTGTTCTTCAAAACAAAACAAATAGGGAGTTGTGGTCTGAAGAGGAGGTATGTGTTTTGAAAGACAGTTCTGGTTGCCAATGTACAGTATACACTTAAAAATGTGATGTTGGTTTAGTAAGAGATTGACCCGATGTAACAGGTAAATCTAACAAGAAGCCGCACATCATTTTTGATTGTGATTGTTAAACCTGAACTAGTTCAGGGTCTTGTCGAAAGTTAACTGGGATAAGCTCCAGTTACCCAATGATACAAAGGAATGCAAGGGGTATAGAAGATGGAGAGGTGGCACTTTCTGAACAATCTTTCTTGTCTGTGATGGAGTACTAAGTACCCCGCTAAGTTTGAAGAAAGCTCAAGCTGAACATTTTAAGGTAGCAAAGGTGGTATCACATTCTTTGCTAGTGAGCGATTCCCTTGTGTGGACGATACATCTGGCACACCTTTTTACTTTTTTTCAGTTGTTTGTTGGCTAAAACGAGCAACAAAACCGCTCGTAGAAATGACAGCAATTTCAGCAACAACCACACCAGAGGCAGCCCATGAGACAGAGCTCTGCCTTTGTGTCGACGCATTACAGATAAATGTATCCATGCGCTGGAGATTTGGACATAAAAGATCTAGTTTATCTCTAATATGTTGGGAGCTATGATGCGGGTGAAGAAAGGCTGCGATATCACAGCAAATTGCTCTTCGAAAGAGCGAACATGAAAGGCCGTGACTCGCCGATGCGAACCCGCCGCCAGACACTCTTTGTTCTACCGTCCGCCTCCTGTAAAATGAGCTTGTTATCATTCCATAATAGATCTGCTTTTTAGATGTTAGTCAAATCGAGGCCAGCCATTAGCAGCATACAAACGGCCAACGGTTCTGATTATGGATTCTGGTTTAGAGGCAACAACTGACTCTAGCTGGATGTCTACCAGAGCACAAGATCAATGGCTCTAATGGTGTTTTATTTTAGTTTCTATGCTAACAAGTTCTCTGAAAACATTGCAGTTCTAAAACCTTGCTAGATTTGAACAACTTAGTTCATACAACCTCTAAAGTTTATTGCTCCAAAGGTCATGCAATTCAGAATTCAAACTGTGTCTAAAATTGGGTTAAATGGTAATGCTTCTCATGTTTTTTATTTAGCTTTTGTTCCTATAAAAAGTGGATCACTCTGAAGTTGATTCCCTCCGTATGTTTTGTTTGTTTAAGGATGTCATGTAGGGATGCACAGCAATGCTATTTTCAACTGATATGAAAAACAATAATTTAGAAAGTGCCGATGTCAGTAACCGGTAAGTAAGCCGATATATGTTTACAAAATTAACTTGAATAAAAATACTTTTGAGTCCTACTATAAGTCTTAACGTGTACAAATACATTGAAACATTGTGTAAGGCACCATGAAGCTGAATTTTATTGATATCTCTGCTTCCAAGACAACCGGTAACTCATTTTGAATTTGCCAAAACAAGTCATTTTTTAAAAATGCAACAAAAAACCTCGAGAGTAAACGTTTTGGGGAGACACAGTAAAGAAAGCCCACACTGGCGACCGCCATGTTGCCATGATGCATCAACTGTGAACACAAGGTTGCGCGCATTATGATGTCACAAATATGCTACACTACCATAGGGGAGGGGAGGGATTGAGGAGTTGGGCACAACTTGCACTACAACCACAACAGATGGACCAACGTGGCATGTCTATTATTATCAGTGGATTTCTTCATTATCTGGTTTATCTGTCTGATGTCAAATTGGTCGATAATATTCGTCAGATCTCTTTATTATCTGGATTATCTTTTTGACGTCAAATTGGTTGACAATTTCCGATAATTATCGGCCACCGATATTATCGGGCATTCCTAATGTCATTCAAAACATTATCTTAGACTGTGCAATGATAAGGATCCGGGTAGGCGGGCGGTCTCAGAGTGCCCACTTCATGGCTTAGATGTGCACTTCACCTTGTTGAGAATAAATGCACAACTAGTGCTCGGCATTTAAAGGGAATGAGAGGATCTGCTCTGATTGGACCACATTGAAGTTGGATGTGACTATTCCCAGTCCGGCTCAGGCCTTCCCCTTTCAGTTCCCCAGAGGTCTGCACAGGTGGCAAATACAGGTCCAGAAAGTTCCTTCTATTCAACCAGCAAATAAATTAGGTCCAATAACTCGCACCTGCAGCTAAAGCCAAACGGCGGTTTCGACTTTCTTGACCTGGATTTGCCGCTTCTGCAGACATGTGCAGGTTAGCGGGATTGAAAAAGTGAGGTCTGCACCAGAGAATAGTCACAATCAGAGCCAATCAAAGTATGCAGACCTTCTCATTCCCTCTGCTTGTTTGTGAAATTATCAATATTGGGTCTAACCTGCCTCTGCATAGAATTACACTGCGCACGAGTTAACACTGTTGACGAAAATAGAGCGTAGTCACGCTTTCTGTGCGCTGTGTCTGAAAACTCAAAGATTCCACAAGAAGCACGCAAAATCCCATCTAAATAGAAGTAGGTATGTTGACATGCACATCTCCACTGAGAGACGAGCTTTGTATGTCACGGAGGAGCTAAATTTGAGTTGTTTTGTTAGTGGAAGTTATGGGGAATCATTGCTGTATCAGTAAGAGAACACTGAAAATGTCATGTTAAGACAGAGAAGTCTTGCCATAATACATACTGTATCCCTTTGACTCAGAAAGATGTTTTTTTTGTATTCACATGAATTGCAATTGCCATTATTGCTTCAAAATGTGAACAGCATCAGGAGTCTTGGACTGCTTTGACCTTTGAGCTTCCACTATACTTGTTGCAGAATACTGCACCTCACTCTGCCACATTGGGTATACACCTCCATAAAAGGCTCAGAGAACCTTAAGAGGTGTACTCAGAGCCACAAAGGCGCCTGCAGTGACCCTCCCCACCCGGTGCAGATAGTCCCATGGGTGCAACTGGCTAGACAAAAGGAAGGGCAGAGTCACCTGCCTTTGAGAGAACACACTCTCACTCAAATTGACTTAGACTTATCGTTTGACCTGGCCAGACTAAAAACTTACAAAGAAAGGACCTTTTTCGCAGCAAATCTGATGCCGGCATGTAAATAATTTACAACAATTTACATAATGGGATCATTCAGTTACCAACAGGATCCATTCAGTATGGCTGCACGGTGGTGATATTTTTGGGCTAATGCAGCTAGGCGGTGCCGCTAGCTGCTCTGTTGCCACAGTGTAATCGGTTTTCAGCCTCATAAATAAATAAATGAGAAGTGATTCTGGTGTTGGGCAAACAAAACAATCTTGCACGAGCGAGGCCTGCGCAGATGGAAATCCACCGAGAAGTGGCGTGTCAACATTTGCCCGCGCTCTCGGCAAGATTTAATTGGCCGCGTAAACACGGCGGGGTCATCTCGGCGTCAACCCATCTCGCCACTAAACAGCTGTAGATTGCATTTGGAAGAAGGTCCTTTTTGCAGAGACTTTCATACAAAAACACAAATAATAGCTTGCTTGAGGAAACACTGTGAACGTGAGGAAATAGTGATATAGAGAAACATCAACAAACACGGTGGAACCTCCAATGCCGAACACCCCGAAAGTCGTACAGTTGTACTGCTTTAACGTCAGTGAGCATTCACTGACACTCCAAGTGTGTTTTGCAGATTTTAAATATTAGTTCACTATTTTTTTTTGTTTAGACAGAAAACGTACATAAAGAGTTGAAACAAGATTGTTTTTTTGGAAAAAGAGTTCCATTTGTAAAAACATTTTTTTTTGAAAGAAAATTGCACCAGTGCACCTGCTTTCAGACATGAATAGGCGTACTTAGAAAGCCTCATTCTCTGCAGTGTTTTTTTTTTTTTTTTTTTTTTTTTTGTCGTCATTGCAATTCATTTTAGCATGGTATATACGCATACTTTTAATTTCTTCAAAGTTGAAATATATTGAGTCAGTTTTAGTCTTCATTGTATACTATAAATTACTTATATAAATTCCTGTAAAAACAAATCTTGACTCACACTACTGTATATTTACTACTGCAAAATTACTACTGTAAAATAAAAAAATTAAAATGCCATTTTTAATCAAATAAAATAAATTAAATTAAAATTTAATACAATTAAATTTAAAACTAAAAATTGTAAAATTTTTGATTGCACTGTAAGTGCAATGTGCAAGATCATCATTTCCAACACAAACACATGATATCTAAATGTCATAGATCAGGGTTGTCCAAACTATGCCATTATCCAATTCTAACCGGCCCACGGCATATACTAAAAATTACATTTGCTACTAATAAATTAGTTTTGTAAACTCTAGAGCTTTTCTAAACAATTAGTGCTTTAAAACTAGTTTCGACAGATTGTTCTTGTTTTTGTTGTGAATGTAGAGATTGTAGTGATTCGACTGCTGTTCAGTGCAGGGACAGATCTTTTCTTGTGGGTTGCAGGGTCTCTGGCCACCCCAAAATCTTGTAACATCCTAAAACATTTGCTTCATGGAAAGCTGTTTAGGTAGCCATTTTTTCAAAAGACACTGGAATATATAAACATCCTCAGTATGCGGCCCTCTGAGGAAAAAGTTTGGACAAATAGATCCTCAATAGAACAACAATTTTAACTCTTGTCTGTATCATAATAATATAGAGATTGTTGCCAAAAATATGGTGGGATGATGTGCAAACATCTATTCACTTGAGCGATACCCATTACAGTGCCGTTATTGTGTGTCACGTTATTTAAGTTTTGGTCAACATTATTTTAGTTAACTACCCTTAGAAGAGTTGAATAATTTTATGGTTACCCAGAATGAATTAAACCACATAAGTTTGTTACAGTTAAATTTAAAATATTACTGAGAACATTTTCTGCACTACGACAATTTAATTCACTTTATATTATTTCCTATGGGAACAAATGTTGCTTGGAAGTCACCCGGCATCACACAACATTGCTCAACTTTGGAAGTTCCGCCGATACATGAACCTCACAAGAGAAAGTCAAAGCATCACAAGGGCACACCATTCAGCAGCAAAAAAAAAGGGTTAATGAAGGCCATTTCCGGAGATTGTCCAGTGACCGAGTTTAGCGCAGCAGTTACGTTAACAGATTACAAGAAAGTCATCAGTTACATTGCACTTCACAAGCCGCCGGCGGACAGAATACGGTGTTGAATCTACGCTCATGTCATGCAACGCAGTCACAGTCCCACCACATGATGTAATCAGAAGTTAAATGACACCATGGCGCCAACTTACAGCTGCGCCAACGTGGCTGGCCCCCGTGATGGGCGTGGCTATAGCGAAGCAAGGGCATCTCACACTGTAATTGGCCAATTGGGTTGCCAGGTTGTTGGAAAAGGAGACACACATACACAGTGGGATGGTCCTTATGTCACAATGTACCCGCTTTTCTTGTTACTATTGCTACATACCACAATGATTAGGTCAACAAAAACACCAAACAAAAGGATTGACATGTTAAATAGAAATGACAAATAATTATAATCACATCACCAGAGAAAGTCATTTCTTGCTACTCTGTGGTCGCGAGGACATATTCACAGACAACTTGCGGTCTGAAAAGGATGAATTGATGTTTTTTCGTCTTTTTTTTTTTGTATATGCACAAAGATAACCCTGAAGGCAGAAATGCACATTTCAAAAACCCTCCTGTCTACAGTAATTGGATTTGCCTTGCATTGTTTGCGATGAGGTCGGCCACACAGTGAGGGCTGCACTCTTTCTTTTTACTTATTTATTTATATATATTTTTTGCATTAGGTTTATCTTTTCTGCACAGAAACACAATTTATGAGTAGCTTCTTCCCGGTAGAAGAGAACACCGCTTGATCTTTTTTTTTTTTTTTTCTTTTTAAATTAAAATTTCACCAACCAAAATTAAGTATCAGAGAGGAGTACAATGGCCTTAGAGTTTATCATCATATGAAAGAAAGTTTTATTTTATTATTACTTTTTTTTTTTCTTTTTTCCTTTTTTTTTTTTTTTTAACCAAAGGGAAACAACATTGAAGTTTTATTATAGTTTTTTTCTTTCTCTTCATTACTATGTAGATCGTGTGGAAGGCTGGAAAGCCAGCAGCTGTTGCAAAAGTTTGATAAAGTTAGTTGAAGGTTGAAATAGACTTTAAAAAGAGCCATTTTGGATCAGGTGTCTATTCAGGGAATGATGCAAAATTTTGAGTCGATTAAATAGGTGTAAGGTGTGACATTTTGTATCAGGCATCTACTATTAGAATTAACGTGTGAAATTTGATCTATCTATCTTAGGGAAAAGTTACACAATTTTGAACTGAGTGGCTATTACAATAACGTGCAACATTTTGGTACAAAGTCTCTAATAACGGTACAGAGTTAAATTCTGTGTCAAAAAGGAGAACAATATCTATTATGATTATAAGGAGTGAAGTTTTGGACAAGGTGTCAATAAGACGTGTATTTTTTTGGCTTGGTGTCTGCGGAAAGCAATATTTTGGAACGTGTTTGGCAAGGTGCACAATTTACAACTCTAATTAGGGTGAAGTGTCGCTTAAGAAGGAAGAACAACTATTTATGATTTGTTTTTCATGTGTAAATTAGGCTGAATAAAGAAGGGAAAGGAAATTGGTGTTCAAAGGGAATAAAATATTTAACCTGAAAGGTGCACTGACGATGCATAGCTGCCATTTGCCTACTATTTTGGTGCTACTGTTTTGGTTAGCAATGATATTTAAAGTGTCAGATATGAATTGAGATACTTAAAGTTACCACCTTTTTGTATAAAGAGAAATATAACTTAAATACCCTAATAACATACAATACTTTTTAGGTAGGCACATTTAAGTTAATATTGTAGCAGTTGAGCCAAACAATAGACCACATATAACCCCCCACCACCACAAAAAAAATAAAAAAAAATAAATCATATGTGATTATTTTCAAGCAGGTTGCGTTATTGCAAATTCAAGTTGAAATTCCTCATTGTAATGTGAAATCGCCCTGTTTCAACAGCACCGCGGCTTTGCTTTGCACGTTCTGTGCGGGCTGTCGGCTTTTGTGGATTTGTCCGCTCGACAACTCGCATTGATTGTGACTCCAGTTGTCAGGTAATTATGCACAGTTGGGTATTGATGATGTCATCAATTTCACACTGGCAAATCCCGCAGTTGTTAATGGGATTCCGAACCCCACGGATCCGATGATTCTTTTCAGCGGGCAAATTTCACAACATTTAGTCTTTCACGGGGACAGAACTATATTGATTTTTTTCATTTGTATTTATTTTTTTTCTCCATAGCCTAAATTTGGTTGCTCAACACGGTTGACATTGGCATGACACCTAAGATGACAGTTTTAATAAGGGTGTCCTCATACCTTGATCAGGACTGTAGACCAGTCAGTAAGGTCGGTTGGCGTCCTTTGGCCGCTTTAGCTGCACCTTCAGCCTCTTCATGCCTATTTGAAAGCCATTCATGGCTTGGATAGCGGCTTGGGCGCTAGACGGGTTATCAAAACTCACAAAGCCTGAGACGAGACCACAGAGGGGCGGGAGGGGGAACAAAAGGGAATGGGAGAGTGGAAGAAAAAGGAATATCGGCAGGGATGGAAAGGGGTGATGGGAGGAAGATGAGATGAGACAGTGTTTGAAAGGAGGCCCCTTTTAACTGGCAACAATGAGACGACAATAGCTCTTTGTTTTGTCTTTTCAGCACATTAATTGAAATTCTGGGAATTAAGAAAAGATTACATAAAATAGCACAAAAGCCTAATAAGGCAGATAATACGATCAAACACAAGGCGCTATTAGAAACTCAAAGTGGAACCGCAACAGTGAAGAAAAAACAAACATAAAAAGGTGTGAAGAGATTAAATAGTAAAGAGATTTGCAAGAAGCATATCATCGTTAAAACCACATTTTCACCAAGTGTTCATTAACTTCAGTTGACCACAAAGTGGTGGCTTTGCTCGCTGTTTAATAGCACTTCTCCGGGTACTCCGGCTTCTTTCCGCAAACACATGCATATTATATTCATTGAAGACTCTACATTGTCCAAAGTTCTGAATGTGAGTTTGAGTTGTATGCAACACTACGATTGGCTGGCAACTAGTTCAGTCTTGCACAAAGTCAGCAGTGATAGGCCTGGGAACCTATGAAAGAACAAGCACTGAGCACTGTGAGTAGTGTGACGCAATACATACTACAGTAATGATTAGGGATGTCACGATAAGGGCAATATCGTGATATTAAAACTGCCACAATATCGGCGTCGTCATGGTCACAATATTTAAAAGGAACACATCTGTTCAAAAAGTCAGGTTGATTTCCATTTGTGCAGTTCTAGCACCCTCTAGTGGCTAGTTTATTAGTGCCATTTAACATCATTAGGGATGTTTTGGCCTTCTATGTTTCAAATCTATGCTAATTGTCAGATGAAGTGGAACCTAATTTGCTTGTGAAGCGATCAATGTGTGCTTACATTACCAAGTAAGTGCCTCAATATTGTGGTTTATATGCATTGCTGTTATGTACAAAAGCACAATATTGTGCTTTTTTTTTTTTTTTTTTAGTAGGAGCTCTCTTATTTACAATATTGCGATCTTTTTTTAAATATCGCCAACGCCCGTTCCTAGTAATAATGAGAATTTTGTTTGTTTTTGTAGAGCTGGTTTTCCAGGCTCGACCCCCTAAAAAGAGCTCGCTTTTTTTTGGCTCCTCAACTTTTTCATCGCTTCAATTAATCTACTTCAAAATTATGTGTAAATGTATTACTAATTTAAAACATACATCATTGAATATGCATTATCAGTATTTATTTATCTTCAAGTCACATATTAAGTGCTACAAAAAAAATGTCTATTAAAAAGGTGTAAAATCTTTGGGGTAGATCCACTAGATGACAGAGTCATCAGTCATTTTCCTAGGTTAGTATGAATGGGGATCGTTTTGTCTGCAAATCCATGATTGTCGTGTAAATGTTCCACGTACGTGTCAAAGCTCGCAGGTGAGTAAAGGGCACCGGGTTGGGATGAGATGTGATCCGTGCGGGTGGGGGGTGGGGTTACGGGATGTAGACGCCTGCAGCACTGAGTTATCACCTGGGTGTCACAGCGCAATGAGAGCACAGGTTTCCACACCGGGACTCCGTGCCCGTTCTTATCAGACACAGTTGTGATTGACGGCGCGAATTTTCCGCCTGCCAGCTGATTTCATCGCACTGCTACGGGTCCAATTTAATTTGGGGGTAGAGGGCAGGCTTTTGTCAGTGCGGATGAGATAAGGCTGCTGCTTTTACAAACCTTTTAAACAAACGGAGCAGGCAAGGGCCTGTCAGTTGGCAGTGATCCCCCCCCCCACCCCACCCCACCTTTCCAAATCCCCCACTATCCACACACACACACAGACACACACTTGCGATCCTAGCAAGCGCATTTAATGAATCGCCATACCTCACATTTACATCCTCATGCCAGAAAGAGGTGATAGGAAGTTGGGGAGGAAGGAGGCAAAGTGTTGTTAGAGGGCGGCAGGAAGTGTAAAGCTACTGGAAGATTTCTGGACATCATTTAATTGGCTGTTTTCACAAGACAGTTTCGGGGCTGATTTGGTGCATGTGGGTCGTTTGTTTGGGACGGGATCTCTGAAAGGAATCAGCATACCAGAATACTGCAGTGTTAACTTTGTAGAATTGATGTCGTACAAAGTATGAATGGCATTTGACTTCATTTCCATGACGAAGGAAAATAACCGTCTTTAATATTCTCGATAGTGCTAAATGATCATTCAATCTCTGAATGTTCTCAATGCCTGATCTACGGCAGTGTTGCGTTGAGCCGGGTAATGTGACGAAGTCTGTGCGGATCTGAGTTCAGTTTCCCACAGCTGACATTGTACTTCTGGAGAAGGCAAATTAGTTGACAGTGAATTGCAGTAAGTGGCGCTCTACAGTTTTCATGAATTGCGCTAACACGGATTTAATTAACAATTTCCGTAATTAATCAGTTCATTAATCAATAATTAGGCCAGTACATATTTATTTTGGTGCTGTAATGCTTTATTTTGTCTGATCACTTCTGTTTAAGGGTTTAGCGCTTGAGAGGAGGTGCAACTGAATGATAAAAATAAAGAAATAAACATGTTTAACCTACTAAAGCAGGGATGGGCAACTTAAACTTTAAATGCCTGGAGTGGGCACAGTTTTTTCATCAGTGCTACTGGGGTCATAGTTCCTAACCAGTTGTATGACAAAAATACTATTTTAGATGCGTGCACTTAATAGTTAATATATTTCATTTTGATAATACATTTTTTTTCAATGCATGTATAAAAGATCCACTATCCTAAGGAAACAAAGAGTTTGAAGCAAATAACAAAATAACCTCATACTGTAAAGGTCTATCGCATAAAAATGACCAGTTGAGGGTTAGGGGATTAATCGAAGTGCAATTCATCCCTGTATTAAATTAACAAGTATCACTGCTATATGTTAAAGACAGTATGGCTTTTCACTTATTCCTATGAGGAAAGAAACCGAAAAAGGAGGCATGGAAATAGACGTTCAATACATTTTGAGATTTATTCTCCAATTTCATTAGTTTCAATCAATCAGTTTTACCTGATAGATGCAAATGTACTTAAATGCTCCCAATCTCTAATTCAGTGGTGTCCAAACTACGGCCCGGGGGCCATTTGCGGCCCGCCGTCCATTTTTTAGTGGCCCGCGACATATGCTAAAAATGGCATTTGACTCAGTTCAAATAAAATAAAAACAAAAATGTTTGGAGATGGTCAAAGTAAGAAGGGAGGGTGTCAAAAAAAAAAACACAGGTGCTATTAAAGGTTATTTTAGTTGGCTAAAACTAACGAAAAAACTAAAATTCAAAAAACAATTGCGTTAACGAAATAAAGTAAAAACGAAGATGCTTTTTAAAAAACGAAAACTAACTGAAACTACATTTTATGTTTAAAAAACTAACTAAAATAAAACTAACTATAATTATAGCAAAAATGTCCTTCGTTTTAGTCTTTGGTAATTAATTTAATGCATGAGCCTTTGGGAATGATTTTAAATGTGATTTTTAGTAGATTTATTTTTATATAAACTGGAATAATGACGTCGCGCCCATGGTGTTTTTTAAATATTGCGCACAATACTACACATAAAAACGCTAAAACTAATACTGAAACTAACTAAACTAAAACTAAGCATTTATTAAAGAACTAAAACTAATTAAATAAACTAACAGAACCACCCTGAAAACCAATTAAAACTAACTAAATTTAAAAAAAAACTCAAAACAAAATAAAAATTAAAATGAAAAATTCCAAAACTATAAAAACCCTACTGCCAAATTACAAATAAATTGGTTTATATACTGTAGCATTTTTCTAAATATGCAAAAGCACAAAGAAATTATTTGTAAAATTTTTAAGACTAAACACAATTTCTCTTCATAACATTATGTGGCCCTTGCGTCCTTCTGATTTTCTGTGTGGCCCTCAAATGAAAAAGTTTGGACACCCCTGCTCTAATTAAATCAACTGTGATACATTTAAAAAAAATCTCTCCAAAAAACGAGATTTTAAATATTAGTTCACTATTTTTATTTGTATTTTTTTTTTTATATATGTTTGTCTATCCACCTGACAAGATCGCATGGGCGGGGTAGACAGAAAACGACTACATAAATAAGATAAACAAGATTGTTTTCTTGGAAAAAGAGTTCCATTTGTAAAAACATTTTTTTTTTGAAAGAAGATTGCACCAGTGCACCTGCTTTCAGACATGAATAGGCGTACTTCGAAAGCCTCATTCTCTGCAGTGTTCTTAAACCTTTCTAGCTCACTTTACTATTCGTTCTTACGCGCGTGTACCGTTGAACATAATAGCCACTCATGTTAACACTTAGCCCTTTCACCACTTCAAACATATTCAGCAGAAATATTCTTGAAACTCCTGTTTTTTTCTTTTAGACACAGTTTTTTGCCTACTTTGTTCGTATCATAGCCTCCAGTCCATCAAAGACCTTTTCCTGACATTTTCATTAATGACTGAGACTGACGGGGTTGCCGTCCTCTCCTGCGGCGTGACAGACAGTAAGGAAGGGGCTCTGTCCTGAGAAGGATGCGGGGGGGTTACGGGGTTGGGGTTGCGGAGCGCCTCATAGACAAGCATGTCGAAGAGATGCTGAAAGAAAGCCGATGCTGGGAGTCTTCCGCGCGCTCTCTCCTGGGTGCTGCTGTCCAACTGAATCAACAGCAAGGTCCACACCAGTCTATTATTATCTCTTTAAGCTTGTGGAGTCCACCTGCACCGACGCCACCCTGATGAACTGGTTGCTGTGGGGGAGGCAGAAAGAAGGGGGCAAAGTGGGATGCTGTTGCTAAGGGGTGGTAGAATAGGCCCAGAAGAGGGGAATGTGGATGCTGATTGTATTCGAAAAGTGAAGGGGGGAAAAATGGCACACTGATGTATCCTCCGTATGCATTGTTCATATTTTGCACCTCCTGGACAAGCTGTTTTGTTTTAGTGGTTGCTGCTCTGACATAGATTGTAGGGACTTTTTTTTTTTTTTTTTTTTGCTTCTTCTTCAGCTCTAAACTCCATTCTGCCCTTCAAACTTCAGTGTAAATGTCAGCTTTACAGTTGCCATGTTTACTTTACAGGTTCTGTCTGCTATGACCACATGATGATGTCAAAGTAAACTTTATAAGATCCACAAGACCGGGCCACCACTATTTGAGGAAATGGGATATTTTATATCCACAACATGTGTGCTCTCAAGTGAATTAATGAAAGAAATGGTAGGAAGGTCTTTAGAAATGCAGAATGTAAATCGCCAGTAACTGATTAATAGTCTCTTCAATATCCATAATCAAACTTAATTCTATCAGATTGTCTACAAATGTGTGTTTACTGCCTTAGCATGGTTCGTTAAAAATTAAATTACCCTTTATAACACATTATGGTATTCCTTATTTTCGCCTCCCTCCCCAATCGCTGCATTACCAACCTTCTCTGATAGGGTCGATTGATAACGGGATGCTCCCCCCCCCTGCTCGGTGGTTCGAAACACCACCTTTGAAATGTTAATTGCAGCTTGATTAGGATAGACGGCGGGAATTAAGAAGGGAAAAAAAAAAACCTAATGCTAATTGCGGAAAAGAAACAAGAGGCATGAGAAGATTACAAAACACAGCCGCGTCATTAAAACCGTTTCCCCCACCTACATCGGCTCCCACTGTTGATTTTGGACTCACCGAAACATTTGCTCTGATTGGTCGCTCTGTCCACGAAGACTTTCGCCGAGATGACGTTGCCAAAAGGGAGAAACATTTGCATGAGCTCGGCGTCACCGAATTCCTGGGGCAGGTGATAAATAAACAGGTTGCAGCCCTCTGGCCCTGGTGGAGGGAGGAGACGGCACAGAGGACATGAGTGACATCCACAGGACACTTTCACACAAGGAGGCATTTTCCATTTTCTATAGCACTTATCATCATTGGGGTCAAGCTTGAGCAGGATCCTATCCCAGTTGACATTGGAGAGGCGGGGTACACCTTGGACTAGGCGTCAGCCCATATTAGATTTTGACAGTATGATAACAGACATTGCAGTAGCACAGTATTCAAATTAGAGCTTTAAAATTACCTTGTTGGAAATATTTGTGCAAGTAAAAAGTAAAATGGCATTTTTTCCCCCTATTGAAAATAATCCCGTTCAATTTCACATAAAATATATTTGGTACATCAGCGGTGAGCTATTTTTTTAGAACTGGCCCATTTGGCTACTCATGTTGTGCTTGGGGCTAACTGAGACAAGATTCAATTTAGTAATTGGCGAAAACCAACAGAAGTACTGTTGTTTCACACTCAACTAGTTTACTGAAGTCCAACGTGATGCCAAGTGATTTGTTAGCATGTCTGGCTCACAGTTCCCATAGCCTCCCATCGTTGATGTCAATTTCTTTAAATCAAGATTTTTTTTTTAAGACAGAAAATTCTTTGAGATTGATTCAACAGCTGGTTGCAGCCAAGCAGCGCACTTGACTCCGGACTGGGACCCTCACATGCACTCCCACGGTGGTAAACAAACTTTTTGTGAAAGACGAATTTGGAAGCACTTCATTTCATACAGTACCGCCTACATAGAATATTCATGCCAGCTCTAAGCTGTCTCCGACATACAATCATACAGATGAATAATTGAGACAGAGGAATTATGTCAAAAAGAGTAATTTAACATCAGCGCACATCCTTTGCTTTATTACATTTGATGCCATGGCCCATGTGAGTGTGTGTATGCGTGTGCATGTTCGTACGTGTGCATGTGAATGCTTCTTCTAGTAATAGCGCTAAATGATTATGCATGCAGATAATTAATCTGATGAATATTTATAACCACTTAAATACATTGTAATGGACTGATTAAGCAGTCCGAGTGTGAATTAGTGCGCTTTTTGAATAATGACAGAGTAACTTTCGTCTCCTTACTAATGTTCTTGCAGAGCCTTTTTCTCACTTTTTTTTTTCTTCCTACACCAAGACAGCTTTTTCCTTTCTCAACATAACCCCACCCCCTTCTCTTTCCCCTTACCGTTGCTAATTCAAAGCAGCACAGCAAGATTAGAATGGAACACAGCAATTATCACCTTTTATCTTGGGTGGGCGCGTTCACCCGCTCTTACCTTCCCGCTGTTGCTGGGGAATGATGGTCGGTTGCTGTGGGAATGCTTGGCTGATTGGCGCATAGGCGGCGGGGTAGGCTGCTGTTGCAAAAGGGGGAGAAAGCAAGAGTGGTGGGGGATAATCGTTTCTCCGTTTTCATATTTGACGGAACAAATACGATGGTACATTGTATTGAACAACACAAAAGGGGTACACAATTTGGGCGGAAGAATGTACCTCATACCTGAAACATTTAGATTTCATCATCATAAATGACCTCACGTGCACCTAACAACTGATTAACTGTATGAAATCATAACAAATATATGTACAGTGCTCAGCGTATATGAGATTTTATTCAGTATCTTAATGAATATGAGAACAATTTCCAACAGTCTTTTTCTCGGGGTCTATTTATTTGTGCAAAATGTTCTTTCATATTTTATTTATTTTTTTTTAAGAAAACTACTCTTTTTGTGTGTGTGTGTACTAATTAACAAATCTTGTTTGCAATCAATGGCCCACACTCGTGGGAGCATTTTGTAGTTTAGTATCTCATCTGAAAGAAAACTAAAGGTGTTCTTATAACCCTGTTAGGATCTACTCATTTATGATGAGCGTTGTACATACAGAGAAACTGCTATTTATTAATTTACTAATTTACGTTATTATTATTTTTTATTCTGCAGAACCAATCCTCACCAAGCCATTTACTTTTCAGGGTGAAGTTGTAAAATGAGTTTGAAGTTATATGAACATGTTTTGGGATCATATTTTGCCATTTGTTTACTGGCTCTGGAAAAAAAATATTTTAAATATAATTTATCTCAGTGCAGTGGTACAGAAGTGTGGAACTGCCAACATGGAGTAAACATTTTTGACTTGGGGTAAATACGGTTAAACGTATTTGCAAATACAAAAAGAAACAACAACTTTTTTTTTGCATATGGCCAACATTTTACCAATACATTTTCTTACATTAAATAAGTAAACATTGTTTATTTGTAATTTTTATCATTTATAATTATGTCTGCAGTCATGATTTCCATTCCGCATTTTTCCCATAATACCACGGGGTATTTACTTGTGCATTTAGCAACTTTTTAGCATTTAGCCTTCAAGCACATTGTTACATTTAAACGTACCTTCAAGCATACTTAAAAATACTTTAGAACGCATTTGTAAATACATTTGAACGTATTTGCCAGTCAAAAATGTTTATTCCACATTGGCATTTCCATGCTTCCGTACATTGGGAAATGTTTTAAATAGACCAAATTAAAGTCAGACCAGGGTCGCTTAATGGATTGGGGTCTCACTTCGAGGTACCAGTGTATTCTAAAGCACCACACAGAGTCAATAAGCAGCGACTCATCCGTGCATGAAGACTTGTTAATGAGAGTCGATGTCAGGCAGCAATGAGAAGCCTATGTCATCTCTCGCATAGGCTATGACAAGTTCAGATCCTCAGCTCTTTGTGTATTTTGGAATTAAGACTTTTTTTGTGTGTGGGTGTACTATCAAGTCAACTCAAAATCCTTTCGCAATCCTAATGTAAAGCAGAATAATCCTGGTGGAAATTAGCCGGTTGTGGCTGCTATCTTTACTTGTCAGTGTCTACGAGTGTGACAAACAGGGAGACGAAGAGAGGGAGGTGCAGATGGAGTGGGCGAGCGACTTTAGCGAGCGGATGCAAGACAGACGGATCACCTGCGTAGTGTTGGACGCCGGCGTAAGCCTGCTGGAGAGGGTCGGTCACCGTCGGACTCTGTGCTGCAAGAGAGGCAGTGGGGTGGAAAAAGGGGGAGGTGGAAAACAAAGAGAGGGTGGAGGGTGGTCAAGAGAGGCTCTGAGACAAAGGCGAAAGATGGGATACCAATGTCTTGCTTTCCGCTCAGCAGTTCAGTTTGGTGCGCAATGGTATGGGATTGAAAAAAAAAAAAAAAAAAAGTGAAATTGGGATGATTAAAAGGGGCGTGGGATGATTAAAAGGGGCGGAGCTACGCGGTGGTCACTCTCTGGCCACCCCCAAGGGAAGATTTTCATGCATATGACTTTTTTTTGACATTTTCATATGGATGCAGTATTTTTAGACCCTTGCCACAATTCATTTGTTATAACCGCACATTTAAAGAAGAAATTTACAATTGATCTCAATACAAACATTTCTTTAGTAAAGACATTTTGATTCTTACACACTGTTTAGTGAAAAATGGACCATTGGGTCAATTAGACACAATTTTCTTGGTCGTTTTGCATATAACAAACCAATAAGAATGGGTCGTTTTGTGTAAAACTACCTCCAAAAATGGGTTGTTCTGGATAAAACATCACCCAAAAAGTGGTCGTTTTGTATAAAACACCCCAACAATGGGTAGTTTTGTACAAAGCAACCTCGAAAGTTGGGTCAAATCAAGTCCATCTTGGATCCACATTGGGTTATTGACCCAACTGTTTTTAGAGTGTACAGCAGGGGTGGCGAGATCCGGTCCTCGAGGGCCGCAGTCCTTCAGGTTTTGGATATTTCCCTTCTTCAACACAGCTGATTCATGATTAGCTCATCAGCAAGCTCTGCAGAAGCCTGATAACGAGCCTGTTAATTGGAATCAGCTGCACTTCGAGTAGGGAAATCTATAAAACCTGCAGGACTCCGGCCCTCGAGGACTGCAGTTTGCCACCCCTGGTGTACAGTCAGTGTCAATCAAAATACCGTATTTTCACGACTATAAGGCACACCTAAAAGCCTTCAATTTTTTCAAAAGCTGACCATGCGCCTTATAATCCAGTGCGCCTTATATATGTATCAATATTGAGCCGTAACAGTGCACGATCAGTGACGCGCATGCGCAGAAGAGCCCGCCATCTTCGATCGCTCGCTAATACTAACACTTTACCTCAGAGAAAATAATAAAAACAGCTGTTTATTCATTTTGGGAGTGAATGGAGTTGTCAGAAAGCTGGTTTGTAATGTATTAAGGAAGTTTGACTGATCTATCTGACTGTTATGTTGACATTCCCTTTAACGCAGCACTATCTAATGGATGCATAACGTAACCCCAGCCTCTACTGTAGCGCCTTATATATGAAAAGTTTTAAAATATGTCATTCATTGAAGGTGCGCCTTATAATGCGGTGCGCCTTATAGTGCGGTGCGCCTTATATATGGAAACAGTTTGCATATGTCATGCATTGAGGGTGCACCTTATAATGAGGTGCGCCTTATTGTGCGGAAAATACGGTAATTACTTCCACACCATAACAACATTGCTGAGAAGCCATTATATATCATACCACCCGGTTTCATGAAATAAAATGCGCACATATACCAATTTAGCCCAACATATTCATAATGCAAACAGCAACAAAGCCAAGTCAAAAGCAACGTCTAGAACACCTAGTACAGAAGGGATAATGTTGTCACTCTTTTTGTAATTTGACTTGTGTCATCACATTGTCATGATGTCACAGTTTGCATGCAGCAGAAGAGAGCAGATATTGCGATGCCCCCCGTAAACCTTCATGCAGTTCAGTTGCTGAAAGTTACCTGTGGTGAGCTAATGTGAACTGCAGCGCTTTGAGGAAATCTGGCTTAACTGACTGTGGAGAGCCATCAGGGGGCAAGATCAAACTGAGAAATGGCAGATATTTGGGTTGTCATCCCCCTCAGTTCTTCAAAATTGCCTGTTCGACCCAGATGTTTGCATCAAATATTAATAACGTGCCAAACAAACCACTTTGTAGTTCATTACAACCGCAGCTCTCTTTGCATAATACACAAGCAAGGGAGCGTCAGTCCTGTCACTTCTCCAGGAATCATCCGCAGACGGCATCAAGAAGCTCAGGACAGGCTGACGCGCGTCAAATTAACCAGAATAGATTGAAGGGTGAAATGATTGATTCATCATCATATGGAGGTTGGCCGCTCTGAAATCTGCCAAAGACGCAGTCGACTGGCCCCGGAGCTTAAAAGGCTTCAAATCAAAAAGACATGTCACAGGAGGGTAAACTGGAAAAAAAAAAAGACCTGTCAACTTTTAAACCGTAACATGCGACGCCATTCATCGTGTCACATGTGACATGTTGTTCATCGGGTGACACGTTTGGTTAGACAACAAATCCATACCGCGAAACAGGTTTTCATCTCACCTGGGTAAGGGTGAATGCCGTTGGTGTAAATTGGCTCGGACGTGGGCTGCCCATTGGTTTGTGGCGCGAGGGCACTGAAGCCGTTGACCCCGATGGGGGTGGCTATGCTGGGGACGGCGGTTGCAGTGATGCCTGGGGGTGTGCTGGTGCCTGGAAATATATATGCAAAAATATGTTTTGTTTAGTTTTTTTGTAAATAAATGAAAAATAGTGAAATGATGTGTTGCAGACTCAAAACAGAGCAACATAATGTGTGTAATCGGTGTAGAAAATAAGGAAGGCACTTGTGCATTATAACTGGCATGCAATTCAATTCAATAAAATACTTGTATGTTTTTTTTTTTTTTTTTTTGTTTTTGTCCTGGAAAGGCAATTCAAGAAAAACATTAGCCACTGTGTAATATATGACACACTTAAGATGCAATTTTCTTTTTTTTTGGGTGGGTGGGGGGGGGGGGGGGGGGCATTTTACCACCCACAAAATAACGAAATGAGCTGGTTTAGCTGGAATTTACTTTGTTAGCTTTGCAAAAATGTAAGCTAGCCTAACCTATTTCTATCTGTAATTATTCAAATAACAGCTGTGGATAGTAAACAGTGACACTCCCTCTTGGCTTCAGTTATTTTCATTTACCCAAAACAAAAATCTACCTTTACTTACAATCATCTGCTCAAAACAATATCCAAAGTTGACAGATGCGGCCCCACCAGTCTGAACACGCTATTTCGATTTAATATTGGTTTTGCGGAATATGAATTAAGCAGCAAAATTCACCTGCTATTATCCATCTCAGGGGGTGACCATTTTGCCACTTGCTTTTAACTGAAAATGACATCACAGTACCCAAGGGATCAGCAAAATGTCCGCCCCTGAGATGTCTTCCATCTTTGTTTGTTCTTCCTCCCCCCCCCTCTCAGCTTGCGGTCTTACGTGTAAAGTACCAAATATGGGATATGGGGCACAAGTTGGCTCTTGAATTTGCAAAAAATCACCCCGCCAGGTTGAGTTTTAATACTTAAGACAAAGAATTTGTTATTGTCCGGGACTCTGGCACTGATGTTGCCATACATCCAATTATCTGAATGTGTGAAGCTGTAACTGCAACTATGGACATGGCAATTTCACGCTTCTGCAAGTTCCATGTGCAAGGCATGGGCAGTTTAATGGTGCGAAGTGTGGACTGTGGAGGAACGACTTCTTTTGAATGACAGTACTCGCAGTCAATGGAGATACTCCACTTAGTAAAACATGCTGTATGTAGTTCTTTAGCTATAGTTTTATAATCATATGATAACTATGGAGCAGGACACTGGGAAACATATATTAAAATCGAGTGGGCTCAAATTCCGCATCAACAGCATGCCACTTATCCACTAGTGAAGTATGACTTCTCCTGAGAACACTTGTGTAATCCGATTTTACAGACCTTAAATTTATTTTATGTATAGTTAATTTTAATAATTTACAATTAGTCAATGCATCGCTACGCATTTGAATCAGTCTGCCTCAAATTCATCATTTTCTCTATACTAATCCTATCAAACTATCCCTGAACTAACGGCTCAAATCCCAATCATAACATGGAAGACTAGGATTAGCATCATTTCTAATTCGAAGGAATTGTAAATGAGCATATTTGAAGATAGTAAACATCCAATGACCCAAATATGAGTCTCAGGAACGAGATTGTAGTGCATCTTTTGGATGTAGGAGGCTGCCTTGTCAGCGCCTTTTTGTGCTGATGGATTTTATTATTATTTTTTTAAATCCAAGGCGAAGGACATTTAAGGCATCTGGGATTATGTTTGATAGGCATTACCTGGTATGTGTAGGCCTTGTGGATTACAAATGCTCCGTACAGCGTCGAGGCACTTTATTTAATGTATTTGCAATGACCCTGCCTTTCAGGCCGCCTGCCGACTTAGTGTCGAGCCGTCAAAAAAAGTCTTTGGTGTCAACGGCCGAGAAGGTAGTTCAGACCGAGGTCCGGGATTATCGCGTTCGAGTCATCGCTCTTATATTTGTTAAACCAAGGACTCTGAATCCAAAGTCATCAGGATTGGCCTCGTTCCCATGGGGGAAAAAAAACACACACACACCGTCACAGAGCGAGTGACAGCAAGGTGGTGAGCGATAATGAGAGCGAGAGGAAGATTGTAATGCGGCTGCCAACGAATGTGGAGGGAATGCCGCACATGTCCTACCATCATGGCCTCCTTCAGCACGAGCTTCTTAGAGCACGGAAAGTGAAATCTTAAAAAATGTAACAAGGGCATGTGTACAAAGACCTTGGATGAATTTATTACTGCTGCTGCTTCTCACAATCCCGCCCATAAAAATCGCTTTCCTACAACTACTTGGAATTCTTGAAAGTACTTGATTTTTTTAACACAAGTTTTTCAAGGCTTGAAATGTGCTTGAATTCTGAATGATACTTTTTCTGCCAAAGACACTTGTGAGGAGCTGGGAATCCAAAAGTCTATATAAGCATAATATGGTTGAATTCTAATGGAAGGTTCTGAAGATAAATCCCCGCTCATACCTGAGGATGGTGTCATCGGAGTCGCCACCAGGCCGTTGACATTGAACGCCGCCATTTGCTGCATTTGCGCGGCAGCAATGGCCGCCATGGGGTTCAGGTAGGACCCTTGTGTTGCCGCCATCAGGGCTGCTTGCTGTTGCATCATCTGCTGTAGGATTAGAGATCAGCGGGCGGGGGAAGGAGGGGAAGGACGGAGAGGAGGGTGAAATAGCCGCGGGAGCAGAACGTGTTTACTCTCACGTCTCTGTTTACTTGGCCCGCGCCTTGTTCTTGGACCGCATCACCCCTCAGCATCACTTTCCAGCTACCAGTCCATAACACACTTCTGGCCTCATTGTACTGCATCATGATCAAGATGCGGATGATTCAATAGACTACATCTATAGGCATTATACATGTGCTAGAATGAGGGAGGGATTGCGAATGCGTGAGTGGGCGATTCTCACCTGTCAGGATGAGTTGTTAGCTACCGTGTGAGTGCAAAATCTCACAGACTTCTAACTCGGGCTGTGACTTTCATGTGTGAATATGAAACGGTGGTGATGGTGCCAACGGGGAGGGCAGGGGGCTGGCGCGGGTAGTGGGGGAGCTGGTGTTGGTTCTCGGTAATGACATACACTTGAGTTTTTGAGTGCAAGGTAAAATGTGTTGGCGGATGAAATTCACGGGAGTAGTCCTAAAAAAAGTGACTTGATTGGGAAGTAGATGCACAACATGGCAATGCATACACATGGTAAAAATACACAAAATCAAAAAGTGTTGCATAATTCTCAAAAATGTGTTACAGAGTCAAGCCAAAATTTTAGGTACACTTACATGCTCTAAGTACATGGGGTCCTCAGTTTACAAGTTTTTACAATGTCATATTTATGAAAACTGAATATAAAACAAATAAGTATGGCAATAACTGAGCATATGTTGTGGTCCCGCATGATGACATATTCTTACGCCGCTGAACAAACTGGTTCTTTATGCACATGTAACTGCGAAATGTCGTATGTCGGGACCATCAAAAACTGAAGACCCCCTCTATATGCAATACGTACACAGTTCCAAATGTACCAAATGGGCAAAACAAATTAACTGATAGATACAATAATTTATGTTGTGGGTCATTGTGACATCAGTTGAATGTCACTCCCATAATCTGCTGAATCAAGTGTATATTTTTTTAGTGCTGTCAAAGTTGAAGCGTTAACTAATTAATTAATCACAAAAAATTATCGCATTAATCATTGTATTACCACAGATTAATCACACTATTAATTTTGACCGCAGATGATCCTTTTTAGCCGACAGCGGATGGTTACGTTAAAGGTAGCTGTTGGAGTTTGAGCAATAAACATAACTACATGCATTAAAGTAAAGAATTTAATAAATGTTTACATATGCTGAAGGTAATTTTTTCCCATTTTAAATTATGCAAATAATTAATTGATTAGAAAAAAGCAGGATGAGCGTGTGCAGTGGATATAAATTTTTGAAGACGTCCTTATAACATTAAATGTTGAAAAAATTAACAGATAACAGGTGTGCTTCAAATTTAGCGGGCAAAATATGTTGGGAAAATAAGACTTTTTAGATAAGTGATTAATCATGATTAATCAAAATTCTAAGATGTGATTAATCTGATTAAAAAAAAATTAATCTTTGACAGCTCTAATATTTTTACATCATCGATTGATGAATGTGTTGGTGTGAAAAATCTCATGTGGCCCTTGAGCACCATAGTTTGCGCACCCCTGCTATGGTAAACATTTGGGACTGTATCTTGTATTAGACTAGACTGTGCAGGTGTACCCAATGTCGTGGCCAGTGAGTGTATTATTCAAACAAGTGGACATGATCACATTCCTAGTGGGAAAGAGAAGTGAGGTCAAACCTTCAATGACAAGCGTTTTGTTTTCTGTTTTCAAGCTCACCGTCTCCTCCCCCGCCGGGCTGAGACTTACAGCGTGAGAGTAGGCGCCATAGGCCCCAAACTGGATAGTCATGGGACTGAAGATGCCGAGCTGACCCGCCATCTGGTGCATCCGGCGCAGGGTCCGCTCCTTGTCGGTGTCTGCGAATTTGACCACCAGGCTGGACGAGGCGCCCTATTGGTACGTAGACACATTAGAATAAAATCTGTTATGTACGTTTTCATGTTCTGCATAATGAATTAGCTATCGTGAGGTCTGTAGGCTTGTATTTTGGATGAAATATATTTATTATACTTTAAAAATAAATTTAAATTTAATCCGAATAGTTTTCGTGTTAGTTAAGCCTGTTTTCAGTGACACATTTGCTCATTCTGCTATTATGAATCAGAGAGCACACTACCCTCTCTTTGTATATGATAAAGGGAAATATATTTTTTCCATGTATGAAGATATAATGTGCTCCAAAACAATTTTCCACTAGGGTGAGAGAGTTTAAAAATTCATTTGATGCTTCTTGAAAATTGTTTCAATGAACTTGGAAAATGCACAAAGGAATACACAAATATATATGGATATGAAATGCATCTTCAAAGAATGGTAAATGGTTTAAGTCTGTTTTATATAGGACATACATGTCAACTCATCAACTTTCCCGTTGCTCTTTCCTGAAAAGAAGTCAAAAGCGTAGTAACAATGCCTTACTTTTACAACAGCTAGTCTAGCGACAAATTATTAATAAAATTTGGTCAAGGAATGTAGCATTTAACTTTGCCGTGATCCACTAACCCGACGTCGACAGTTGGGAAGTGTCCGGGTGTCGGTATGCGCCGTTGTAATGTCGCATCCATTGGTGGAGCGTCTGCGGGTCGTTTTCGGCGGATTAAACATGTTGAATCAGTGTTGAATCATCGTGACATTTGAGCACTCTGATAAGTTGTTAGCGAGCGAATCAGCGCATGGGGTAAGCACAGGAACTGACGAACGCGGAAAAAACAGGAAGTGATGGAACGGTTTTGCAATTTCGTTCATTTTGCACATCATCACGCTTTGCATTTGGACGTCTGTCTGGACAGAAGATCAAGAAGATGAATTTATCACTATGGTTCAAGAGAGACCAGCATTGAATGACATTACCGTTAAAGGGTATACCAATCGAGTGCTGAAACCCAAACTATGGTGAGACATGGAGACGCAACTAGATATTTCAGGTAGGATTTACTTTTATATTACACAATACTCTGCAAAGAGACTTGAGGGTGTGTTTCGCGTGGGAGTACATCATGAGTGAAAAAGTTATGCTAAGTTTACATTTTTATAGCCCCAGGGTAGCTGTGGCTACATAAGTAGCTTGCCACCACCAGAGTGCGAATGTGCGAGTGAATTAATAATGTAGCCATTGTAAAGCATCTTTGAGTGTCCAGAAAGCACTATAGAAATCTGATGTATTTTATTATTATTATTATTATTATTATTATTATTATTATTATTATTATTATTATTATAGAATTAGAATATCCCTGGCCCTGTAAAGAGCTTTCTGGTTGCGTATTTCTAACAATTAGGAATAGTGACTACTGCCGCCAATGGTATGGAGGGGTATTACGTCTCCGTACTTTCAGAGTCTGTTTGTTGCAATGTTATGTTCATGACCGTCAATGTAAAAATGGAGACTTATGTGGCATGGCTTTTTTTTTTTTTTTAAATGAATGTCTTGACATCCATCAAGGAAGCCAGTGGAACTGAATATGCAACCATTATGAGCGCAGTCATTTAGCTGTCAGTATTAAATGGAAGACAATGGTGACTGATGCATGCTTTTGCTAACTTTCAAACTCCAACAGAATTGTGATCCTAACCAGATCCCGCAGGAGTTCCAATCACCCGGCGGTGAAACTCTGCTGCATACAGTTGCCAGTAATTAGATCTGACCAGAGCTTTCGGCATATGAAGGGTGAAGTATTGACTAATGGCTTTACCTTATGGCATATATAGTTCCATATTGATGTCCGCACTCCTGAGTTTGCATCCAATTAAATCATTTCAGGAATAGAGACCAGAGTCAGTTCCTCGTGTGACATCCAGGGTGCAGAAAGTTCACTGTGACCGTTTAATTAAAAGCTCTGTATGCTTGGACAGAGCACCAGGACGGTAGGACGCAGGAACCCCAGGGGATCGTCCGGGATATGATTAGCAAGATCATAAAAGCAAAGACATGACGTGATGAGATCAAAAATTTGGGATTCTGTTAGAAAATGCCCCATGCTGACAGGGTCACTACAAATTGGGGCTTTGGTTCAGATTTCTATTGTCTCCTGGAGTGTGGACTTTAAAAGTGGGAACGAAGTGACCAGTGCTGCCATCCACCTGTTTCTCACGCATGAATGAAGTGAAATTGAGAAAGCTATGCCCAGATGCTCCCCATGTCAGATTGCATGAGCATGAGTACTAGTTTTATCCCAACGGAAAAGCACAGAGGCACGGATGCCTTTGCCCTCGACAACCAAATAATGCAACAGAGCAGTAACAGTCTGTTGCCGTATGGACACAGACACTATCTTACTGTACAGCAGCCATACTTACCGGTAATAGTATTTCATTTTTTTGGAACCCACGGGCCACATTGGATTCATAGTTGTCTGACCACCACTGTAGTGATTGCTGATTGCAGTTCAGTTTTTAATGTGGATCACAATCTAATTTGGTGTGTTTATACCACCAGTACTTGAGGTATCAACATTGGTTAAAAAAAAAATAAATCTTTAGATTTTAAGTAATGATTAAAAATGGATTGATGGATGGATGGCTAATAATCATAAATACACCACAATAAACCGTCCGTCTATTGTCTATACTAGTGCATGTCCTCATTAGAGTTGCAAGAGAGCTGGAACCCATTCCGGTGCATTTTGGGCAAAATGTGGGGCATACTCTGGAATGATCTCGAGCCAGTCACAGAGCGCAACCACCAGACAAACAACCATTCACACCTCTCGACAATTTAGTGCGTTTAATTAGTGTAACAAGCATGTTTTGGGAATGTGGCAGGAAGCTGGAGTATCCAGAGAATGTGGAGACACCCAGGACCTCTCGACCGAGGCAGAGGTGTTAATCATATGACCATATTCAGACTAGTGGGGCTGCATGGAACATATTATTGTAAAGAAAATGTTTGTGTTGACTTCCTCTTTAAGTCTTTGTCAATAGCATGCATTTTAAACCGTTGTCCATTGTCAGAACTTTCATCTGCCATTTCATTTGCTCAGACTAAATAAATGTTCATAACAAAATGAGCATTCATTGCTCATGTTTATGCAAAAAAAAATAAAAAAATCCATCCAATCATCATGGAGTGTTTGGGAGCTTTCAATTGCTTCTCGTACCCGTGTACATTATACTACCACATTGAATGGACATTAATTCGGCCCTGATTCAAAAGTGCCATATAGGAAACAGGCTGTGATTGATGACCAATTTTAAACAAATGGTAATTGTATTACTAGAACTCAGCTTTTCTCCTATTATATTATTTTTAGTAGCTATTAAAACAACGAGTTTGCTGGCTGCTGACAAATGTACAGCAACCCCACGCTGGAGAGCATCAACGTGGCCCCCTTGGGGACATTTTGCCGCACATCGGATCCTATATTGGAGGCAGCGAGCGTTGCTCCTCAGGCAAGAAGACAAGCCGTCTGATTCCTCTCCTTCCGTGCCATTTCAATTAGTTAAATCAATATGGCGGCATTAACAGAATTGTTTTATTTTCCATTTCTAATTTGATTCCACTGCACTTCCTGACCTTTTTCCCACTTCTTTCTCAACTTTGGTGGCCATTTGAAGGCGCCAGGCGGTTTGGTTTAATGAGGCTGACGATGAGCAAACATTGTCCGTCTGTGTTGCTGCCAGTGAAGCCTGCCCACTGTGGCGACAACGCCTGGCATTTAGCTCACACCCCCTCCTATGTTCTCATATTCGTTTAATACCTTGCAAAGAATGAGTTGTGACAATTGGAACAGTCAAAGCCTGAGGCGGCCTGTGCTGTCGACTACAAAAAAAAAATAGAAAAAAAAATGGGTGCCCGCTTTCTCAAGCCTAAATTTCACCCTTGATTGTGAGGATTCTGATGCGTTCCGACGAGATGTGGGGTTCATCTCGTGGATCGACAGTTTCCATTAACAAAAAAGGACGAGCGAGATGTGGCCGGGTAATGAAGGAACAGGTGGCTACCGACGATGACCAAAAAAAAAAAAAAAACTCTCCCAACTGGATGCAGAAAATCCCAAGCTGACAAACAAACAGAATAATAACCTCCAGCAGCAAAAGTCCTCATACCTGGAGAGAAAATGAATTTGCTGAATTTGATAAGGGCCAACGGGGAGCCGTCACTTTTGACAGGTACAACGAAGGAATTTTCAACGGGTTCAAAAACTAATCTAATTTCTTAAACAACACACTTGACTTGTGAAAATCTCCCCGTATTGGATTTTATATAGGCCGGGAAACGTGGCAATGGAACAATACACGCCGGTAATTGAGGGATTAGAACTCGACTACGCCCGTGGAATGGCATTAGGCTTTATCGCCTCAGTCCTTGCGACTCAATTGTGTGTAAAATATGTGCAAACAGGTAAACAGCCTCATTTTCGTTTATCTTGAGCAACATTACGTAATATTACAGCAAGATGTTCTCTGGAGGGAAAATAAGCACACAAATTATCAATAACAACAAAGTTTTACCTCCCCGCGGAGCAAAAATACTTTTTAAAGGATAAGCGAAAGTTTGTTGACACATTTAAACTCTCAGGGTGTTAACTGAGCATGTGTAATGAATTAATTGAATATATGATAGCGAGTTCTTTGGTAAATGAGTGAACTCCCACTGGGCCTAGTGTTGCACGGCTGGTAAAACCGCTCGGGAAGGTTGTCGCTCATTAGCGGTGCATGTTGCTGTCTCGGTTTGGCCTTTCTGCTCTACCCCCCAAAGACTGCTGCAGCTGCTGAGTAAAGCCGCATAAAACCCAGAAACACAAAGGACTAGGAATACTGCCATTCAGACTTTTGGACAAAATGAGATTGGTCATTTGCCTGTGATGTCTGACAATACACAACATTAGTAATTGGGGAAATGTGGGAATTTGGTCTCCAGAGTCTCTACAGAGGTGCTGTTGATTCAGTATCTACTAGTTTTCATACTAAAGATGGCATCATGGTTAGCTTTGAGAAATTAATCTTCATACCAATTCTTCAAGACTGGCATGGAAGCAGATTTTGACTATAGCTCCTAACAAACTGGCCTTCAAAGATGGCTTTGTTTAACATTCAGATGTGAAATAGGTGGATGAAGTTGTCCTTTTTGAAGTTGCAGACTTATGACAAAGCATCACAAGTGTAAAGTCCTTTTCACGTTGTATTTATCATCAAACACATTCATTGTATACGTTGTGAGGAGCAGGGACCATGGAAGGGAGCGTTGATGATCTATTCAAAAGTGGCGGCGTCATGACGACAGACGAGGACCTCCAACTGGAGAGGATCTGGCGAAGTGATTTAGTGTTATTTGGGTGGACTTATTTAGTAACGTTATTAAACTATGCAAGTTCCCGTTCCCGCTGAGCCATTAGTTTTTCCTCTGCTGCTTGTGTCCTCCTCATCCTTCTTAAAATGAACAAAGTTATGGCTTTCTATTGAAGCAATGAAAGATACCTCTTACCGAGGTGTGATCGAACCAGTGGCAAAATCTCTGGTCTTACTTCCTGTAAGGCTGCTATGAGGAAGTGCAGTGTGAAAAGGGCTCAACAGATGTGCCAAACTTTACCAACTACCAAAGGAGGACAATTAGGACACACTAAAGGCAGACATGCGAACCACTATAGGCTAATGCTTCTTGATTTGTGTGTTTTTCCTTCCATACAACAAAATTTTGTCAAATGCCCATGCCTAGACAACCCAACATCATTGGCAGGCACATAGCCAATCAAAGCCGAGCACAACCTAATCAAAATGTTGCTTCTATGTAAAAGTGTGTGTTAGTGTAGCCACACTCGGACTGAGGACATACAAAACCCTCATGCAGCATGTCACAGCTTGAAATTCCACAACACCTCAACGTGACGTTTGATGCACTACACGTTTCCAAGACAATGCTCTCTGGCTCGGTCTTATCTCTCATTAATCCACAAGTAGACTATCACACACACCTGTACGCTCTTGTCGCTGCCAACGCCGCCGAGGCTCCGCAGGGCCTGTCAGCCATGCCGTGACAGCCAACATGACAATGGCGGCAATTTGCTCGCCGCCCGCCCGCCTGCCTTACCCTTGCCGCATTCTATTTTAAAGTTCTGCCACACGCGTGTCTCTTTAGCCTGACTCATCCAAGACTGTCGTTTGAGTTCATTCCGGAAGCACCTGCAGTCTGTCGTAAACATAAAGGGACACTTTGACCCGATTTTGGCAGTGGTGCAAGTACTGTACTTCATTTTTGTACTTTCTACTTCACTTACGTATTTATATTTTTAATGATGCTGTGTTTCGGTGTCACATTTATTTATGATTTTGTACGTGTATGCCAGGTAACGCAGATGTGACAGGGGGAACGTTAAGAGATTCTTAGTTCAATGTTCATGCAAACCTCACAGCTGGCAGCAGGACGCCGAATCATGCCTCCTGCTCGCTGGTTGTTGACGACATGTGGCAGCGATATTATCCAAATTAACCGCACCAATAGCATACCCGTAGTTGGCCTATTAATCTGGGAGGAAGTTGGATTTGGGGTGAAAAGAGGATAACAGGTGCAGGGATAGAGGCAGGAGATTTAGTTAATAAAGAGTATTAGTGAACTTTTTGGATGGCTGCTGTTTATCAGCCCAAGGTCTGTTTGTGCCGCCATTTGTTGCCGCGGACAGTTCATCTGCAGCAGAGCTCAAGCGGCTCACTGGCTCAAGCTAATGCAACGATTGCCAAGGCTGCAGATGTACGACAGAACTGTACAGAAGCCTGTAAAATGTAGTCTGTCCATTGATTTTTACTAGCATTTATCCTCGCTAGTGGAATGGGCACTGAACTGAATGGACCGTGTAGGTCAGAGTAAATTTACAAAAAATATGAAAGAACGTGAACCGATATTAGAAAAAAGCGTTTATCATAAGCATTTGAGTGTTAAATCATGTCCTCTTTTTAAGTGTTTATAAAACCATGCCACACATCACCATTTTTCATCAGGCTTAGTCACAGAAATCAACACCCACATTGTATTGGACATGTAAGTTAAGTATTTTTAAATTGGATTTTAGAAAAATGTATAAATGTCATACTGACTACCATTGATGGATACTATGACAAATAAATTTGTATGATGTTAAAACGGTCAAAGCTGTCTGCAATTAGTTTATTAAAATAACATAATGGTGATACGCTTTTGACTTCTATTTTTTCATCGTTGATTATAAAGTAAATGGGTGTGGTCTGAAGTATTTGAAGAACAATTCTGCTGGCCAGTGGTGATACTTGATAGACTTATTGAAGCAAAATAAACCAATCAACATGTTTTTATTAGGTGCTTCACTACTTTTAACAGAATATACAATGGCACAAAGTCTGGGTGAAAAAAAGATGTCAACTATAAACAAATCAATGTAATTCTAATCAGTTTGATAATTATTTGGTTGGATTTTGAGCCTCATAGTTTACGTGTTTATAAATCCTCTGCAGGGCAACTGTGCACAAAGTTAAACAGACTTATTTCCCTCCCTCGCTCCTTCAATGTAATGCAGAAATGGGGCTGCATCAAAAAGAAGTGTAAATCACATCTGGTTTCATGGCTGCCAGGAAGCATCCGTAAATATTTATCGCGGCACATCAGTGAAGTGTGTGAGGAGTGAGTGTTTGCCAAAGATTGTGTGTATGTGTGTGCGCGCGTGTCCTGCCGTACATCATTTCTTATACTTACACGGCCTTGTTTGAGCGAGTCGGAAGCATATCGGATTCATAATTAACTGCCTCTTGACGACAGCTTCCGGTTCTCGTGGCCCCATTTTCCAGTTCCCAAATAAACACCATCCAGTGCACTGCAGTTTATGGTAAACAAAAACACCCTCAAACTTTGGAGTTGCTGCTACAGTGCATTTACTGTTAAACGCCACTCAAAGAAAACCAAAAGGGCAACTTTTATATTGCACAATGCAGCCCACTCCTGCAGCCTTGTCCTTGCGTTGTAGTAGCAGTTTAATATTGTTGCCATTGATGGAGGTAGACTGATAAATGGCACTTGTCCGACACTATTATGAAGGTCTAATGGGTTCATAACAGCCAGGCTGAAATATTAGAGAATCAGTTAAGGTAGGCCACCTTAATAACCTGACCTTGTTTTGCAGGTCAATCTCAACTCGGGAGAGTGCTTGTCGACATTATTGACGTACTTGTTAACCAACCCATCTAGTCGGCGCCTTGAAACCTCCCTTGATAAGTGTTTTAAATATTTAATACATGCTCCCTGACACTGGCTAAACTGAACCCATAATTCAGTCATGATGGTCTTTTTGCGAGATATTTTTCCATCTTGTGCAAAGCCTTTTACCTTTCCATATGTTATATTGCAAGTAGTCAATAACGGGCCTTTCATCTATAATACACTGCCTCTGGCTTATTTTTTCTTTAAATAAATAATGGATTGGCCCCAAGGGTTTGTCCTTCCACCCTTTTGAGCATCTCGATCATCCAGAGCTGGACTGGCACAAAAAAAAAAAAAAAAAAAAAAAAAAAAAAAAAAAAAAAGTACCTGCCATTTTGGCTTATATCGGCCCATGTTTCTATATGCACGTGTAACTGAGAAGAAAATAAAATGCACACATGTCCAGAACATTGCTCATCTCACTCATAATATATGCAGGATCAAGTCTAAAAAGCAACATTTTGCTGATATCTAAAAAGCATAATGATACAAAGATCTTGATTTTCACAATTCAAAATGCTGCCTTTTGCTTGCATTATGAATGTGTTGAGCAAGGTTTTAGATATGTCTGCATTTTATTTAGTCAAACTATTATGACTGTGGACATGCCAATAGCATGCACTTGACTCCGGCGAGTCAATTTCTCCTTTCGTAATGTGCACATGCACCACCCTGGGGAGCTGCTTTGATTGGCCAGGAGTTGGCTGTGTATCATCCTACAATGATGCACAAAAAGCACAAAATACCCTGTTGAAACAAAATACTAGGGATGGGCGAGTACCGATACCAGGTATCGGTATCGGGCCGATACCAGCCTTTTTTCAAGTACTCGAGTACTCGTGACACAGTACGTGACGCAAGTACAAGCGACCGATGGCAGAGGGGGAAGACGTTAAGTGAGTCCTCCTTGCCTGTAACTGGCGCTAGCTTGCAGCAGGTTTTTACCAAAACTTCACCGGTTTGGAAATATTTCAAAATTGTGAATCTTAAACTAAAAGAGCATTTTTGTGTTTTATTTTGAGCATTAAGACTATTGAAGAGTGACTGTGCTGTTTTTATTTTGTCAAAATTAAAGGAAATATATTTGTTAAAAATATCTTTTAATGATTTTTTTTGCTTGTCAAAATGTACTACTGGTATTGGCAGTTGGTATCGGTATCGGTGAGTACTGAGGGTCTGAGTATCGGTATCGGTCTGAAAAACGTGGTATCGGACATCCCTACAAAATACCAAAAGAAAGTAAACTCCACCCATGCACAAAGTTTATAGGTCACACAGTAGTTTTGTGGTTAAAAACCCCCCAAAACAAAACAATGAATTGGTCTCATTTTTATTACAGTATACCACAAAAAAAACTTTGAATTATAACAGGGGTGAGTAACTTTTTATTTCTTGTGTGTACTGTACATATTTGTTCGCGAGCATGACCTGCATAGCCGTTGCCCATAGCCCAAAAATGGTGTTGCTCACTGTTGCCAGACACACTCTCCAACGTAAAGCCCAAAATTATACACTCATTTACATTTTCAGGAGGAGGTTAAGAGGGGCATTTATCATATGACGGAGGCCTCTTTGCCTGAGTGGAAAAACAGTCCTATCTTCTTGTGATAAGAGAATACTTATGCATACTTTCACACGCACTGTTTTTTCTTTCCTCCCACACACGCGCCGTCATCCCGCTTTGCACTTTGTAGATCAACAAGCCCTTGTGACAATTAAGTACTAAATCCTACTAAAGGTTAAGCAGCATATTTCGTTTGAGGGTGAACTGACATGAACATCACTCAAGTTTTCATGATTATAGCAGCCCTAAAAATGTGATTTTGTTGTAATTTGAAATAGTTAAGATCAAGACTGATTTATGCTGTTTTTAATATTTTTAGTGCGCTTTTTTTGTGAGAGCAAGCACTTCCGTTTTGCTGTCATTTCAAGAGAGCATTTTGTCTCTTCTTTTGAAGCATCATAATCAAACATCCGTAATAAGGAAATACTTGTTACGAGTTAAGCTTACATTATATAAATATATTTAGATATTTCAACCAATTTGTCTTCTTCAACTTCCCTCCGATCAAAGTCTCATCCTTGTCATTTGCATGAATTATGTAAGAACCGTTTCACATTAGCCTCTGCATCATTCTTTGACCGGCAATTGAACCGTTACTCGTAAATAACATCGCATATAAGACATTTGCGGCACAATGTCTCCCGGGGACACATTTAAGGATGCGTGTGGCGTGTGCGCAGTCATCGTATCTTCTGTAAGACTCGAATGGGAAGGCGATCTGTTTGCTGAGAAGCTAGTTTAAATAGATGCAGAAAGAACGGATGAAGTGCAAAGAAATGAAAAGAGCCGTGCAACTGTAAGGAGGCCGATGCTGACTGTTGGGATCTTTTGTGGATGATAACAGTGAATAATGTCTGTGGTATGTCTGTAGATTGTTTGTGTATTTTAGGTCCTTGCAATGGCAGTCTATATCAGTCTGTCTACAATATTTACTGAAAACATATATTATACATCCGGTATCTATTCTTTATACGTCACCGTATTTTCACCAATCCAGTTTGACAGGCTTCAAACTTTCAAATATTGGTGCCCCTTATAGTAAAAATGGATTGATCATAGATGATGCAGTTTTACCAGAAAGACAACATTAAAAAAAAATATATATATTTTTTTTTTAACCTTTTGTGTGACTCAACCAGATACTGTCACGTTCATCTTGTCTTCTTTTTTGAAAATGGGTTTGAAGTTAATTTTTTTTTTTCAAGCCAAAAGTTTTTTTCCAGTAAAGAGAAAATGTTCTCAACCTTTCTGACAGTTTCAGCTGTCACTCGAACCTTCGTTCGTAGCTGTCACCACTTCTTTGTGTGACGTGACTAAAAACAGGTGATCGGGTCGGGAAACCCTCATAATAAACTTCCCCAAACCGACCATTTTGAAGGTTTCCCGACCCAATCGGCTGTTTTTAGACACGTCGCACAAGGATGTGGTGACAGCTCCGACGATGGCTCGAATGACAGTCGAAACTGTCAGCAAAGTAAGAGAAATTTCTTCACTGGGAAAAAAAAAAATCTGTTACGGGGGAAAAAGAAACTTCAGAACTATTTCAACAATGTACTTGTGCTAAACTATTGACTTCTTTCCTATTTAACCTTACAAGACTACATCCCTCTAGTTTCACCAGTCCAGGTTATATTAGTTCATTACCCCCCCAAAAGTGTCTGGTCTGGAAATTGTATGTACAAGTATGAATGTGTCTCTGACCGGAGTGTGTCCCAAAACTCCTGATTTATACTCAGTTTTTCACTCATGTCCTCTCTGCTGTGCTGGGTCACTTTACGTCTGATGGATGCCACTGCTGCCTGCCAAGAGCAATTTTATACTGGGAGCCGACAGGAATGGCCCTCCGCCAAGGGGACCGACCCGCCTCTGGTTCTCGATTTGTCTGCTTTCAAAATCGATGTGAACACACATACAATATTCCCTCGGGACTCATACCGCAACTCTCTGAAGGAAAGCTGAGCATTGCGCGCGATATAAAAAGCCCTCGTAGCAGGTGAGAGTTTAATTTGGCCTACATTAAAATTTTATGCCTTTGTAACAGTTCTTGAAATCTCCACCTTGGTCAAAAATTGTACCTCTTCCATTTTGATGACATTTATCCACCATAGATTTCATGTCATTGAAAAACAGTGAGCTGATTGTAGAATTGGGACTTGATTGTTTTGTAGAACAACCTTGACTGCTAGCAAATGATATATCCTGGATAAATTCATTTTATTTGGGATAGAAATGATATAATAAAATGCCAAGATGGTAAGTTGTCTTTTTGTGATAGTGAGTAATATTTGTATATTTTTGTAACTTTGTGTGTGTGTGTGTGTGTGTGTTGTATTCCCCATCTCCATGCATCTTAAAGGAAGTGTTCCTTTAGTCTTGCTAGATATCAAGTTGTGCTGGACTAGAATTGCTCAACTTGACATTACAAATCATACAGTTGGGACTCCCATCACTTTCAACTTAACTCTATATTTAGAGTACTTTAAAACAACCTGCTGTTTTCTGATTGAACACAGTGGCAGCAGATCAATGAAAAGAGCAGGGCCCCCCTGACTTTAACCTTGTAAAACACCATCCATTCCGTAATACGTGAATTCATATTGCGCATATTGATCCGACCACTTTCTTTTTTTGGTCAACAGAATTAGTATGAAGGGATTACAGTAATAAAGAAATCACATGATGTACCATCTCAACACGTCAACTAGCTGAGCGCACCAAATTTCCTGCAGCACAGATATGCCAAGCAATGTAGCGCGATCACCTGCAGCCAATGATGGCCAAGTGGGGCGTGACATTACAAATCATATGAGTCGTGTGTGTGTATTAACTAATTTACTCCCAAAAACGTATAAATACGTTCTATTTTAAATATTACCAGTGGCCCAACGATGTACTTATATGTTTGTTTGTTTTTTGTTTGTTTGTTTGTTTGTTTGTTTTTAATGCTAAAGCATACAGAAGACTTTGATGCAGCCTCTGAACTGAAGGAAACCGTTGAAGCAATGGTAGTTATAACAAAAACGGCCAACAGGTGGCAACAGAGTATAAGAGATCAACCAGGGTCATGTTTCAACAAGCTGTTTTCCCCACAGTTTTAAAAAGATTTGTGAATAATGATGAAACAACTATATTCTAATGCTAATTGCTGCAAAACAGAAACAGATACAAATATACTTTTTTTGTCCTGATGAAAGAAGAAATTATAATCTTTTTTTTTAGTAGGTTCCATGTTTTTATAGCAATAGGACACAATATTCTGTGGGCCTTGAGTAAATCCAGTAAAACAGCTGGGAGCGAAGGGGGTTTGGTTGCTTCAGTGAAAACCTCTACCGAACACCTGGGGTTTGATCGAACCCAGGTTAAGGACCACCGGTTTAGCAACAAATGGTGGTTACTTGGTCAATACCACTATACCTTTTAAGTTGTATCCTTTTTATTCCATCTTGTTATGTAATATTTTTTTCCTCTGGGTGTAGCAGAGAGCTGACTTAAGAGATGTTAGTACTCTTGGTTGAAATGTTCCACCAAATCAGAACTGCAGTACTATCACATTAGCTTGTTTCTGATGGTTAAACCCCCTAAAGTAGGGATCACCAATTCTGGTCCTCGAGGTTCGGAGTCCTGCAGGTTTTAGATGTTTCTGCCTACTCGCACACCTGATACGAAAGACCAGGATTGTTATCAGTCATGCTGATGAGCTAATGATATGAATCAGGTGTGCTCGTAAAACCTGCAGGACCCCAAACCTCGAGGACCGGGATTAGTGAACCCTGCCCCAAAGTTATTAGCATCGATATGAATGCTAATTCTGTTATTTGTGTGTTGGGAGAGTGTGTTACTTACAGGCATGGTCTGTCCACCGTGCAAGCTGTTGATGGCAGCCTGTGCTTCTGCATGGCTGGAGAATTTGACAAAGGCACAGCCTGCAAACACGCACACACACAAAGAAAGGCGAAACATCAGGCAGATGGCCTTGGATTTATCAAGTAAAAAAAAAAAAAATCACCAGTTATTGTCTTCACGTTATCTGATCTATAAATATATTCTGGTCACTTGTGTGTTGGGATCGTCGCTAAAGGCATTAGCGGCCTGGAACATCCCGTCCCTCGCCCCGGCAGCACTAATTCCACAGACTTGTTTGCGAATATTAATCTGTTTAATATTTACACATTGTGATTTGTGTGCAGTCGCTCATAAAGGAGATTAGCACGACAATAGCGCGGTCTTATAATCGGCCTCTCCGAAGGAATCGTCGCTCGCTTCAAATTTAAGACGTTGGCGGTGGTGGCGGAGGACACAATCTGGGGAGGGACGACTTTCTTTTTGTTTTGTTTTGTTTTGTTTTTTTTTTGCTTCGAAGGACGTTGAAATCATCTTAAATCTGTTGTGTGGTTAAGGCTCAGGAAGGAAGAGTCAACATGAGTAGTTGGCCAGAACAAGCGAAGTAAGCATCGGCAGCAGCGTTGTGGAGCTTTGCCGGATTAACGTTTCAAACGATATTAAAAGTGATTCAAGTGGATAATATTAATGCATGTTGGTACTTTAGATATGCTAACCACAAGATCAAGTGTTACCTTAAAGTTTTGTGGACTTTTTATCCCCAAAAATTCTCACTGAGATCAATTGCTTGGAATAATTTGTCCCAGAGACCAAACTAACACCATCATAAAATAGCGGTGTGCGATACTGCAAATTTAGCATTACAGTAGTGACAGGTGGAGAAACCCGATGTGCGGTTCTGCCCATGACTTGGAAGCTAGGCGGCTGGTGATCATCTCTGACCATCACAATAATGAAACACTTGCAACTGCTGGCCCATTTCATCCTTTTAAAGAAACACATTGCAAAAAAAAGAAAGAAAAAAAAAACCCATTCAGTTATTTCTTTGATGCTAGGTGAAACGATGTCAACGTATGCACGTGATATGATGACATCTATAAATTGATTAAACGACAACATTTAAAAACTTTGGACCCTTTCAGATTTCAATACGTATGTCTAACCACAGACAGATGCAGCACTGCACTACGCGCGGCACACGAAAATGGAAGTGAATGGTAGTTCATTTGGAAACCGCATTGAATTAATCAGCTTTACCATCATTGACTACTCTGTTCTATCCTATTTTTATCCTTGGCCTCAGGTCGCTCATGTTTTAACTTTAGAAGGCTATCTAATTAACAACCTTGCGGATTTATTCAGCTGCTTTTCATTAATCGAGCAAAAGAAGTGCTCTGCTCACGGAAGCTGGCACACGCTTCCTGAACCGAGTACCCCGGAGATGTTGGCAAATCGGATTTGAAATAGTTTTGTATTTAAGTCAGCTGATGATGATTTTGCTGTGGTTTTGGCTCAGGCTCTCTGACCTTGACTGGTATATTTGGACAATCACTGTCCACAGGTCAACTACAGGAGGTGTTTCAAATGAACCAGAGTCAAGGAAACCATCATGGAATGAAAAATTGTCTTTTATGCAAACTTTTGTGTACATTCGATAGAAAATATATGCCGATTGGATGTTCTCACCGCGTATACGTGAGTTTTCTCTGTGTACACCTGCTTCCTCCCACATCCCAAAAACGTATGTTGGTTCATCAAAGACTCCAAATTGTCCATTTTTCAGCTAGTCGAGGAGATTACCCCACCTCCGGCCTCAATTCATCTGAAATGTGCTCCAGCTTATCGTGTTCGACTTTAGAGGATAGTTATTTTTCTGACTTTGCAGGTAACTTTTCCAAATCAAAAGTTTCAAAACTCGGGGACTCTTGCGCTGTGTCCCCAATCAATAGAAGAAGAGAAAAAAAAATCCACTTTCACCTGAGGCTTCCCATCCACTACAAAAGCTGCGTAAACTGTTTGTGTGGAGACATTCAAGTGAGCAGTAAAAGGCCATGTGTGTTTTGTTGTTGTGTCAAATGTCCTTAAAGCTGAATAGATCTACAGAAGGGAACCGCAAACGTCAAAGAACACTTTGATTCTGTCCCCCCCGCCTTTTTACTTCACTCGAACAGCTCTCGGGGGGGGGCTGAGGCAGGAAGGGTCTTCATTTGTTTGACTGAAAGACGTTGGTGACTTGAAGTCTTCCTTTGAAAGAACAAACAAATTTGACCTTTTTGTAGGAAAAAAATGATTGGGTTCAGTGTGTTCTTTCAAGAAACCTTTGGTTTTATAGGGCAAGATAACGTCTGGTTCTTTCTCCAGCAAGGGTTGGGTGGACCACAATGAAAATTAGCATCTGGACTCTGGAGCATACAATGTATGGCCTGACAGAATACTTAATCTGGCCGAACAGGTACTTTGTCAAGTTGTCGCTTTTGGGCAAAGAGACGATCTTATCATAGCATTTTTTTTTTGTTGGTGGTGGTTTGGGGGTGGGGGCTGGTGAAACAAAGGATCTGCATTTTGTTGGCATATGATTATTGTGGTGCATCTGCGCCCATGTTTACGAAGTTTGACAAAAGTAAGCACTATGCATGTGTAGCTATAGGCTACTATTTTAGCCCCTCACATTAGTCGCAAGCTTGTTAGCTACCATGTTCTTTCCAATTGGGATCAAAGGGTGCTTTATGCATGTATTACGTTTTGGCATCTTAATTTTTATTAAAAGTTGATTGTTATATTTGTATGACATCCATTTTTGTAGGGGTTGTGGAGCCTATCGAAGCTGACTTTAGACGAGAGGAGAGTTACAACATGAGCTGTTTGCATCCCAATCGCAAGGTGCACATAGCGAAACAACCATTCACATTCTTCTTCACATGACGTGAAGTAAAGTCAACTTAAGCGGGGGAAAAACGCACATGCAGGGCCTAACTGAGATTCAGCCCTGGAACAATTTGACCTGAGGCAGACACTCGACTATTGTGCTGCCTTGGTTGAATCAAATTTCTTCATGGATATAGTATGTCGCACATGGTACTGAAGTTTCATTTTCATATCAAACATCCACTCGCTTTGACTTTTGTCCCTATGTGCAGCCCAGGAAGAAAGTGTAACACAGTGCCAAAACATCTCCAATTAAATGGAAGTGCCAGAACCTCATGAATTATACCACACGTCTTGAGTTTTTTTTTTTTTTTTCTCAAATTTGACGTCTCCGAATGAGTCGGGGTGAACGCGGCAAAGAGAGCGATTGTATTGCTTTCAAGTGAGGGGATCTCGCCGCTGCCTTTTGAATTCCCCGGGTAGTAATATGTATGCATGAATTCCATCTGGCTGGATGGGTGACATTTATAACACAACTTAATTATAGAGCTAAAAGCCATCTCTCTATTATTCCTGACAACTCGGGGCTCTATTCAATTCTGGCGGCAAACGCTGAAAGTAGTTTGGAGAATCGGCGTGGTGGGGAGGGTGGGAAACTTCTTGGCCTTTCTATTGGGTGACGAAGGCGGTGGGGGTGCTGAAAGGCTTCCGAGTAGCACCCGTTACATCAAGATGACAGTCGGGCCTGCATCATGGAGCGCAGTCAATTTCAAGGTCACTCTCATTTGAATTACACAAGGTTCATCCAGACCTTGATGCTGGGTAAAATAAAATGTTTTTATAATAATGCCACGGGACTGTTCACAGTTAGAAACTGGATTGGACACAAATAGACAGTCTTTCTTTAACCTCAAAAGCTGAACACAGTATGTTCGAAGATGTCCATCAACCTCCTCCTTTGAATAATCAAAAAAACTTTTAGTAGGAAATACTTGTAAATGACATGTCTCCGTGTTGCAAGGCTTTGAAGATGATGTCGCATAGAATTGGGCTAACATATCCCAGGGAGTCACTCGTTCTCCCTGAGACTTGAAGAGAGGAGTTTCAAGACTCAAAGCATAGAAAGATAAATTTTGAATCTCAAGACAATATCCAGGGCAGAACAAAGCATCCGAGAGACAGAACGGAACGGGAGCTGGGGCCTCAAATTTTAGATTAGTTCTCCTGGCAAGTGCAGTGAGATATTTTTTCTTGTGCTCATAAAATGTTTGCCTCACTGTATGTTGTCCTGATCGTGGAATTAATGCTGTATCTATTTGTATTTAGTTACTACAAGTTTGATGATTGCAAAATGTGTTTGATGGTACCAATTTTCAAATAAAGTGAAGCAACTGTCTGCAGGACAGCTAAAATATTCCAATATTAAATATCAAATTGAACTGTTTGCAGTGTACATTCAGTTTTTCTTTCATAATGTTGCTTTACTACCACTTTAACCAGCCATTAGCATCAATGAAAAGCCCAAAAAAAACATATCTATAATATCAAATTAGTAAGATCTAAAGTAATTTCATGAGTTTTTTTTTTTTGCATTTGTTTTTTTTATTTTTTTTATTTTCTATATAGTGTACATTCCATTTTACTCAATTAAATAAACCAGTTGTTGTGTGTAGCACTCTACCGATAAATTATATTTGCTTTTCAATGAATAATGGCCTAGGCGGCACGGTAGTCGAGTGGTTAGCACGTCCGCTTCCCAGTTCTGAGGTCTCCGGTTCGAGTCCAGGCTCGGACCTTCCTGGGTGGAGTTTGCATGTTCTCCCCGTGCCCGCGTGGGTCTTCTCCGGGTACTCCGGTCTCCTCCTACATTCCAAAGACATGTATGGCAGGTTAATTGGGCGCCCCGAATCGTCCCTAGGTGTGCGTGTGAGTGTGGATGGTTGTTCGTCTCTGTGTGCCCTGCGATTGGTTGGCAACCAGTCCAGGGTGTCCCCCGCCTACTGCCCAGAGCCAGCTGAGATAGGCGCCAGCACCCCCCGCGACCCTTGTGAGGAATAAGCGGTCAAGAAAATGGATGGATGGATGGATGAATAATGGCCTAATGAAAAAGCCAAACCAAAAAGTGAAATTCACGTGTTGAGTTAGTATATATATGCACTATATAAATACAGGATTTTTAGCCATGAACTCCTTCTCAAGCTACACCTCTGGGCTTCTGTTAATGTGTGGTGGTGATTTTTTCCTAAACCCCCACCCCCCCAGCCTGTATTTTGCCATTTTGTGTTTGTTTTGTCAACAGCGGGACGTTTCTGTGGACAGACAGTTGTTTACCCCTCCAGCCAATTGCAGAGCGGGGGGTGACGGGGGGCAACTTGACAGCACGCACAGATTATTATTTTTTTTTTCACTTACTCACTCAACACAAGCTTACGTGTGGGGTTGAGGAAAAAATCACCACCAGACATTAACAGAAGCCCAGAGGTGTAGATTGAGAAGGAGTTCAAGGGTATACATCCTGTATTTATATAGTGCATGTTCCTGAGTGAAAACGGAAGATCGTGCCTTTAACTACTGAGCGCACAAAATTCCCTGCAGCAGAGAAAGGCCAGACATAGCGTGATCAACTGCAGCCAATGATGGCCAAGCGGCGCGTATCATCATGGATCATTTGAGTCAGGTGTGTCTTGACCTCCACCGAGCTCTTGAGACTGGCGCACCGAACCCCTGAGATTTGATCAAAACCAAGTTAAGAACCACTGTTTAGCCATATTGTATACTGAGCAGCCAGGACATGATCCCCATGTTTTCTTCCACACGACAGCCACATTACAAAAAGTGACTTGTCAGCTTGGTTATCACACTTTTCATCTCAAAACCCACTTATGGAGATAATCCTTTTGATGCTCACTGTGTTGAAGTCTCACGACATTTGCTGATGTCTCATTCAAGTTTCTGTCCAACTTTTGAGACGTGTTTTTCCCGAAAATGTTCGCTGAACTTTTGTATGACTTTGGGGCATTCAACATTTGGAGGTTCTGCTGTACTGCTAATTTTCCTTCACTATGTCACAGTGAACCGCTATGGAAGGAGTGAAGAAAGAGTGAGAGACGGATGCCACTAGAGGGAACATATGGCGCACAAAGAGAGAGAGGAGGCGCGAGGAGCGTGAAAATGAGCAAAAGTATAGCTCCTGTCGAACACGCCAGCGCCGGCCCGATTTCATTTTATGTGCTGTCAATCAGCCCCGGGCATCTGAGCAGACAGGAAGGAAGAAAGGGAGGGAGGTGGTATGAAGAAAGTGGAAGCAAGCGGTTGGCGGGGTGTAGTGGTGGGGTGGACGAATGTGGTGGGGCACGGTAGACGCTGAAAGGCCCGTGGTTGGATACCAGCAAGATTTATTGATTTCACCGGAGGATGCATGCATTATCTAGCGCCGCCTTGCCATCACACACGTCGTGGTGGAGATGGACGTGTCACAGCTTACAGATGCTAATCGAGCCCCTTGCACTGGCAGTGGAGTTCACTTTGGTATGACAAGTTGTCAATATTGGATTTTGGTGTGTTAAAAAAGGTGAACACCATTAAAACAAAAAAATCATCACTCCTGATGTGAAAAGACATGAACACTTTTTCTGATCTATTGAGAGTGACTGCAGCTAAACTGAGCTTGGCTGCTTTATTTACAGTAGGACATAATGGTCGTCTGGGGAGGGATGATGGCGATGCGGGGAACAAACGCACAGGTGCGGAAGGAGGGAAATGAGCTGCTACGTAAAAAGACGCAAGTGTAAACGGAGTAGTGAGGGGAAAAAAAAAAGTGTTGGAGCACCGTGACAAGAAAAGAAGGAACGAGCGAGCGTCAAGTTGTGCTGCCTCAAGGATGCTCCAGCGAGGCCGGGCATGCAAAAGGAGTGACCGTATGCATGTGTGTGTGCTCTGACCCTTACTGGCCCCATCAGGACCCCGCAGGACGGTGCACTCCTCGATCTGGCCGAAGGTCTCAAAGAGCCGCCGGACGTCGTCCTCGCTCTGCTGCTTGCCGAGCATCCCCACAAACAGTTTCCTGTCTTCTGGATCGGAAGAGAGAGGAGAACAACAGCTGATGGCTTGTGCAACTCAACCCCCCTATGCCCACCCAACTTTAGGTTTTTAGCAAAAAATCAGCCATGCAAAGCCAATAATTTGCCATACTGGCATACTTCTAAGCTTTGTGTGACTAGCACAGTCATGTCTGGTGTGCTGCGCAATCCAAGTAAAAACAGGGTGCCCTATTTTCATTCCCAGTGCAAGTCTAGCGCAAAGCGCAGTCTATTGCCGCTTGTCCATCGTGCCCGCACGCCGGATACCACACCACACCTCACGCGCACCACAAACATTACAAATCCATCCACAAGTACCTCTTAAATTGTAAATATAATTAACCGTTGTTGTAAAACATTATTATATTTATTGTATATATTGTATTTTTATGACTTTGGTGAAGACCGGCGATGGTTCTGCCTCTCTCGTCTAAAACAAGGAAATGGCCGTGCTTGAGGTGGCAGCGGCGTTGGTGTCGGCCAATCAGACGACAGGTGACGTCAACTGCTGTCGAAAGGGTTCTAAACAGCGGTTACAACGGAACGGCTCGGCCTTGAAAAAGTCCCGTGGAGACACGAACATCCGGGGACAAAAATTGCCGCTTCGGTGTGGAACCGGTACGCTGGAAAAGCGCCATAACTGACCATGGGTGAAGTTCTTCCTTTTGGTATTGTGCTAAACAACGGGTAGTTCCAATAGAATCAGGGTTTTTGCACCATTGTGGGATGGAATGCAGCCGACTCAGGCCAATCAAAGCGGCTCCCTTCATTACAGTCAGGTCGATGGAGGTACACCTATGCTTGATATTACAGGAGCAGAACTTGACTCGCTGGGGTCCGATAGATGAGATTGTCCGATAACATCCACAACGCACGTCTGTAGAGATCAGAATCTGTCTGCCTGCGCCTTAATCAAATCCACCAAAACCACTTAGTATAGTTTGTTGTATCCGCAGATATAAAAGTAGCAAAACCTTATGTTGAGGACAAAAAAGAAAAATGCACAGTTGAAAGAAAGTAAGTCCAATATGAAGTTACTTTTTGAATGCCCCTGAAAATTGTTTTATCAACAAAATATGATCAGTTTGCGCAATAATACTTAATAACACAAACACACACTGTGTGGCAAGTGGCAACTTTGGAAAACTTCTCAGCAACAATTGAAACAAGTCAACTAGAGTGCAAGTAAGGATAAACACCAAGCTTTTGGAATGTGCAGGGTGCTGAGGGGGAATAATGAATAACATTATTCTGTTATTGCAGATAATTATAAGCAAGGCTTCATAACAATAGCACCAAGTCTAACAAATAATCTATTTTGTGAACACGTTCTTAGTCTATTCACATTTTCTACGAATTATCGTCATCACAAGCACGGTGTTGCATCTGTTTATTCTGGTTTTAAACCAAATTTTAAATCTAAGCCAGCTTGTTAATAAATTTGTTCCTTCCATGATCAAAATAAAAGTTGTACTCCACTATCATTTTGTAAAGTCGGAAAGATTAATTTTCCCAATCTATCCTCCTGGTATAGAAAGAGCATTCATCTTATTTTACATCTTTTACATTATTCATCTCCAATTCAGCTGTGTTGTGGAATAAAATGGTTACAAGCAAGAGCCCGTCCCCGGCACTGATAGAAAGTGGCAGCGAGAGGAGGAGAACTTCATTGGCAATGACACTGTTGATCTTCCACGTGAGTCATTTGACTGGTATGGAGCGTGGAGGTGTGCTGGTGGTGGGGGAGGTGAGGATGGCGAGAGCGTCACCTGGGCCTCAACAGATGTGACGCCTCCTGTACCTGCCAGGCCCCATTAGATGCATCTGGTCTAAAAATAAAGCACCCGGGGCCGCCGCCTCCTTTGCGGCGGGGAAATCGGATCCTGTTCCATCTCTGTAAAGTTCAAATGAGACACGTGCGCGCGACCCGCTTGGCCACACAAATGACCACCTGCATAATCAATAAGGCTTCGCTGCCTGGGCTCTGCTGCTGCTGCTGCTGCGATAATCCCGGTGTCTAGCTGGGTTTTTCTAGACGTGGATTGAATTGCAGCCGAGGGTACTTTTCATCGAGAAAACTGTTGAATACCATCTTTTTTCAAACATTGATTTTTATTTTTGAAGGTTGTAAATATTTAATAATATCCATCCATCCATGTTATACTGCTTATCCTGTTCACAGGCAGGGATGAGCTGGAGCCTGCACCAGCTGATTGTGGGTGGAAGGCAGACTACCTTGGATTGGTCACTGGTCAATCACCAGATGTTGAATTGTATTATTTTTTTAAGTCTCATTTAATTAGTTATATTTTTATATTTGATTTTTTTCATTAAAAAAAATACTGATTTTAATTGGATTTTTTTTATAGTTTAATTTTTGAAGGCAGGAGATATGAAGCACTGTTAAAATGATATTTAATAATTGATACAATTAGAAATATAACATGCTCATGTTTGAAAGCAGAAAATATTGACTAGCAATTATTTTCCAATTAATGAAATACATACACACATATATATATATATATATATATATATATATATATATATATATATATTGCATTTAAACGAAGATAATAGAAGTTTTTTTTCTAGCATTAAATATTTATTTTACATACAAATAGACCAGTGCATTCTGTCTTATTTTCTGCCTTGTTAGTATTTCATATAGCTTTGGGCATGCTTATCAACAAAAACATTTAATTGGTGATTAAAATGTATTCATATTAAATACCGCCTCCTGAAAAAAAAATACATAAAATCAAGAAAAACACTTTATTCTAGCATAAAATGTTTCCAGTATTTGATTTTTTTTTTAAAACAAATTAAGAAAAAAATATTACACTAGACTTTTTTTTTTTTTTTTTTTTTTTCAAAAGGAGTTTTCATTTTAGGAAGAAATTCTATCAATACTCAGAACAATTAAACATCTGCTGGCTGAAACACAGCCAGAACCGATATTTAGACTATAGCGGGACAGGAACTTAAGAGCTGGAACTGAATGACTTTCCTATTGATTGCTATTAAGAAATAGGAGATATGGGTTAAAATTTTCATTTTACTTAAGCATATGTTGAGGGAGACATTTGGCAGTCAGGGAATAAATATCACATGATTCACTTTCAATCAATCTACCTCAGTTAGAGTCCTCTGGTCACTAGCATAGAAGAGTTCACAATATTCACAGTGATTTAAGACTTTAAAACAGTGGAACAGGTGCCTTAATAAAATGTATGTGATATGATTTTGAAGACTGACAAGACACTGTGTGTGTATGGAAGCTAGCATTGTTGGCTAATGCTAATTTGAGCGGGCAACAAATCTAAACTCCACTCTATTTGTTTTTTGTTGTCACAGACACCTGTATGTGTTTTTGCATGCTAGTGTTTCAGTGTTGATCGAAAGTTTCTCTCGATATTCACCCAGATTAACAGCTAATGTCACGGGTAGAGAAACTCTGTGTGAGGGCGGTTATAATGGAAATTAGCCCCACCGGTTTGTTACAGTGGGATGAACGTGCAGAAATGCTCGCTACCACACTTTTTCAGAAAAAAAAAATGAGTTGGTTGTTTAATTTCACACTTGAGGGTTGGGAAGGCACTCTAGAGAACTATTTCTATACAAGCAATTAAAAAGTCAATTTTCCATAAAATGTCCCCTTTAAATTATGAGCCGATCAAGGAAATGTAGCCGAAAGCCGATCCGTGGACGTTCAGCTTGAACATGTGTTGGGGTAAATGAAGCTGACCTCTGTTCAAGGAAGCGAAGAGGAAATATGAAGGAAGGCTACAGCCTGTCCAGAGCACATGTGACCTAATTTGCCATGAAGGCCCCTCTATCTTTCACATTTCCACTGAGGGGTCCCTGTTAAATGGGCAGAGTGCAGTTTTACAGGCCCCCCCACTGTGTGTTAATGTTGTGGGACAAAAAAAAAAAAAAAAAGTCTCATCTTGGTCCTGGCCCGAGGAGATCTAATGGTGGCTTTACAAGGCTAATTAACAAGCCATGAGCGAGGTAATGAACTTTCCAAATGTGCTGGCAAACGCAAAAATAAATGACACCCCTGCGAAGGCATTAAAGGAAGTGTGAGTGTACTTCAGAGCCGTCCTCCGGGAGAGTAGAATGAATTTGGTGCTTGCTATCTTTTCATTGCCTGACCTGAGAGAGTCTCCGCCGGCCAGCCGCCTGCCCTGGCCCCGAGTATTGATTGCTATTAATTAGTCCTCTTTGCACCTGTCTCCGAAGCTGCTCGCGCTGGATTTTTACAAGTTCACCCCCCCCCCCCCCACACCCCCCGCACACATCTCCCATGGCCACTTGCACACTTTAAATTGCCGTTTTATGAAAATGAATATCATGTAATGCACCCTCTGCGTAAGAGGATGACACCACGACTTTAAAGAGTAATCCATTAAAAGTGAAGAGGTGCGGAAAAAAACAGAGAGCCCTTATGTGTAGTTGTATATTTGCATTAAGAGGCTCGAGGACCTACATATAGAACCAACATGTAATGATGAAAATTTATTTTTAAAAGTAAAACTACTGTATGTGAAAGTGAGTCTTTGTCTTTGCGCCAGATTCAAAGTTTGGCTGCAAAGTGAGCAGAGGTTAGTACTGAGTATTTTTTTTTAAGCTTTATAAATTTAATCTACAAAGTTAATGCTTTACATTGTACTTGCGAGTACCGATACTCTGAAATAATATATCATACATATGTATATGTACAAGTGTATAAGTAGGACGGTAGTAAGCCATGTTGTATAGTTTGGAGACGGTAACAATGACCAGAAGACATTAGAAAAAGTTGAAATGACATAGTTGAAGATGCTGATATTCTGTTTGGGAAGAATGAGGATGTACAATTTCAGGAATGAGCGCATCAGAGGGACAGCACAGACTGGAAGGTTTGGAGACAAAGCTAGAGAGGCAAGCTCTAGATCAGGGGTGTCCAAACTTTTTCATTTGAGGGCCACATACAGAATAATTGAAGGATGCTAGGGCCATTTTGAAATTGTCTGACTTTATTAATTGGCTGATTAATAAAGGCATGGTGGGATGGAATGGTGAAAACAAAAAGATATTTACCGCGATACAGGAGTCATTCTTGTAAAAAAACAAACAAACATAGAAACACAATTGAAATATAGGCTTTGCAGCAACTACCGGTAATTATTTGCCGGTATTTTACTGGCTGGCAACCAGTTCAGGGTGTACCTACTGCCCAAAGCCAGCTGGGATAGGCTCCAGCACCCCCCGCAACCCTTGTGAGGAAAAGCGGTTAAAAAGATGGATGGATGGATGGATGGACATTAAACACAGTAAAACAATGTACTATAGTTTAGCTGTTTTTTTTTATTTAATTTTATTTATTTATTTATTTTTAAACAGGACAGTTGGGATTTTTCTTGATTTTGGGGTGTATCCCACAAGAATAGATCCGCCCCAGCCCTGAACCAATCTTCACATTCAGAATCAAAGGAAAAGTAATCAATTCAGTAATAAAAATTACAAATTTTAAAGCAGTTTTTACTTGAGGATCTTAGTTAATCATTAATGTGATATGTTCACAAATTAGACCTTGGCACAGACAGCGGAACATGGAAGAAAACATTTTTGAAATATCTGACTTAATTCATTAAATTACAAAGAAAAATATTTCTATTTTAGATTTAAATAGTTTCTTTGCATATCTAGAAAAGCAAACTGTGTCAAAAGTAATTTTTTGATATGCTGAGGGCCGCTAGAAAATGGATGGCGGGCCGCAAATGGCCCCCGGGCCGTAGTTTGGACACCACTGCTCTAGAGGGTTTGGACAGAGGATGCATCCATAAAAGAAGAGGAGATTTATGGTTATGAAAGACTTGCAGAGTTATAGAAGAAGTTGTAGAAGGCGAGGGCACGCAGATGATTCACTGTGGTGACACTTGAATAAGATAAAGCCAAATACAACAAACGCATGTGTGCTATTAGTCTTCATCCTTGAGGTATTTTGACAAAAGCATGTCATAGACACGTTGTGAAGACACCTGGGAACTATTATAAATTGTGACAAAATGCTGCACTGGCTCCCTTAAGCTGTGTACATAGAAATGGAAACCAGAAAAGTTACCAGAAAACTACAGTCATCTCTGACTGTTGCTTGTCACTAGGATGCCTTCTCATTCCATCCCTGTGGTATATTAAAAATTAATAGATTTTTCACACAAGACATAAGCTGTCAAGACTGATGCTTCTCTCAATATAACATTCTACTTGCATCATATGTACTCTTGATCCTGTACTGCCATCATTCGTTTTCTTTTCTCTCTCTAGGCAAATAATTACCGGTAGTTGCTGCAAAGCCTATATTTCAATTGTGTTTCTTTGGTAACAATGTTTTTTTTTTTTATTATTTTTATTTTTTTTTTTTTACAAGAATGACTCCTGTACCGCGGTAAATATCTTTTGTTTTCACCATTCCGTCCCACCATGCCCGCCGGCTATTGTCGAGGAGACTTGGTAGTAGCAAGTGTTCACAAAGCATGGACAGCTGCACCCGACAATAAAAGATGCCTACCAGGCCGCCGGGTGCATTTCAAATGCAGTGTAATGTTCCAGGCAGCACAACAGAGAAGTTGCACTTCTTATGGACTCATTAGAAAAGCATGATTTTTATTATTTATTTATTTATTTTGGTATGCCTGCGAGGCTCACCACCGGACGCACTCGCACATGAAGGTGCACAGAATGGTTGTATAAAATGTGAAAAAAGTGTTTTTTTAATATCGAGTTGGGCTTTGTTTCGCATCATCTACTCGGTGTCCCGATTGCGTGACAGCCACGGGAATCAGTTTGGAATTAAATCGCGCCATTTGCTTTTTAGTCCAGCCCGGTTTGGGAAATAATGGGCATTCCATACGCTTCCACCTCCTGAAAAACACGACAACTGAACTTTTGTTCAAGGATATGTTTTGTTTTGTTTTGTTTTGTTTCAATAGAAGTCCAACGCACACACACACACAAAGTAGCATGCTTAGTTGTAATTGTAATGCTTATTTATTTTTGTGGGATCATCTGTTGTATATGTACGGTTTAAACTGTTTAAAGGCAATTATATTTAGGTGCATATTTAGGGGGTTTCAATTAATGGAGTTTATTTCTTTATTTTTTTTTCGCTATAATGGCAGTGCTTCATCCCTGCCCCACTGTGAATAGCATCATAATAATAGTTACTGTATTGGATAACATCCTTGGCAGATTCAGATTTTTTATTTTTTTTTTAAATTGGAGGGATGGTTCTGACTAAAAAGTTCCTCACAAAACTTCCAAAGTCGAACTTACGTCACGCATGAGGCATACCTCAAAACTTGAGCAAATCCCACGAGACTTCGGCCTGCCTCGTGAGACTACGGCTGAGTGAGCGTCAAAGAGGTTTTGAAGGCTTCTTTCTTTGACTTTTTTGGGGGGAGATTTTTTTGTGTGTGCCTTTTGTGTGTGATTCCTTCTGCAGAGGGTGCAAATGATGGAAAATAATTAATAATAAAACTATGATTATGACCAAAGAACTGTCCTAGCTGCTAAGACCAATAGGCCAGGAATATCCATCCATTATCCGAATTATGATTGAAAATATAATAATAATAATGGTTTGTATCAGCAATGTTTCAATTTAGAGATTCACCACCCAAGCAATGCCCCACGTACATTAAAACCAGCTCATATATTTATCTTATCCATCAATTCCCTTACAACAGTGTCCATTATTTCCTACGGGAAAAGCTACCTCTTAAAAACAAATTTGATGCTGACCACCATTCAGCCTATCGTAAGTTCACAAAGAATAATAATAATAAAAAAAGATGTGTTCATGCTGATGAGAGTGAGGGACAATCAGTGCTGCAAGGTTGCCATGGCTGCTTTCTTGAATGAGCAATCTTCCAGATAAATTTCTCTAGAGGTGTTCTAGTCGATGAGGTTGTTAGCTGGGAAAAGCAGCCTCCAAACACAGAAAGCCAAATGAAACTTTTCCATTGGAGGGAATCATTATTTTTAATTTTCATAATTATTAACGCTTGATGGCGTTTGGGATCCCTCTTGTTGAATGCTGTTTCTTTGCCAACTTTCATTGAGTTGATGCACATAAGGCATTATTCAGTGTCTGGTTCAAGTGCAGCATTGAAAGGAATTGGTTTCATATAAATGTAATGAGAGTAACATCCTACGTAAAAACAAACATTTCCACCGTCAGTGTTGTGATGCAACAACAGGCTGTCTACATGTAAATGCATTACTTTTACAACTCTACCTGACATTCTTGTATATCGTCGGGTGCTTCAAACCTCCTAGTCTGCATGCAAAATGAGAAACCTTTGAGGGAATTGCCTGTTGCAGTTTTGTCCAAAGGCCCTCGCTCAAAGCTCCATAAATTAACGTTTAACAAACCTTTAATTGATGTCCTGCAATCCCTGCTTTGTTCTGCCCATACTCAAAACTGTCCACCGCAGTTGCGTTTGCTAGACGGTAGTTTCGGGGCACAGAGGGATATTTTGGCTTCATTTGCATGTAAAGTGGAACACAGTCCTCTGACGGCATGAGGTGCCTCCAGACAGCCGCTCCCGTGTGGCCTGCCAGACTGTGCCAGCCAGCGGGCCCTCCCTTATCCCGTGCCTGCTGGGCTGGGCTATGACAGCACACTGCGCGACATCTTAAGGTCCTGTCAATCTGCAAACTGCCCCGACTGGGGTCATTCTTCTGAAGAACTGGCTGGCAAGGACAAACGTGAGCCATTCGCAGACACTCCCCTTCAGCTAGACAGACAAAAGGCATAGAGATATTAAAAAGGCTCACACTCGGACCACTGGGAATCGAATTCAGGCGCCGCGATGCTCCTGGCACTGTATAAGCATCCAATAAAGCCAAAGGATGGGGGAGCTAATAAACAACGAGGACATTCATCCATCCATTTTCTATTGCGCTTATCCTGTTCGGGGTTACGGTAGGGCCTGAAGGCTTTCCCGGGTGACTTATGCTACATTTTCACTGCGTAGTACTGGGGATTGGTTTTCCACTTCAGATGCATCATTTGGAACACGGAAGAATGGGAGAATAAGGATCAACTGAATGCGGGGAGGAAACCCATTTAATCCAAGAGGAGATTAAGGGCTGCAAGAAATCAGCAAAATGGAGACTATGGGGTATAAAATACTTGAGCTTTCAGCGATAAGGTCTGCAGTTGGGTAAGCCGAACGTTTTTAATGTTGGTTCACTCTACTCAACCAATGAGAGACCAGCAGCATCAACCATATTGTATCGGCTTGGCATGTCTGGAACCCAGATGACCGGGTGCTAGAAGTAGTACCTCATAGTATCTGGCAGTATACCGTTTCAAGAAAAAGAAGAGCTTTGTCGAGTTGATAACAACTTTGAATGATCACCAGTCAATCATATGGCGATTGGAAATGGCACACTCACTGGACTGCACAGTGTGTGAACCACTTCAGTACCTTAAGCCCATAGGCAGGACAATGGCAGGCAAAGCGACACACTGAGGAAAAAGTCCATATTGATGGACATTTGAGAACATTTATCAGAGTTAACGAAAGTCGACGCTGTTACCGGCTGACCCATCTCAAGTCTCCTCATCACTGACAGTAGTGGCAAGCGAAGTGGGACCCCCGGCTCAGAGATTGTGTTTAGATAATGGCCATCTCCAATCATAGATAATCTGGCTCCCATCTTTTCTTCACAGACAAGGTCAGGGGGAGATGATTCCCGGGCAAGGCAAGGCGGCGATAGGGAATGGGGGCGGCTCTCAGATGATTTACTACTGAGATTCACTCAGCTGCCTCTATCGCTCTCCGTTAACTTTTTCATCCTGTTGTCGTTGTCCCTTTTGCTCATTCCTCCTTCTATCTCTCAAATTCTTCCACGGGCCTTGCTATCGCTTACTTCATCTTCTCGCCTCGGCGTACCAATGAGATGGCGTAAGAAGAAAGCCACGAGCGAGAGAGGGAATGAGGGCGAGAGTGTAAAGAGGAGTTGACATTTTCTGATTCTTGCCCCATCTTGGAATGTGGCAAATTACCGAGGCTTTTGAATGGAGATGTATAGCTTCCCTATCCATGGACTGCCAACGGAGTGAGTGAGTTAAGTTTCCATTCTTCAATTCACACGTCAGACAGATTTGAGCAAGGGAAGAGAAAATTGAAACAAAGAACAGAAGATAGGGAGCTCTGCTTCCAAACATCTTCCTATCTCAGTAATCCATGGACAAAATAAGAGATGAGACATTAGTATTGAACAAGTTCAGTGGTGGTATCCTTCGGAACAGCCATCTTTATTTGCTTTACAGAGACGACACCTTTCGACGTGGCAACATTTGGTGTTCTGGCCAATATTTTCTATATTTACTACATTTTACAAATACAGAGAAAATTGTTTACAGTGAGTCTTGAATGATTATTCAACAATGTGCTCCACCTTTACAATCATATGGTCTAATCCTCGGAAAACTTTCTGTTTGCGTCATGCTTTTAACCTTACTCTTTTCTAATGATACTAGATAGCTACAACAACAGAACTTTCAAGGATCGCAGTCATACATAATGATGAGTTCGAAACCCAATGCCTACAGTGTATCGTCAATGTGTCTTAGGTCGTCCGTCAGTTTGCTTTAAAATAAAGTTTGTCTGTATTTACAAGGTCGCTGTGGTTGACCTTGGTATCAAAATAAATGAAAGACTTGGATTGTTACTGACATCAAGCCTTGTTAAATAAGATGATCTTGGGAAGGTTTCCTGGTTAGGAAAATCTTACCCTTAGACATGGTGCTCAGTGGCTAACAAAATGTATATTGTTCCATCACATATTTCAAATTAAATCCATTTTTACATGGGTAAAAACCCATTAATTCCACGTTGCTGCCATACTGAGATTTTTTCAGGACTGCATAACGACACCAAAGTGTTGTAAAATCAGAGGGCACTATAGATAGATGAAAACCGTAAAAGAAGGCAGTCTTCAAATTGGGACTACCTTCCTTGGTGTTATGGTCTTCATTTACAGCCTCGGAAGGATCCAATCCCTGGATTGGAACACATCTATTGTCTGCAGTGACAGCCAAGCTTTGGCTTTCTGCACTTTGGCATTATTCCTCCTCCCGACATATGCCGATAGGCGTCTGACGTCACCAAGGGAGAGCCTCACAAAAGAGGGTCTTCAGGGCACACCAAATGAAAGTGACTTCATACTGAAGGTGCAAATGTCCCAGTCGGCAATCTAGTGGCTCCCACTGGTAATTACACCTGACTGGCCCTTCCAAACGAATCCTGTGCTTCCTCCTCATTCTCGTAGTCAACCCGGGCTGTCTATTTCCCTTTAACCGCACGGCTTCATAGTAAATCTCATTTCATTGTCAGCCGTGACTGTGGTTTACTTCCCTTGCTGGGCGGCCGACTTCCTGTTGCCATTAAAGCTCAATATCTCTGCTGGGGCCTGTCTGCTTGGTCTTATTTCAATCCGTTCTGTTACCGAGCCTGTCCTCCCATATAGAAACTTCATCTAACAGACGAGTGGCGGCTGTGCCAGCCTAAGAGCCGCCTGTATTTCATTCACGCTGCCTGTTCGTCTCCGTTCCCTTTCGGTGAAAGATGGGTAGTAATTGATATTGGGATCCATCCATCCTCCCCTCTTAAGCCTTGAGATCTAATTTATCTTGGTGAGAATGCCAATTGGCTCTCACACAAGCCTTGTCGGTCAGACTTTGCCTGTTTTTAGATGTCCATTAATTAAAGTGCCACCATGACAAAAATAAGACCTGCTTTGGGGGTGCGCGCGCCAATGGAAATGAGCCATCTGATTCACACTTGGGGCGGATAAATCACCAATGTGGCTCAGTCTGATCCCGTCCGAATCACCACCCAGAAATTCAAGCAGACGCTGCCTGGTTCAATTAGAGCCAATTCCACCCAGTGTGCACATGTTTAACTGGCTTCATGTGCATTAACCTCCTGTGATGGTAGTCAGTCACGGTGCCATCGTGCCTTATTGTGAGAGTCTCTGCCACACATTGGGCTTAACTGAGGAAAATTGATATATTTTTTTTCATGTGGTGATGATTTAAACGTTAAGGGCACATACAAATGTTAAGGTAACCAACATCTGAGTATACATTAGGGGTGTAACAAAAACTATAAACGGGAAATCATTTTTTGATTTGTGAGTGTATGGAATCGAGCTGGATCATCCTACACCCATAATATATAGTATTTATGAGGGGCTCCTCTGTGTAGACAGACCCAACATACATTTCAAAGTTACGAACGGTGCCTAATAGAGTAGTTTGCTTAATGACATAAGAATACATCAGAGCACAAGAATGCAAGCTCAATTTCCATTGACTTCACTATTTTTTTTAATAATTGTAATACACTCAAAAAGTCAATAACAAAAAAAACCTACCAAAATTGGTACCTATTGTGTAGCATCATTTCCTCCAAAATTCCCTGCCCCTGTACACAACAGAACCTCCTATTGTATTTAAAGGTTGTCCTTTTTTCCACTTCCAATTCAATAATACAACTTAAGGTAGCGTCCTCAGATTGTCTAGCTCTGGCCTTCTTTCTTTGTCCAAGTTTGTTTGGCTTCTCATTGTGTGAACGCCTTTTCCCCAAAGCCTCAAGCAGAAGGTTCAAAGTGTCTACTTATTGCTCGGCATCCTCTTTCGTCTTTCCGTCGTGTTCCTCTCGCTTGTCTTTGACCCGCTCGCAGTGACTGTGAACCGCGACAGCCCCCTTTTTGCTGGCACAGATGGGAAGTCAATAGAAGCAAGTGACCTATATTACAGACCACGCTGCTAACTCCCAGTGCGTCTCAAGTGAGAGGAGAATATTAAGGATTGTGGTTGTACTGCTCTGTGTGTGTGTCAGTGTGCTTTTTTTTTTTAAGGTTATTTACCTCCCCGTCCTTCGCTGTCTGCTGGCTTCACCTGGATGGGCCGATTCATCTGGAGAGAGAGGGAAAAAAAAAGAAAGAATGGTTAGTGTGTAACAATGGGGGCAACTTAATTCATCAAGTGACGGAAGAAGATGTGAATGGTAGCCCCTGGTGTGTAATGACTGCTTTGTTAGCTAAACACAAAAATCCCAGGCAGTGAGTTTAATTAATGCAGGGTGCCGCCTCTAGAGATGCCCGAATTCCCCTCACAGTTCAGCAGAGTTCGCACTTTTCAATGACGGTGTCAGATGGTGCTTGGAGATGAATGTGATTACATCAGCCACTCCCGCACCTCTAGGCAGAGGTCCCTTCTGGCCGAGCCCTCACTCTTCCTGTCCTCTCACGGCTCCAGACTACCAGTCACCAGCTTGTCCCTGACCCTCAGCAATCCCTCCTTTTTCCTGTCATCTTCCCTTCCTCCTTCTTGACCTGAATCGCCGCCAATATGCCACCAGTTTATAAACCCAGATCCAATGTATAGCTCGTACAAGGTTAACCATAAGGAATCAGTAAGCAACATTTGAAGATGTGTGAGGAAAATGTGACCGTGTAAAAATGAAAAGCACCCCCCATTTCCTCTTGTACTCATGTCTGCCGTTTCATCTTGAGTCACTCCCAAGAGTTGGGGTGTGCAAGCAGAAAAAGCACTTAAGGTCTGCTTGTCCCTCCCTGAGCTGGAGTTTTTCTTGCAGCCCCTTACTTATCCAGGTCACGTGTCATATTTTGGTGATTTTGTCACTTGTGGGCCCGTCTAGCCGACTACATGTGAACGGCAGAAGGCGCTGCCCGCTCGGATCACTCAGCTCGGGCAGCACGGTGGGTGTCGGGCCCCGAGGCAGCGCAGCACTTGACAGTGGTTGACATGAGCCGGGACCGTTGAGCTAAATATAGCGCTGAGTCTGGTGGCCATGTATAGACTCAGATACATGGCGACACCCGGGGACACAATGTACTCGGATCACAATATGCTGAACCCTGGAACAAAAGGGATGGACATCATGCGTAGATGAAGGCGTGAAGGTGCTTATGAACAGCTGTACATGTTTCCTATGACAAACATCATTAAAGCTTACCCTTTTCATCTGCTTTAGGTTTGGACACTGCACTCTTATTTTCCACAATCAACACTTTTTGTTTCAGCAGTTCATTATCTTGCTCACCTCAAATAAAATCTGTCATCCCACTAAGAAAGCCCAGTAAATACATTCTCCTCCATTGTTGTTGTTTGTTCGTGTGTCTACATCTGACTGATGCGATCAATGCAGAGTGGTTTTCAGTTTCCTACTACAGGGGCAGTATGCCCAACTTTTGGTAAGCACTTCCGATTTTCAGCGAGAGCTTTATGACGCGAAGCCGGGAAAAAATACACAGACTGAGCACCGACTGAAGCAGGTGTACACCCGTCGATGCGGGTCAGTACAGACGGGCCTTCTCGGCCTGTGTATTTTTATGAGGCTTCGCGTCATAAAGTCAATGACGGCTTGATGTAATGTCGCTTTTGCCCAGCTCTGGTAAGCGGTATGGAAAATGGATGTAAATTGACATAACCTTAACGCTGTGCCTTAGCTCTGGACACTGAAGTATGGTACTCCAAAGTCTTCCCTCGGATGTACAGTAAATAATAATTGTTTTTCTTTGTTAGTGAGTCTTAATCGGAGTACAGAGGTTGTGCTATTTTGAAGTGAACAACAACAGGTTGTGCTATTTTGAACAAAAAAACAAAAAAGAAAGAAACAATCACATGCGACCATAGACACAGAAGCTTTATCCTACACTATTTATGCCTGGATGTTACTTAGCAATGTTTCTGTTTATGTCTTGGATAAAGGTTGTCGTTGTCTGCAACCGCCATGCATCAGTACTAATGTAGGTCAGTTGTAGCAAGTGTTAAATGTTGCGTTATCTCTGAAAGTGTCATAGTTTATTCTGGTTATAAGAGGTTAAAGACAGCCTGAAGTCCCTAAGATCTCTGCTCTTGGTGATCAGTCAGCTTCCAGGACTTTTAAACGGCAACAATTGGGCAAGAAGCTTCATTAGTGGCCTTGAGCCCCGCAACAAGAGTCATTAGTCGTACCAAAAGTACACTTGGGGTTGCTAAGCAACAGAGTGGAGGTGCCCGGCAGGCAGAAGAAGCGAGCTGGCCCGTCGGTCTGCCGGCAGTTTGCCAACCAATTGGCACTTCTCGCTTTTTTCTTTTTTTCCTCGGCTAGGTCCAAGGAGGTCGAAGCGAGAGTGAGCAAGAAAGATTCCATAAACTCCCACACCTTCCAGCATGTCCTACTTTTCTGTCCCTTTTCACTGACTCTGACCAGGACTTTTCAGAGCAAGTCTGTTGCTGCAACTTCTGGGCCAACTATTGAGTTATTGCTAGCACGTACGCACATGCTTATGGCAGCAGCTAAGTCCCCTAATAGTGTCCCCTTGCGGAGAATGTTATTCGCAAACAAATTGACACATTATTTTTTTTTTTATTCAAATCTGTCCCCCTCCACTGCATCCTCCTTCACAGTAGCACAAAAAGTCTTGGGGCTCAATAACAGCAGGTGGTTTAGGTGACATTTTAATCCCTTATTACCGAGTGCAGGATTAGCCAACAGATCAAGGCTGAGTTAATTATATGAATTCATCAGAGGCTGGGCGAAGAGGCAGCCTACCTCCCCCTTGGGCCAAGCATCCACCAACCACCAACCCTTGCTCACACAAAATGAAGACAAGTCACATTAGGTCTATTCGGGCAAGTTGGATAATAAGGATTTTAGTGTTGCGGTGCTGACTATAGATGGATTTACACTATATGGTTCAAGTGACACAATTACAGTTTTTGTTCTTCCATGCGCACAAAGTCGGATATGAGTAGTGTAACGTCAGATATGCTAAATAATCAAATATTTTGCTAGTGTTACTGCAGTCTAAACAGATCGGGTCGGAATTGGTGCACTCCCACTTTCCCGCACACAAGTAAATAAAATTGGAAAGGTATAATTACACCTAATCTTTAGACTGAAAAGAGATCCAAATATGGTTTTATGTATGACTGCAAAGAGGTAGCCTGGACACCAGACTTATCGCTGTGATCAGCGATAGGAATGGTGATTACTTGCGCTATCGATAGAATAATCTATGCTAAAGAATTTTGCTTTTGACAGCTCCACTTGGTACATTTCAAACAACTGTGAAAGATACATAAAAGCCAAAGACGATGAAAATACAGGCCCTGACCAAAAATTCGACCCCTGGTCCCAGCTTTGCGCTATTACCTTTCACACAGTTGCCGTTGTCTCTGAAGGCATGTGGCTTTCGTCCACGCATTCCATGGCAGTCCCTTTCACACATTCCAGGAACACAGGACAGTGTGAAGGGGGTATTACAAAAATCAGATACCGGCACTAAATCAGACTAAAGCACTTCGCAGTGTAAATCCAGCCTCAGTGAAACGATTTCTAACGTTTTCCCGTCGGGCCCGTACGAAATAAGCTGCATCAACATCCGGAAGAAAGACGTCCGGCTTATTCATCTGGCAGACGTCTGGCTGCGGGGGATAGAAGTCCCACACCACCTCCACCCCCTCACCCGTCCATGTCTTGCTTTATATTTGTCTCTCAGTGCCCTTTTGGCCTCCAAAACCAATATGCTTCCCTCCACAGCCCCTTAATGGCTTGATCAATGCTGACAAATAGGCAGCTCATGCTGTCCTGCCTGGGAACTCACAGCTCTGCGCCTACGCAGGCGCACTTAGAGAGTCCATCTCTCTTTCTCCTCATCTCTGCCATTTTTCCACTTCTTTTTTTTTTTCTACATTCAACCCTCCCCATCTCCCTCACATTTCCCCTCCTTCATGCTCTATTTGCTTTATGTCTATACATTCACTTTTTCTTTTTTCTTTTTCCCACTCTGCAGCATTGAATCTATATTTTTCATTATTTTATGATGAATAAAAGTGTGTTTAAGACATGGAGGGTTGGAAAAGCAATAGTGTGGAAGAGTGGAGCTTGCTTGCATTGTTCCACGGAAGGACTTCTTGTGTGTGTGTGCCAGTGTGTGTGTTTGCGTGCACGTGCCTCAATCTTAGTGTGTCTGATTGATAACAAGTGCAGCAGAGAGGAAGCAAGACAAGGTCAGTGCTGGCCTTTGACCACGCTTGACCATGCTTTGTCTAAAGGGATACTCAAAAGTCAACAACATTTTTTTTTTTTTTTCATTTTGCCCGACAGTCCGAAAACATGAAAAATGTAATGCCCAAACACAGTGGGTAACGCAGTCTTAAACTTCTCCCCAAGTATCCCCAATGACCAACATTAAAATACAGTAGCATTCTAAGTCTACGTATTTGTTAAAAAAACAAAAAACAAGGCAGAGTTTTAATTCGTAAAATGTGAATGTCATTTTATTCAAGATTTACAGTAACATTATTGTAGGCCACTGTAACGTTTTGCATAGTTTTAATATAAACACAGTGCTTAAATATAAGAAAAAAAAACTACTTAAATAATGATTAATATAAAATGTATACACCTTAGTTAAATGCAAATTATGCCAAAATTGTGTCACCAAGATTAGCTCTAAATTAATGTGACGTAATCAATTAATATTATTTTTTTCCCAATGTATTCTGGGGATATCAACACACCTGTGATTCTTCTTCAAGCATACCCTAAACTGTCTTTTTTTGTGAACTGTTATATTTATCTAAAGGAGCCATGATAAATCTTCTCAGCCATTCACAATACTTATCTTTTAAACAGCTGCGCCAATCATGGTGCAGCATGACAAATGTATGAGTCCTCCATGAGGAAAAATGTCACCCGGGAGAGAAAGTGAAGAAAAAGTACATCTCGATGTGGTGCCAATGGCAGATAATGAACCTCTCAAATATGTATTCATTAATTCACATGCTTAAAGTCATCAATAATATGGAGCCTGACTGATTAATTGATTAACCATATGAAAATGTATTAGTCTGAACAGTATAATTAGTCATTCAAAAAAAAAAAAAAAAGTTTTCAAAGACGTAAATTACACTTTCTGGCAGCAGCTTGGGAATAATAAAGAAAAAAAATAACTACAAAGAAATTCATTAAGACCTTGAAATGAGCAGTTTTAAATTAAAAATTACCATTTAAACCATTTAAAGAAGTCACAAGATGTTTTGTAAAACATAACGTGTCTGTGACATGCTTTGTTAAAATTACCTGGTAATGAATTAGATTACGTTGAACACAATTTAATTTTTGTCCTGCTGAAATTATACAGTTTTGATGGAGCAACCCTGTCTGTGGTACCCCCCCCCCCCCATCCACCCCCCCGCCCCACCTTCCCATGTACTGCTGGGCCTATGGCCAATACAGATTTTGCTACAACTAGGTTTGACGTGCTCACCAACCACCACCATAAAGACAGCAAGAATTGTAATTTCCCTGTGAATTAAACTTGTCAATTAGTGTAGTGGATCCATCCATGCGGCGCATGCAGCGTACACAACACCAAACACAAATAACCGACTCACCACCGCGTCACTAACTTCACCAAGCAATCAATGAAAAGTTGGTTATCAGAAATTAATACTCTTCGCTATCAGTGTATACAACAAAATTCAATGTAGCTGTACTCAACTTTTGGCTTTGCCATGAGTGTTTCAGACATTGAGATGACTGTTGCTTGAAAATGGCGGCTCTTCACTCTGCCAAGCTTCCAAGTCATGGCCAGAGCATTTCAAAATAGTGTTTGCACACGGACAAACACTTTTTCAGAAATAGGCAGCTAGCAAAAGATTTGCTTGGTTATCCTGTCCTGTTGGGCCTGATCGACAACGGCTAGCAAAGCAAATACTGCCGCAGCGCACCACCGCTGAGCACTGAAATTTCCAATAAAACTCTATTTTGTGTCAATGTCCACTGAAAATTGAAAACCACGGTGGTCGTTTCAGTGCAATCCAACTGCCAGACTGGAAAACAAGTTGTAGTGGAAACAAAACATACTCGATGGAGGAAACAAACAAACCTCATTTTATTTATTTTTTCCTTTTGAAGGTTATCACATATTTCCACCTCGACAAGCCATCATCTGTTTGATCCATCTTGTGATTTCTGCCGCTTGTCTGTATTTTCATTGGAGCTGCTGGTGCCATTTACAGCCTTCAATGCTCATTAAAGGTGTTTAATGCTGACTGACTTTTCTTAAAGAGCCAACAAAGGGCCGATGGCACTTGATAAGATGGAGAATCCTCCCTTTGTGAAGGCAAAATGCTGCGTGAGGCCTATCTTTTGCGTTTTATTGATAGTTGCTGATTGCGGTGATGATTTCCAGAAATTTTAATATACTCTGGCCAAATCCTGCGTTAAAGTTAATTTGTATTTAGTTAGTCTAAAAGCATAGTTGCTTAAGGCATTTTTTTTTTTTAAACATTTTTGGAAAACAGGAAAAAACAAAATTTATAGCAAGCACAACGGTGTTTTTTTTATTTACCATATATATATATGTATATTTTATTTTTATTTTTTTTTTGGGGGGGCACTTCACTATTATTAAAAATTAACAGTGCACTTTGTAATGCGGTGTGTCTTATGGATGGATGGATGGGTGGCTGATGGATGTTGGCATTTCAGTTGATAATTCAATAATTCCAATTTGTTTGCATACTCATTCTCATCCACATCTAATCGCTAGCATTTGTCTGTTTTCGTCATAATGGAACTAGAACTACTTCCTACTTCCCTGTGTAAGAACCGCTGAATCTTTTGACAAATTTCCTTTTCAACTAAAAAAATATATCCATTCCAAAATTATATTTCTCTCCAAATGTAGCCAGGGAGCTTTGTGTATTTGCTTTTAGTGTTGGTTTAGAACTCTTGCATGAAAAAAGGTTGTGACAAAATTTAAAAAAGTGTAGCTTGTAGTAAAATCCAGGTCAAGTCTTTCTCTTCTTGATGACAATGAGAGAAAACTACTCTGAATAAATTAGCATTTAAAAAAAAAAATCTTGGGTAAAAAGGCTTTCGGGATCCATTCAGATGATATAGTTGTTAAAAATCCAACCTGTTTTAAAATACAATTATCTTCCTCAGGGACTATTTCCCTGACAGGTAAGCTCCGAGATCGAGCAGAGGCCTCGCTGTACCGGCCCAAATTACACCTTCCATCACCCATCACTCACACATCAGGACACCCTGCCCCTCATTCCGGCGTGAAAGAAGAAACAGGGCCAGCGCAGCGGGAACGTCGCTCTCTCTCAAATTGAAGCGTGTGTTCGCCGCCGCCTCCCCGCCAGGCCAGGAAGTCGGGAGAGTTTCAGTCGGCGGAGTTTGTTGGAGCAGACGGGGTTAGAATCCGAGTGATGGGAAATACACGAGCGGGGCTCAGTGTGGAGTCACAGGGAGAGCGAATGGGGTCTGACAGCTTGGCATAAGGGTGGACGGCGGAGAAATGTGGCCTATTCTTAGCTCCGCACCCCTTCTGCTATTTAATGCTGTTTGAGATCGGAGAAGTCATCCACACTCCAAAGTCGCAAAAGTGAAACATGCCAATTCAAGCTCATCCATCCAATTGTCTGCTTATCCTTGTCATCCAGGTTGTAGTCAAGCCTGGATTGGCCAGGGCGATTGTGATGAGCACATAGAATGAGAATCCAATTGACCCTGACTGCATAGAAGTTAGTTAAATGGGTAGTGGTCAATTTGTAATTAAGACATGATCAGATTTCAGTCAAGGCAATGGATCCACACGCTCCATATTCGGACGTAACTAAAGGTGGACAGATTGGATTGTGTGGAAATGATTGTTGATTAGTCATGAAAAATGAGTGCATTTCTGGGCTACAACCAGCAGAGGTGCTGTTGATAGAGTCTCAACCAGTGTTTTCCTGGCCACTACAATTTACAGTAAAGGGAGCAGCCATGAAGTCTTCTGCTTGGCTTCCTAGCAGGAGTTCAGACGAGATTATGTAACACTTAATTGGAATCCACACACTGGAATAACTGTCACTATCAGTGAATATCGCTGTTTAATTCATTATGTATGTTTACTTGGGCCTCAGTCTAATGTTCCCAATTTTTGGCTTGTTCTTTCAAAATATACTAAAAAAAAATACTGAATTTGAAAAATTATAGTAAATATGAAAATAAGTTACAGTGCATTAATTACCGTATTTTCCACACTATAAGGCGCACCCAAAAGCCTTCAATTTTTTCAAAAGCTGACCATGCGCCTTATAATCCAGTGCGCCTTATATACGGATCAATATTGAGCCGCTTGAATCGCTAACTACGGCAACCCCACTAGAACAAAATACCTTAAATATGCCTGTGTGATAGTGCGCGTTGACACTCGCAACTATGGTAAGCAGCCGCCGACTCCATTTTCCTCCGTAGAAGAAGTAGTGCGCGGTGCATGCTGGGATATATAAAACGGCGTTTCATTTCCATTTGTGTGTTTGTGTAAAGACCGTGAAATGGCTCCTATTAAGAGACACGCCTTATATATGGAAAAGGTTTTAAAATATGAAAAGATGTCATTCATTGAAGGTGCGCCTTATAGTGCGGAAAATACGGTAATTTTTTTTGTTTAATCACCTCACCCCATCCCTCACGCCCCATCCCCATAGTCCACCAATAACATTTATTGCATCCATCCACTTTCTTTGACACTTGTCTTGTCTTAGCATCATGGATGAGTTCAGTTTCCGTCCCAGCTGACTTTGGGTCAGTGGTGCAGTACACTTTACAGATCACAAGCCAATCGCTGGCCCCATGTTGACAAACAACCGTTGTCATTCACATTTACACCCACCGAACATGCATGGTTTTGGGATGTCTGAGAAAACGCTAGCAAGGGAAGAACATAAACCGCCAGCAGAGGAAGTCCAAACCTGAGATTCAAACCTAGAACATCAGAAATGAGAAAGTTGCGGGTTGTCATGGCTAGAACAGAGATGCTCCTCTCAAACAAGCCAGTGTGGCATCCGCATTACTTTGAAACGTTTACTTTAAGGTCAAATTACAACATGCCATTGTGACAAATGTCACATCCAGCTCGTGTTATTCTCTCATACGATGCAGCACAATCTTGTTTTGTTTTCACTTTTGGTTTAGTCTCGGTAATCTCCCCCTCAATCGTGGTAATTGCCCACCAGGCAGGATCATTTATTTATCTTTCTCTATCTGTGTTGGCTCTCTGAGAGACTCCACCCGCTTTGGCACCGTCATCCCTTCCAATTCAGTTTGTTCGACCATGGGGCTAGCCCGCACTCATAAAGCTCCTATCTTAGCTTAATTTTGCTTGGACGTGAGGTGGGACCCTGCGAAAGAAAGCGAATGAGAAATTGAGCCGTCATGTTATCCTTTGCTCCATAAAGCCTCTTTTCTTTCTTGGACCGGAGATGGATTGCCATTGAGGTCCACGGACCCAATGGCCAGGCTGCTATATTACCTTTACTGCCCCATTTTTGCCTCCCTATCTCCCTCCCTACCTCCCTCTGTAGCGGAGGGGTGACGATTGGACACAGAGCGATAAGACTAACAAATTAGTCAAAGTGACAGAGAGTTTTATGAGGTCTGCTCTTGTGAGGCGGCCGCTCTCCCCTCCCCGTCTCTGGCTCATACTCGCGGGGGACGCCTCGCCGGGGCGCGAGCAGAAAGTATTCTGGAAAGGAAGTAAAAGTGGCGGGGTAAAGGGAGAGAGAGAACACTAAACGGGAGGAAGTAAGATTAAAGATGCGAGATTAGAGGAAGAAATCACGGTTACGAGAAGCTCGGGGATCGGGGAACAATGGAAAAGTTTAACTTTTCCAGCAAGTTCTCGCTTCTGCTTAGCATTAGCATACGGAGTGAGATGAGGAGTAAATTAGTTTGCATAATAGGGGTGGGACCAAGTGCATCTTTTTGTTTTTTTCTTCTTGTAATACATTTCCATAGCCTTGCGGGGAAGCCAAATTGTTGTAACTACGTTAGTCCATAACGCTGGCATCAGGCTGAAACCTTGTACTTCCAAAATTGACAGTTTTTAGGAGACCCCAAGAACAGCGTGTTGGTTCCACCATTAACATTGCATGCTCAAAGAGAGTAAGATATTTTCAACACTTTAGCTTTCTAAATAATTTGTAATAATAACATTCCATTCATTCCACATGTGTGGAATGACCAATAGTTTATATATGTTTAAAAAATATCATTTTTGCCAAATTGTGATACGCAACACCCCCAATGGGATTAGTTTGTACTGTGCCATAGCTGCGGTTTTATCAGAACTGGACAACTTGACTTATTAGACATATTACAAGGGATATGCTTCAGTATTAGCATATTTATTATCAAGTGTGGTCATGTATATAGCATGTAAAATGATCTGCATGCATACTCATCAAGAACAGATGAAATCAATAAATATCCACTCCGGTGAATACTTCCATATCGCAGAAGGTTAGGTTAACAGACGCAAGCCCTGCACATCAACGCAACGCCATAACAATAAGCTGGTACCTCCCCGGGTGCATCAATCACTCCACAAGGCCACAGTGCAAATATTTTCCAGACGGGCTTTGTGAAACTGCCAAAGTAGTGTAAAGAGAATGTCGAGAATAATAAATCTAACGGTGATGTATCATGGGTCTGTCAGACGTACATGTGTGCGTATATGTCCTTCTCCCTGTCCGTACATCGAAACTGAGAGATTATATTACCCTTACGAGCAACCATGTTGATGGCGTAGACACAAATATGGCCTCTTTGGCAATTTAATGAGCAAAACAAACGGATGTTAATTCAAATTAATAGACCAAATGTGTTATAGTCCAACAAAACAAAAACTATAACATTTGACATCTCTCTCAAACAGAATACTTAACTCTTGTGACCCCGCATTGAGAGGAAGGTTTATGACAGGGCATATAATACCGCATCTGTTTCGTCTTCTCCCTCATACGTTCACTTGGAATGCTAAGTAGTATGGGCGCTGACAACAATGCAGAAATTGGATCTGTCGGATCGGGGCACCCGTGTAATATGTTAATATAGGAAAGCACAAAATCAAAGAAAGTGTTGACTGAAGGCAAACGTACATGAGCATGCAAATTACCTGAAAATGGTCAAAGCCAGGTGGTATGCAAATTAAAGCCATTCAACAGGTCACTCTTGCACTGCTAACACCTAATTTAAAAAATACACTTCAATCTATACAGTGGCAGAATATGGTGGTATACGTGGTGGAATACATGTTTGCTAAGGTTTATAAGCTCAAGAGGAAAACATTTAATCTTACCATAAAAAATGGTCAACTACCGTTGCTCCAGTTTCCTTCAAACTCGTATTCTCACAATCCTCCATCCGATGCTCGCGTCGGTTCATCGTTGCCCACAGCTTTAGATTTCAAGTTTGGCAGCCATGCCCCACCCACACACAATGATTAAATGTGATTTAATGCCGTCCATCTAATACAAAATCACCCTAAAATGGCCGCTTTAAACCAAAATGGCAGAATTCCTGTATCTTTTGTACAGTGTTCATTTTTAAATCATTTATATATATATATTAGACACTTATGTGGGTTTATTCATAATGAGAAGTGAAACTGGCTCCAGGGGCTGAATTTAAAAAAATAAAAATAAAAATACTGGGACAATATTTTTGCAATTAGACCACGAAAACAACCAACATTTCACCAAGATGAACACCAAAAAAAAGTGTTTTTGAGTGTGCTCACCCTTATAAACGCACACTTGCCGTTCACATACAGTAGCGTAGATAATATCTTGACACACATACCAGAAAAGCCACGCAAGCGTGTCTCAAGACCAGACTCGGCGCAGACGGCTGTTTTAGAAAATGATCACATCAATCGAAATGATAGATAAAAGAGCCGGGAGCAATTGATAAAGTGCCACAATTATTTGGAAGATGAATGGCTGAATTTGCTTTTGAAATTGGACTGGATCTCGGGAGCAATGGAACAGAACTCATCATCATCAATGAGGCTGCCGTTAGATTGCTTTCTGTCACAGGCCAATACGGCCGATTGGATCCATCTGCCAAAGAGGATCAAATGGACCCGTTCGCGCAACATCAGTGGCTGATGTATAGTGACCGCGTGTAGAACATATCACGCCGCAAATGAGCCATACATCACTGTGCACGCTGTTGTGTGTATGTGTGTTTAACACTTGACACTGTGTCTAAGTATGTTCAGCAGGAATGATGAAGGGTATACAAACACAACATGCAGGGCAATGATGGAATGTTGTGTTTAAATTGTTGGGAACAATGATGGATTGCTCAAATTAGTTGTCATACAAATAAGTACTCATGTACTCACACCGGGCCATTTGATTTCATACAATGTGGTGTTATTACAATTTTCTTGACTGCATTGTGCATGGTGTGAACTAGTCTTATTTTAGTTTGTATTATTTCTAGTCATTTTATTTCAACTGGGCCTGGTGCCAGTTATAATGAGTAACTAGTGAAAGAAGTAATACATACATGGGCACGTTGCTGCCATGGACTTTTTGGCTTTTTTTTTTTTTTTTTGTCATTTTGTTTATTTTAATTAGCATTAAAAATTGGCTAATTAATTACTCATTAATAATTCATTAATTACATGACTTATCATGACCCTGTGTGAACCTTTTTGACAGTGTTGATGATGCTGTTTCCATTATGCAATTTGACAGTTATCATGAAGAAGTAAACTAAAGATTACATGACTTGGGTGAAACTCCGATACACTACTTTGGTCAGTTTGACTCAACTTTCTTTCTTGTAAAAAAACGACCCAATTTATTGGGTTGTTTTATACACATGTATGCAAATCACACTGACCCAAGTAGTGGATCGGTCTATTTTTGACCAAAATTGGATTATTTTTGGCCCAACTATTTTAACTCATTCACTCCCGGCCATTTTCACTGAAGCAACCCCTTTACTGGATTTTGACTGCTTTTGCAAGGCCCACAGAGTATTGTATTCTATTGCTATAAAACATGGAATCTACCAAAAGAAAAATTAGCATCTCTTCTTTCATCAGGAAAAAAAGTTATATTTCTATCTGTTTCTGTTTTGCAGCAATTAGCATTAGAATATAGCTAAGTTTCATCCCAAATCTGTTTAAAACAGTGGGGAAAAGAGTTTTTTGCAACATGGCTCTGTTTGATCTCTTATACTCTTCTGCCACCTGCTGGCTATTTTTGTAATAACTACCATTGCTTCAAGCGTTTTCTTCAGTTCCGAGGCTGCATCAAAGCCTTCTGTATGCTCTAGCACAGGGGTAGCAAACTGCAGTCCTCGAGGGCCGGAGTCCTGCAGGTTTTATAGATTTCCCTACTCGAAGTTCAGCTGATTCCAATTAACAGGCTCGTTATCAGGCTTCTGCAGAGCTTGCTGATGAGCTGATCATGAATCAGCTGTGTTGAAGAAGTGAAATATCCAAAACCTGAAGGACTGCGGCCCTCGAGGACCGGATCTCGCCACCCCTGCTCTAGCATAAAAAAAAAAAAAAAAAAAAACGTCTTTGGGAGCAAAAGAGTTTTAATAATATAACTTTATTTATTGAACTATCCTGTGGGCCAAAGCGAAAATTATCTACATACTCACTCGTGGCCCTCATGCTGAACATTTTTACATGGCTGATTTAAATAACCATTTGAAAATGTTCAACTGCTAAAAACGCCACGTTGCATCACATTGCGTAATTCGTTTAGCTTATAAATAGTGCATATTGAAGAAGTGGTGAACACAACCTGAATAGTTGATGCACTTAAAGTGGTCCTAGATTCAACCAAAAGTGTATATTTGGCTATCATTAAAGAAGTATTATTATGCCTGTTTCCAAAAATTGATGTACAGTATTCTGTTGTTCACACATACACATTCACTTGCTGTGGTGCAGCGTGTCAAGGGGAAGCTCGGTGGGGTCCCACACTGTCAGAGATACAAGACCACACAGTGCCACTGGTCCACCTGCCGTGACAGCTCATTAGGCCCCGGTCAGGACGGCGGGCCTGTCTTGGGCATTGGCGTAGCTCACAGTGGCAGGGCATCACGGGTTAGCTAGCATGGCCAAGCTGATGAGGTTCGCCCTGCCGTGTTGTCTATTGGCGCATTTAACCCCGCGACTACCCGCATGCCAAGGCGGCGCACTCTCGTCTTCGTTAGGCGACCCTTCAGTCATTAATTACGCTCGGGCAACTTCTATTAGCCCTTCATTTAGGCTAATCAACAAGCGGGGGCCCCTCTGCTGACATCATTAGCACTCTTAACAAGAGGTGGCAGCAGTTGTTTGTGAACATTAACACTTTCTTGACCAGGCCATGTCTCCTCACACAGTACCCCCGAAACGTTAGCGACATTTAGCGTTTGGGTGAAATTGCAGGTTGATTTAAAAATACACGATAACCTTGACAGGTGAGCTTAATTTGACAGTCTCCTAATTTTAGAACCCGTCATAATCCAAGTGGAATTTAACAAACATCCCAAATATTACACAACATTGCAGAGTGACCGACCGTCACAAGTCAGGTTTCCATCCACCCATTTTTATTCGAATTTTTAAGAAATGCAAAAATAAATCTAAATGGAAAGTAACAAATTTGAAAAAAGGGCCCAAAATTCGCAGAAAAGGTTATTACGCTTGGAGGGGGTGGATTTTGAAGCGTATCGAAGAAAGGAAAATGTGAGTTTTGTCTATGACAACAGGTTTTGCGAATAAACACCAACAAGACCGGATACATGCCACACGTTTTGACCGGATATTTTGTCAGACATACATTTGTAGTCATGAAGCATTGGTGGACGATAAAGTATCGCGGTTACTGTTTGGGGGGGGGGGGGGGGGGACGAAGAAACACAAATCTTTTTGGAATTAATTAAAGAAGCGAATATTAATGCAATTTTAGATGGAAAACAGCAAAGAAACGCTACAGTTTCTCAAGAATTACAAAAGCAAACTCATCTGACGTTATCGCACGGTGCAGTTGCTTCCTGTTCTTCTTCTTCTGTTAAATTACTGGTGGGGATCACATCTCTATGGTGTATACCGCCACCTACAGACGCGGTCCTCTCTCAATATTCGCAAAAGAAGAACAGATGGAAACGGGCATAAATCGCATGTCTGTTTTGCGCATTTTCAGTAAATTCGCTTCAACAATTTGGAGCAATTGGATGGAATCCTGACTACAGTCTACTGGAGTGTTAATCATTGAAAACGTGTCGTCTCCACATCGCAAAAGATCATTGTTCCCACATGAGGTACTCGTTTACCAAACACTTTAATTCAACTATAGACAGTTTATGTGCCTCCCTAAGTACTGCTGTTTTGGTTAGCAACTGTTCTGACATAGTCTCAGCCGTTAACTTTGAATGTCTGTGTCCTTGAAGTAATACCGTATTCAACTTGCGTATCCCCCTAAAGATATTGTGACCTACTATCCTTACAAAACTGCCGCCTTAACTATAGCTCAGTTCACTCCCAGCAGACACGAACAACATAAATAGAAAGTGCACACGGAAAAGGCCGAGATGTATTTCGGGCGAGGTGATGTGGAAATCGGATGAGACAGCATGCAGCTCCATTGCCTTGGTAGTGCTTCTTTGAGCGCTTATGACTCGTATTCAACTACAGGAAGCGGCACAAAGAGGTCGAGGACACGGAGCACAGCTCCTTGCTGGAACCAACAGTGGGCACTTTGAAACAATATGCAATACACACCCGTGTCTTCAAGGCTTGCAGATGCGAGCACCCCGTGTGGTACACAACCCAGATTAGCTTCCGACAATGTATACACAGCACTATACATGCTCCATATGTAGCTTTATGCTAATAAATGTAGCTTTATGTTAATGTGTGCCAGCCACATGTCCTAAAACCTGTTAAATAGAATACCATAATCTCACATGATCCGTGGGGGATAGGGTGCACCAGCGGCGCTGCAAAAAGTGTTCGATGCCACCCCATATAATGTTATAATTGCCTATTGAATATTTAAACTAAATATACCATAAACGATGACCCCAAAACTACATTGCTTTTCTATGTAGTGAGGACATTTATTATTATTATTATTTTTTTTATTTTTTTTTAATAATTAGTAAATTTAAATTGTATTAATAATGAAATAAGTTTAAATATATTGAGTAAAAGGGGTAGGACTAGATAACTTCTTCCTACTCCCTTTTGAACATGTAAGTTATGATTGATTGAATGATTATTTTATTGGGATTTCCTTCTCTTTTGATTGTTGTTGTTTTCTGTTTTATTTCTGCTGTTCATCTGTTTATATGTTCAAAAAAAAAATAATAATAATAAAAGGAAAGGACTTTGATGGCGTCTTCTGTATTTTATCTTTAGAAGTAGCGTATAAAAATGTGAATAAGTGATTTTTTATTTTTTTTGTCAATAGGGTAACTACCGTTTTATTACCTCCACCAAGCACAAATGCGCGAATTGGTGAGAATGTTTGTGTTGTGTGAATGGTGTTTATTCTCATTTTGTGACCCACCTTGAAATTTGGCAATGGGCCATCATATCATTGTTGTCAATGGACGCACAAAACATGTCTTCAATCAAACATTATTTTGTGTTGAAATGCAGACGACAATCTTTCCATGTTGGTGGAGGTCTACACTTGTTGATCACATTTCTTCACAAAATTAGCTCTGTATCTCTGGCAGGTGCTTACTGTACAACAAAAAAGACGGCAACTGAGATTGGGTATAAATAACAGCGTTAGAATTCGTATTGCTACCATCATCACCTGTTTTTTTTTGTTTTGTTTTGTTTTTCTTTTTTTTATATTGCAATCGTAGGCAACTTTATGGACAAAAGTACACATTCAATAATTTACCAAATGTGAACCCTGTTGAAAATATGCACAATGGGCGAGGAAAAAGGTCAACAAAGCAGCAGAGGAAACTTTCATTAGGCTCACGTGCGCTGCTTCGACTACACTGTGAATGCACAATCTCGACCAATTACTCTCTCCCAAAACTTGTGCTCGGGGCAGCCGTAAGACCTCTCTGTTCTTTACTTATTAATGCCCATGCAGGCCTACACTGTATAGTGTCATGTTTGACTGTCCGTGGTGAAAAATTCATGTCATCTTATCCGCCGTATTCCCCGATCTGACTGGCTTACCTTCCCCGTGTAACTGTTGCTGACCGTTATGCTGAATTTTCTTGTTGGGAGAAAATGTCATTTAGACAGCCGTGCATGCACTGCTGCTCCCGGTGTGAAACAAGACTTGAGAGTTCTCGGGATAATGAAGCCTAGTCGGTGTGTGTTTTTGGTGCCCGTGCAACTCTCCGGCGGAAAGTTTAAGTCTTAATGTGAGCGCTTTTGTAAGAATTTCGACTGCATTGGCAAAATAAGTCACAGGCTATCTAATGAGATCCAATACAAGAGTTGTGACACGCAACTTAATAAGACTCACTTTTCACTGACATTGTCACAGATGACATTGTTAATGGCAAACTTTTGAATGTAACACCTAACTTTCGACAGAAAATAGTTTTTACTTCTAATGTAGCTAAATAAAGTAGGCTAACCAAAATAATGGGAATTGTAAAATTGATATCTCACAGCGCACGACTGTGCCTCAGCACCGTGTTTGGGAATCATCATTCTAGTTGTTAGCACGTCTGGCTCACAGTCCGAAGTGCCAAGTTCGAAGTCGCTGGATTTTTCTCTTCATAATGTGGGTTCTGCCCACATTCCAAGAACATATATGGTAGGTTAATTGAAAACCAAATACATAGAAAGGTGAGTGTGAATTTGGTTGACCATATTTGGATTTAAAATAAAAGAGGATACTTGGCCCGGCCTCGAGATACTTAAATAATACACAAAGTTTACTCAAAAAATGGCATACAGTATTTTAAGGTATGTCACCTCTGCATGAGTAGAAAATAAAATAAAAAAAACATAACTCTCCCGTGATCAACAAACTCGGGGATCAAACCCGTGTCTCCAGTTCGGGAGCGCAGACCTACTTCAACAACAGTAGTGAAAGTCAGGAGAATGAATGGGATGTCATTACTTGCATTATTATTACATTGCATTACATATTCACGTTCCATCCCATTTCAGCAGCAAACATTTTTCTCTAGCACTTGTGTATTGAAAAATAAAATAAAAATAAAAAAATAAAAAAAAAATAAAATTCATGTCCTGTATTTTACAGTATTTGAATGTGTCAATCAAAATCCTACTTAAGTCAAATTCTGGATGAAGCTCTCATATTGGATCTCATTAGATTCTGTTTGTACACAACACATGCTTACCTCTGTTTGGTTTCTTTTTGTTTGTTGGCTCATTTGTAAGCCTGAATACAAACAAACAAGCACGCACGTTCAATATCATGTAATTCATGTCGAGAGCGGTTTGGTATGAAAAGGGTTAACGGACTATTTCCTAAGCTCTTATCGATGCTTGTAATGGGATAAGGAGAGCAAAAGTGAGCAATTGAGGAGAAGGGAAGAAGGGGGGGGGGAGAAAATGCCATTTGCGTGTAGGGATTGAGCAGGTTCCAAGTGGGCCTGCTAAGCGAGTGGCAGCTCATGCAAATGAATGCTAATTTATGCATACATGGCAGTGGCGGCGCCCGAGGTGGCTTTGATTGGCAGTTGCAGGTCTGCGTGTGTGTGTGCTGAGGAGGGACGCTTGGCTGCAGTGTTGGGCATGGCTGACCCCCCCCCCCGTCCCGTCAGCCTTTCCCCAACATCATCCATGTTGTACAAGCTGTGTATCGAGCAGCAGTAGCACAGCCTCGCCTGTCCAGCAGACTGCTTCCAAAAAAGCAAAGCAGCGGCGCTCCTCTTTTCCCAAAAAGCAAAACACAAAAAATCCACACATGCGCACGGATGCTCTGCCGCCTCCAATTCCTCCATGGCTGGAAGCAGCCGGGGGCATCATCATAAAATCAATCCCGCTCTTGCTTTACACTGTGCCTGCACTGTATGTGTGTGTGTGTGTGTTAGCATCGTCTTGGGATTGTTTATGTTGATTCTAGATGGGTGTGTGTGAGTTTCAGAACAAAACAAGCGTCCGTGCAGCGCTCCCTCTTTCGCCACACTGGCTAATGGGACAACAGAGAGGGTCCGGATCAGGACGGAACATTACTTGAGGAAGTTGGGGGAACACTTGCATACAGTTTTTATAAAGTCTTCCGAAAGCTATTCTAAATTTATGAACAATATGATAACAACAAGTGTGGATGGCTGTTCGTCTCTGTGTGCCCTGCGATTGGTTGGCAACCAGTCCAGGGTGTCCCCCGCCTACTGCCCAGAGCCAGCTGAGATAGGCGCCAGCAGCCCCCGCGACCCTTGTGAGGAATAAGCGGTCAAGAAAATGGATGGATGGATGGATGATAACAACAATGTGTATGGTTATATGGTATAAGTATGGACATTTGTGACTTCACGTATTTCCTCAAGTAGACGTCATGAAAGAAGACTGATTATCTTCCGTGTTCAATCAAATTCAGACATTTGCAAATATCTGTTTTTACAATGACCAAACTGGTAACATAGTACAACATCAGTCCCCCTTTTTTTGTTTGTTTGTTTGTTTGTTTGTTTTTAATCATTATACAAATACAAAGTACGAAATAAAAAACAATCACTGTTTAATAAAGAGTAATCTGGTGGGAAAATGCTGTTGTAATACATCAATCCAACCATTTTCTTGACCGCATAAGGGTTGGGGGTGCTGGAGCCTATCCCAGTTGGCTTCGGGCAGTAATGCAAAATTAACATCCATCAGATGAGTCGATTGAATAATCGATAGATTAATCGAGTCTAAAAATATTCGATAGTGACCGCACTAGTTTGAACACTGTTGCCAGAAAAACAGATTTGTCACACTGGTCTGATTTCAGTACGTTACATTTTTATATTTATATTCACTTAAAATATGTGCTTTGGCTCAATAAAGATAGTAAAAGACTTAGAAGCGGGAAGATAATGTGAACAACACTGGGCTTAGCTGTCATATTTTTGGTTTATTTAAAGAAAGCAGAATGGTGTAAATAAGCATACCATTTCAATCTTCTGTACAAGCAGAATCCAATTGTGCTCCCCAGGTGTGACAAACAAAAGGTTGAGCTCCAAACCCGTCTAAATGCTTTTGTTTTATTTCCCATCGAGATTGAAGGTGGGCGGGGTGGGGAGGAATTGCGATGCGGCGTCGATGCCAACTGAATAATTTTGCTGCAGAGTGTATAATTGCAGACGCTTTCTGCTTTGGCATGAACGGAGGAAAAAAAGGCTCTGGTGTTGGAGGGTGTGTGTGTGTGTGTTGTGTTGGGGATGGGGTGGGGGTCATATGAGTACACGGACAAGACAAGCATGGCTGCACATTGGAGTGTAATGTTTATAGCACACACGCATGAGCGGCGTTGCACGCTCATGTCGAGGAATAAAATAAACAGCGTGGCGAAAACCTCGCCACCACGGAACGTATCCAAGAGGCAGCGTCAAATGAGCAGTATTCGTAGACAGCGTAGTTTACTATTTCCATTTTCTTTTCCCTCCATCGGCCTGGAGGCTCACGTGAATGAGTAATAGACAAAGTAATGGCTTCATCCTCGCCTAGATAAATTTGTTTTTCTTTCCCAATGCTTTGCAAATATATAATAAATGTACAAGAAAGATGTAGTGCGGCTACCCTATTACGCCGGAATACATGAATTTATGTTTACATTATCAACATTGTTCTGCATACACACAAACAGTCTTTTCTCTTGGTGAAGGTGCACCAGACACAACTCCATTTTTGTTTGAATGATTTCATCTATACTGTACATTCCATTTAAATCATGGGTGCGTGTGTATATGAGTGGGTACGCAGTAGCAACACACTAAATATTTGTTAAGCTGAATTATCGGTTTAGAGTACTCAAAATTTGCTTCCATGCTCTACCCACACCTTACGACGTCATTCGTCTAGTGTACAAGGATAGAATTTGGCAGTCATCACAAGTTAATTTTTAATGAACCCCCGAATTAGGCAAAATGACCTTAACATGGCTGTAGCTTCAATACAAAATGGCTGACTTCCTGCAATTTTCATGCGCAACTATTTGAGGCTGTTTACGTTTCTAGTACCATGTCTAAAGGTGGTTAAAATGTAAGCAATTTGTGTTTTTCTTTGTCGTCTTTTTTTATGTCGGAACCAAAATGGAAATAAGCCATCGGGCTTTATTGTGATTTTATCCTCAGTGATGCTTGACCCTATGATGGGAATTTTTAATATGCTAGCTCTCTTCTGTGCTATCACCAAATAAATTAAATCAATCAATCGATCAGTCTTGACACCTAGAAATGGCCAAAATGACGCTAACATGGAGTTTTCAAAACAATATGGCCGACCTCCTGTGTTTCTTTGGGCATGGGTTCTTGAGACTATTTTACTATGTTTATAATGGACATGTCAGCTTTCATGTACCTCAGTGAAACTTTCTTCAGGGATTGAATCTTCAAAAGTATTCTAACTTGCCAGCAATCACATGGACGAAAAGTTTGTTTTTTACAAAATTGGCCCAAATGAACCTAAAATGGCTGACATCCTTTGTCTTTTCAGGCATGGGTTCTCGATGCTTTTGTCAGTCTACTCATGATAGACTGACATGAAACTGGCTCAAGGGGATTCATTTAGATTCCAGAAGGGATTATTGAGCAAATAGATGAGATTTGATTCATCATAGTCTCAACTTGAAGAGTTGATTGCAAATTTGGCCGATTGATGGCCCTTTGAGAAGAAGACTCAATTCTGACCAAAACTATTGTCAGCCTGTCTTCAAAACAACTGCTACTTGGAACTTTTCCGGCACGTTGTGGTGTGATTTGTTTTTCTGATCAGGCCAGATGAGGCTGTCCCCACGGCAATGAGATGATATGTTTTAGTGTGCCAGCTGGGACATTTGATTCATGATTCCACACAATGCATTCACATCTCTGATATGTCACCGCTTTCGTTGGCTTTTCCATACTGTCCTTCTCCACGTGAATCCCCAAATGCGCTATCACTTGGAAATGCTGTATCAAACGGAACAATTGAAGTGTTCTACCGCATGGGATTATGCGGTGTTTGTCATGGTCCCGCCTGGTCTGCTTGGAGATGGTAGCCCACCGGAGGCCTGCGGAACGCTGTCCAGCCTCCATCATTTAATTTGACAAGGAGACGTGAGGTGAGCTGGAACGAGGAAGAAGTACGTGGAGCCGCCCCGGCAGTACGCACACTCGAGAGCTCGTTCTCCGCCCGAGGCTATTGACCACACCGCGTCAGCTTCTATGCTGCAAACGCGTCCCCACACGGCACTTAAATTGCATCCGGGCCTCGGCTGGGGGGGGGGCGAGCAAACGGCCGGCGAGAAATCAATGAGAGGATACAAGGCTCGGCGGACGCGGGGAAGCGTTGGCTTTTATTCAGGCTATTGACGAGTACGCCAGGTGCATGGCGGAAAGTGCTGTAGCTCACTGGGTTGTTTGTTGTTGACAGAACACGTGCACAATGTCACACCGGGCTGTTGCACTTAAGTGAAAGGTTACACCATTTCCACTGGTTAGCTCAGTACATGCCTTTTGTAGAAATTATTGCTCTGTTGGGGTGGAAAAAAAAGTTTTCTTTCCACAAAAGCAGTCTTTCTTTCAATGGGTTTCATTCAAAACATTTTTTCTTTTTGATTTCTCCCTTTTTACATTTACTTTATGCATATGTTACTACCAAAGTCAGTACGGTATTATATTATATTATATTATATTGCTGGTATGAGGCCGAAACCTTGTACCTCCAATATGGTCACGTTTCAGAAGACCCTAAAAGCGGCATGTTTGTTCAACCATTAACATTGCATCAGCAAAGAGAGCGATGTGATTTTCTACACATTAGTTAGGTCAATTATTTGTAAAATAAATAAATAAATAAATAAATAAAATAACACCCACATGTGTGGACTGTCCAATAGAATAGGTTTGTGAAAAAAATATGAAATTTGCCTAATTGTGACTTATGAGGTTTCGGCCCGATGCCAGCGATATCCAGCATGGTCACTTTTTGGAAACTTGAGGAAACTCGGGGCGCCAATTAACAATCCACCAGGCTTCACCTTCTGTCTCCCTCTGTTGGTCATTTTTATTTTTTATTTTTCTCGGACGGGTTTTGTCTAAAGACAAATTCCTTGCGTTTTTAGATACTTGTCCAAGAAATCTGGTTCTGAATTAGATTTTGATCCATTCACCTAAAATCACATCTATTTCTTATATTACAACTGTATTTAATGAAATGAGGAGGAAATGAGGCTTTGAAGGAGCAGTCAACATTTTGTGAGGAGTTAAACGTGGAAGCTAGTACACGTGGTTGAAGCGAGAAGCAATTGCAAGCGTTTAATAAATGCTTTTATGGATGATAAATAATCCTAGGGGCAGGTTTATTTATTTTGGTAAGAGGCAATGTTTGTTTGTTTTTTGAAAAGACCCCTAGAATTACAAAAATGTTTTCTTTTCATTTATTCCTCTTAATTGCCTTGAGGTTCGTCTCACCTTCCGATTTTGAGTGGATTTGTGAAGATAGGTCAAATGTTTACGGGTGGATGCATAAACATTACATCCCATCATGCTTCATTGATCTGCTAGTAACTGCATAGGCATTAAGGAACACATTGAACCTCTTGGCTCAGCGGGATCTATTTTCATTTCCTTTATCAACATCCTCATTCATCCTTTCTTCCTTTTATATGCACGGTATTAACACAGATGAGTGTTAATAGGAGCCAAGTATGTGAGTGGCAGCATGCAGTGAGCAGACTCGGTGAAGAGGAGAAAGGCATCTGTTGCTCCCCCCTTTGCTCCACGGCTCTGTACAGATAGATGCCATTATTTACGCCCGATAAGACTCTTTCCAATTGGACGGTCCGCGGCGGCGCTTAACGAGGAAACAATGTAAGCGCAACACACATGAAGGATATGTTGCTATGGTACAAAACACCAGAGTCTAATATTAGCATGTATCCATTAATATGAGTAACAAATTATGCTTCTTTGGCACGACAGAGCAGGGATGGACGACTTAAATTTTGCGCTACTTCGGGGGCCACATAGGAGCACGCACTTCCGAAACAGTTGGATGACAAAAATGCCTTTTTAAGTATGTACTCCTAATACGTGTCATTTTTCACAATACATTTTTCAATGCATGGATAAAAGAACAACAACAAAGAGCAAACAACAAAATAACCACATAGCCTACTGTGATTATTTTTATTTTTCCCAGTGCAAAGCCATGTCTGCCATCTAGCACAGTCAACCCTTGCATACTCACGGTTCGAAAATTCTGGGGCGAAAAAAAAAAAGAAAAACAAAAGTTGTCCTTTCATGCTACAGAGAGGAGACCTTAAAATTGATTCAGAATTTCAGCCAATACAGGGCGGCAATTGAGTTGCACGTTTTGTGGTGAGTCATCATACTGCCATGCTCCACCCACACCAAATGACTAAAAGTAAAGTAGTTTAGCATTTCTATCTCTCTCTCGTGTGGTTGTAATATTGTAGCAGATACCCAAAATCTCTACAAAGTATTTGCTTCTTAAGTTCACCTGAAAATGGCGAAAAGCACCCATTTTTTTGCCTGATAGTCATGCATACCCAATTCTATGGCTATAAGGACTCCGTTTTAATATAAAAAAAAAAACTAAAAAATGGCCAAAATCACATGAAAGCCTTACTATTTCTTTTGCGGCATGGGTTCATAGAACTTTTCTGCAAGGTGTACTTATGAAATGCATCACTACCAAATTTCAAGCTACTGAGTGAAACTGTCTTAATGTGTGTCTTAATTTGAATCATCAAAAACACCATTAATATTTGTGAATAATTAGACAGATTCTCTTTGAATAGTTAATTTTTAAAGGACCCCTCGAAATGGCCAAAATGACCCTGAAATGGTTGCTTCAAAACAAAATGGCAGACTTTTGGGCAATTGGTTCATGAAACTTTATTTTTTTTTTTTGAGAGAATTTTCAAAGAAAAGCATTTGGCCAATTTTTGGGTGTCATGCCTGTAACCTCTACTAAATGTTGTCACGAGAATCAACACAAGTTTTGGAGTTTGGGAAAACCCTCAAAATTCCTTTGAGGAACTGTCTTGTTTTTCATAAATTTAGTGTGGCCCCTTGAGGCTTTCATAAAAGCTAATTGTGGTCTCTGATAGGGGGGGGGGACTGTCTCTGTAGTGTGTAGGCAAGATTTACCCTTCAAATTATATAATCTAATAATCACAAATGTCTTTCCAGAGCTACTCACTTTTTAGTGGATTTTGAAAGTCTTTTTCTGACATCAGAGACTGGGGGGAAAAAAGCGGATTTTCCCATGTTTGTCTACAAAAGACAAGCTTGGAGAATGAAATGACAAATGAGGCAGCCAAGATGGGAAGTGACAATGACACAAGAGAACAAGAAAGATGCCAAAGAGCCAGAGAGGCAACATGACAAAAGGCAACAAGAAGAAAATGAGGTGACGGAGACAAAAACGAGGAATGGGGAGGGGGGGAAAGGGGGCATCTGCCATCACAGCGGAGAAAGTCAAAACTTAAAAGCAAATGCTGTGTGATGATTTTATTATGATTGTTGTCTTGTCACTTTGAGTTTGTTACGGGCATCAGATGAATACTTTAGAAAACACACTGAACCCTCGAAAGTTGAATATTTGCGTTTGAAACCTTTTTTTTTTTTTTTTTTTTTTTTAAACGAAATGACCCAGAAAGTTGGGTCAAGTTGAACCAAGTAGTGTGGTCGGTCCCTTTTTGACTCCATTTGGGTTATTTTTGACCCAACTGTTTTTAGAGGGGGGACATCCAAACTCCACACAGTAGGAGGAAGCCACGCCGTCCCATCAGCAAATCACAAATTATGCTTTGTTCTACTTCCAGTTTTTCTGTACAAGTGTCATGCTGACTGTTGTGAACACAACAAACAAATGGCAAACGCCACATTTCTTTCCTTGCTTGTGCCTTATTCATTCCTGACTGCAACTTTTTACCACAATAGGAACACATTGGATGAAACACACACAAACTGCACATCCGTTTTTTTTTTTTTTTTTGCTAGACAATAACCCTTAGTCTATTGAAGAAAAGCGTTCCACTCTGCTAGATTACGGTCAGGCGCGATTAAGATCTTTTGCCTCACTGAAGCAAAGAAAAGGGAAGGGAAGGGGGAAAAAAAGGGGGATCTGGTCTGTATAACGCGGAGGGAAAAAAGAAGACAAAGCAGATAAAACAGATGAAATCCTTCCATCAGAGCGACTCGTCGGGAGCGGCGATCCCAACGCATGAGCTTCATCACGGGCTACCTTTGAATGTCTCTTTCTGCATCTGGGCTTTTTGTTACATGCTCCCAACTGAGGCTCCGTGTTTCTTTTTTGTCCAACCTCACTGATCTCCAGAAAGAGAAATATCCCTCATGTGTCACAGGCTTGTCAGAGCCTTTCATGATTTTTTCACGATACCCGTTTTGAAGCTCAGTCTGTTGCTGTGCTCACTGAGAAAAAGAAAAAAAAAAGAAAAAAAAGCCGGATGTCCATCACTCATCATCGTAGCTGCCTATTACATATACTACATATGAAGCACGAATGTTATATTTACTTATTTAGGTGCTTTGGTGTTGCTGTACAGAGTAAATATGTAGTCAGTGTGTGGACTCTAACATATATGAACATAGATAATAACAGTATGTTTTTCCTTGCTTGTTCTTTGGCTTTTTTTTGTTTTGTTTTTTTAACCACTGATGGGCAAAGAGAAACACTGTTACGATTACAGTTACGTCCTGACTACTGAGTCCCATATGGCTAATGTGATAATTAGAATTATTTTAATAATCAATTAATCTGTTGCTTAATCTATTATTTAATTTTAAAAACATGTTTTAATTTCTGTAATCTTTACTCAAATGTAGGACATTATTTCAAATTGACAGTGCAGAGACAAACGGATTATGATTCAGTTATTGGTTTGCTCCATAGCATGTCAGAGAATTGACAAAAATGTTGATCATTGTTTTCCAAAGTAAATGCAAATGTTTTATTTTGAAGTCTGCTTTCATGGAGGAGAGCAACAAGTTGATCATATTTACTACTTATATTATATAGTTTCCAATTAAACAAGGTATCCAAATGATTAATTGATTATCATAAATAATTATTAATTAAATTGGTAATTGATTAGTTGATGAATAATCAATTATCGCACCTGTATACAGTACAATGACAGGTGTGTGTTTAGTCATTATGTGAAGGGACTCGCCTCCCAAGCAGAAGCAGTAATCAGTGTCTATTGTCTGTCATTAAAGTTAGACAGGATAATTTTGCTGAGGTGGTAAAACATTCTCTCCGCAGTCAATTTTTTTTAATTTATTTTTTTGACAAAGAAAAACACCATTTTGGTAACCATAGAACAGAAACGTGTGCTGTGGTGCGGCAACATATTATCACGACATACATATTCTATCAGTAGAAAGAACAGTTTACAACAGTAAAAGAGAAATTATCCCATCTCATTCTCAAAAATATTTGAAAAATAATTTACTTTACATGCCTCAGTAGGTGCTGCTATTTTGGTTAGCAAAGGAGATCCACGATTTGAGATCATTTCTTTTTTCTCCATAAGGAATATGGAGCCCATTAAGATGTCATCGCATTATCACATGCAGCATTTTATCACCAAAACACTTGTCAATTATTTTACTGATATGGCCCATGACATCCACAAACGTAAATACTCTAGATAAAATATGTTGTTGTGAGACCGAATATGCAGGTAAATTGTGAATTTCAGCACAAGTGTGTTCTGTTACTGACAAGGTAAAAACTATTGAAACATTGCAACATAGCTTCAAGTTGACAATGTTTTCATTGTATCTGACTTCAGTGGAAGCAACAAAGCTCACTACTGGGACCTGCTCTCTTTTCTGTTTCTGTTGCAACCTGAACAACCATATGGCAAAGCCTCTACTTCATCCATCCCGCATGCTCTCCCATCCCACCTTATTTCCACACTCCTCCGATGACAGTAAAAACAAACAAAACAAAAACATAAAGCACAGTGCACCAGGCTGGAGGCAGGCCTGGTACTTCCTGGTGGCCAGTAGTGTCCAAACTATTAGTTGTGGGGCTTTTTGACTAATGTGTGCTCATAATGAAGTTGTCAGAGGAGATTAAGCGTCTCTGCTGTGTCGGCAGGGCAGGGTCAGAGTTGGTCGGTCAGGAGGAGTGGCAGCAAAAACACGAGGCAGACGATAAATCTTCCCGTGGTGCCTACGCTGCGAGACGCATGGAGATGTGCAATACTTTACCTCTGCCAAGAACAGAAACACTAATGCAAGAAGGTTTGCTTGAAGAATTATGCTAATAATCATCACACTGTGTTGAAAATCAGAATAAGTGTGGATAGGTGACCAATTTCAACACTTGTTACGAGTACTCGTTCTGTCCAACAGTTTCTTTTAACACCAGTTTATACACCTGTTACACAGCTCATTTCTACAACATCTTCTGAACCAGTTTCTAGCATTAGCTTCTGCTTTCAGCTTGAAGTACTAGCTTCTACACATTCTTGTGCCAACTTCTGGACTGGATACAAATACAATTTCCAAATTAGATGCTAACACCATTTTCTACACTTGCTCTTGGTACCACCTTTTATACAATAAACTAAGCCACATACGAGGTGCCAGTACCAGCTTCTACCATTGGGTGACCAGACATCTCGTTTTAACCGGGACAGTCCCGGAATTTTGAGCCTTGTGTCGCGAGTCCCAGTGGATTTAACCAACTTCATTGTTGCCATGTGTATGCCAATCACACAGTTGTCATAGCGATTCATCCAATTAACCAGTTAAAAACGAATTTCAATGTTAAATTCCTTCATATTTACGTTCATCATGTTTGTGTTCCCATTTTCATCCGCATCCAATCACTAGCAGGCGTGTTTTCGTCATATCGGAACTAGAACCACTTCTTGCTTCCATGCCTAAGAATTATGGGGAATGCTGTCCTACTACCTAATACAGCCGTCGCCAGTCAGACCCAACGTAAGCTTTTTCTGGCAACATATCTACAATGTTACAATACGAGATCGGCGTAAGGTAAACAGCAAAGCCGACTTTCAATAGCTGCCAGTAAACAGGTTGGATAACGGTGAGTGCATCGTTTAGCACTGTCAACCAAGATGGTATTTAGCTAAAGTAATAACACAACCAACAAGTTTGCCCACCACTTCCTACAATAAGATTGTAATAGTAGCTTTTAGCATCAATTTCCAAACCGGCTTTTACACAATTTCCTGTGACAGCTCCTAGCATCAGTTGTTCTAGCATCAAGCACAGCTTCTACACCAGCATAAATAAGACACTTCACCTCTTTCCACTACACTTGTTAACAGTTTGGCCTTGGCGGAAGTCTCTGCTCTATTGAGTGCCAATCTTACGTTACGCTTTTCAGTGAACCGGGTTGACCTGACTTGTGCATTAATGCATTTTCCCCTCATACAAAAAGAGATTATAAAACTGCTCTTGGCAATGAATGGAAAAACACAGTGTGTTATGACTGTTCACCTCTTTACTCTGTCTGTGGAATTAATTTCAGCATTTGAATGCCAATGCTGATGTTTAGCCGAAAGTTACTGCCAGTGCAATGATCCCCAATAAAAGCGGCTGAGTGGTTTACATGGAAAAGAAAGATTTGCCATTTGCAATGGGAGGCCTTACAAATGAATCACTTGTCAGGTTCTTTGGAAAGACAAAAAAACAAGTCTGGGCTTTTCATAGTAAGTTGGTAGAATTGCCTCGGCACATAAAAGCGGTGTCATACGGCAGACCTTTTTCCGCTGTGCTCAGATTACAAGTTGTTTATACTCAATTTGGAAAATAAATGGTTTTTCACACGAACAAAGAGACAAAGCGGTGCAGATGAAGGCAGCTGGTGTGAGATTTGTTGCTAATGTTGGCGGTTTGTCCAGCCGTCACGGGCAGATGGCGGCGGTACAGAGTGCCCCCTTTCGGGCAAAGTGCACCAGAAATGCGTGGACACAGTCTGTGCAACATTTTATTTTTATCTGCGCACAACTGTTACTGTTATAATGTTCTCCAGTGTCCAACCTCCCGCTTTGGCAAGCCTCATCAGGGCTCCCCCACGTAGCCTGGAGAAACAGAACGGCGAGATGAAACGAGGGATGAAGGGGACACCGAAGGCGCAAAAGCCGGGGTCAGATTAGCTATTATTTGCCACACAAACCTCCGCAACGCGAGGCCAAGGTCAGACAAGCGTACACACACAGCTGGATGCGGGAGTCCAAGGCCTCGCAGCGGCAAATGGCCAGCCTTTGATCAGGCGTGTCGTCTCTGTCACAAAGGTGACCCACAACATCCAGCAGCCAGCGCCGGCGGCCCAATGTTTGCCACGAAGGATGGCCGACATTCAACAACACCAGCAAATGGCATCATTGAATGTTTTTGCTGCAAGCTTCTCCAAAAACTCTTGTTTCGATGCTATTGTCGCATTTCAGTGTGTTTTGTACAACACAATGTGAGAGGAGCTGTGAGCATTCTCATCTGGTAAAGCATGTAGAAGTAAATACATAAGACAAAGTAAAGTTTCGTGGTATTTGTAACTATCATCTGATTACTTGACTGTGAAAAGTGACGTGTTAGAAAAGTTGTTACGCATTACTGGTTAAAAGCTTACTAGCAAGCTTAGCAAGACTCCTCATAGTGTCTATTCAGCTATTTTTAGCGATGGAAAGGCATAGTGACACACTTAATTACACTTTTAATCCACGGGGAGATCATCAGATGCATTACACGACACAATCATGCCTAGGGTCTAGAGGTCACTTTATAAAATGATGAAGTGCTTGAAATCACGCTCCAGTTTGCATTTTGAAATGAGTTTGTTTCCAAACACAAAATACATAATCTCATGCCATGTTTGATGTTGTAAACATGCGGGAACAAATTACCCACAACAGTGTGGGAGCGACAGTCCATGACTGACTACAGAAAACACAAATCAAAGGATGCCTCACTATTTGGGGATGGAAAATCCCACTGCAAAAAAAAAGTGTGACTCGTATATTTCCGCTCAGATAATTTTAAATCAGATTCACTGACCCCGAGTTCAATGTATGGGTGACAACTTACGGATAAGTAGTCGGAATGAACACGCTTACGAACCTTCCCATAGGTCCGCGATAAGATCAAGAGGCGGCGGCCGATCCCATATTAGAGTTCACCTGAGTGGCAGTGTGTATAGGGCGGAATAAGTGGAGCAACTCCCAGCAGGCTGCCGAAGCACCGGCCAATAAAATGATAAAAGACGACTGGTCCCCACGCTGCCTTATTGAAGTTTACCTTGTACGTTTGCGCCGAGTCCCCGTTTGCCCTCAACATCTCCAGAAACTTCCAGTAGTTCCTGACAATGTGGAGCTCAAGTAGCTCAAAGCAGGCTGCAGGCTGTGCGATTTGTTTTAAAGGTGCACGATGCAAGATTAGACTCAAATTTGAGTGTTAAAATAACCATATTTTTCACCCGCACGTTTTTAAGAATTGTATAATGGACAGGAGGCACGACTGTGGCACGATGACTGTTGCCCCTATTTTTCTGTAAATGGAATTGTCCCTGTTAGCTCTCGCGATTGTTCACGCAACTTCATGGACAGGACAGCTAATTCAAGATGGACTTGAAGAGACCTGCACCCGATATGTCTCAATCCCTTGCGGAGACTCCACGGAAGACAAAGAAGTAAAAAACTCTCAGACCAGCGTCACGGGAGGACGCGGATAAATATAAGAGCAGCATTTGTCAGGTGGAGAGAGCTAAGAGCTATCCTGGGGATGAAACGGGACCCACAGCTTGCTAACTTTTTGCTAAAAAGTTAAGACTTCGTAACGAAAATACGATAGAGTCTATTTATGATTAGCAGTGCAAAATAAAACTACCACGTGGTCGCTAACTAATGTCTCGCACTTGGGCATATTAGCAACGCACTGCTATCCTCAATGTCATCGGATTCACGGGATGCACTATTTACGTTTGGAAGGTTGTAATTACGTAAGCTTTTGGCACTCAAAATGACTTTCACAAACAAAGTAACTTGAAGATGAATACGTTTCTTACCTCTGTAGACATTATTAAGCCTATGAAAAAGGCATTGTGCTCCGTGTTTACGTTTGTTTCTTGCATCGTGCCCCTTTAAGAAAACAAGTTGGAAGTTACAGGGCAGCCTTAATATCAGCTACGGCTACTGTTATTCTTATCTAAACAAAACCTGTCCATGTATTAAATTCAAAAATCAACAACAACAAAATTTCAGGGTGTACCTCTGCCTCTCATCAAGATTAAGCTGGGATAGGCTCCAGCCCAGATATTGAATAGGTGGATGCCAGTTCCACTGCAAAGTGATGAGACCCCAATGACACTCTTACAACTCAAACCCCTTACAATATCTCAACAAATGTTCTTTTCAAACCTAATGCAAACTTGCGTCTTTTATTTTTTGTCTCACCTGCCTCGCTCAATACCTTCCCATTTAATACGCCGCCAAGTTAATCAAGGTTGCTTGAAACGGAGAGAGATCACAGGCTCTTTAGCTGCCGATGAGCCTGGCGCTCCTCAAAGGCGCTCGCTTGATGGATCTCCTGTGTTCATTACGCAGAGACAGAGAGAGAGAGACTTCTCTTTAATCACCCTGCGAGTCACTTATCATAGCGACGACGCTTTCGCCACGTGCATGTGCAGAGAATTACGCGCACGCCCACATCGTAATAAATACTGAAACCAACTTTCATTGGGACGCTTCCATAAATTGCCTCGAGGTTACATGCATAAAATGTTGTTGGTCTTGGAGATACGTTGCACCATACAACAAAGGATGTCGGGTATGATCGGTATTTTTCTAGCTGCAAGATTTCAGTAACACACAAATATTAGCTACATTAGCCTGCGCATGCTTGTGTGGTATCTATATATTACCTTTATTACTTTTCCTCTCTGTGTGTCTGTGTGTGTGTGCCCACCGTGTACACCGTAGCCACAGGTCACTAATGGACAACAGGCTGGTAATGGCTGTGGCAGTTCAGGTTGTTCTATAATCTCATCATAGTTAACTCAATAAGGTAAAGGTCGGCCTGGCCCCCGCGGTCGACCGGTCCTGTCCCAGCTCCGACCCGCTGAGAGACAGAAGGCTCCACGTCATGCAACCTCGGGGTCTCAGATTGGAGGTGCACATCCAGACAATTTCGGTGCAAAACATAATTGGAAGTGTTGCCATTTAGACAGCATGCTGCCGCCGAAAAAGCTGCTTCAAATTATATCCATGCAGTGCCAAGGGCAAACACGGGCTAAGTCTGAGGTGAACCAACCTGGAAATATTGGAAATAGAAATAGTCTATTCTTGGGTCAAAATGTCACACTCATAAAATCAACATATAAACAATAGAAGGACATTTTTGTGTACGTGTGGTACTATTTTTATACATTCCTTTTTTCTTTTTCTTTTTTTTTAACCCGTAGGTAGCATTTTATTTTGAAATAGCTTGGTCACAATTCAAAAAGCACAAAACAGGTCACAATATCGGCTTTTTATGTATCTCACCTCTTGAGTGTTCAAATAAGAGCTGAGCTGTGTCGGCGGGCCAAAGTTTGAGCTCACTGGGAGCACTCTGTGCTCACAAACCGGAGACGTGGTTATGGTGTGGGTTCGATCCCCACCTCACCACATTAAAGCAAGAAAAGGCTGGTCTTAAAACATTGAATCATTATTTATTCATTTGTTAAGATTTTTAAAGACTTATACTTTTCGTTTTATTTCCTTTTTTGCCCCATTTTCTGAATTAGTTTAGTGTAGTTGTATTTTCTATGCATACAGAAGAGGCATACAGCCCATTTCAGCACCGATTTCAAGTCTTAGTGAGGGGTGGAGCAAGAGTCTGACTTCCTGTTGAGTTGCACTTTAAGGATCGGCTGAGTGTCCTCTTTCTTGGAAATCAAAATATGGTCACCCTCGTGTCGCTAAAAGCAAAGCGAACAAAAGACATTGCTGCTCAACAAAAACCTTCCTGCTCCCTCTGTGTTCTATGTTTGTCATTTATCTTCAGTTTATGAGTAAATTTAGTTCATCATAATTTTATTTTTGTTCATTATCAGCGGTTACCATCTCATACTCCACTAAGAATCTTAAAATGTTGTGAAATTAAAATTCTTTCTATTTCTTATGGAATGGACCGTGATCCACTTTAGAAGCTCCACTGAGCCTCCCTAGCAAGCATGAAGAGCAACTGGAGGATAATAGCTGTAAGGACAGGTGTTCATATAGTCATCTCTCCAAGTGTTAAGTATTGAATGTAGCAGGCTTGCTGTAAAAAGTGGGGGAAGGAGCTTAAAAGGTTGACCCAGGAGTCTCCCAGGAAAACGTCTTTAATCAGCCCCCCGGGGGATACCATCCTCTCTGGGATCCGCATGAGCTGGGAGCCGGGGGCAGGAGGCGCACGGTGAAATCTGACAGACTCTCTTCCCAGGGATCAATAACCAGCTTCTTCTTTTTTTTATTTTTTTTAAGGGTGACATGTTGAGGGGCAGACGAGGAATTCTACTCCTAAATTCCCTCGGAGAAGTGATTTCTCTCTCTGCTACTCTCCTCCTCCCTCTCTTGTCTCTGAGGGGATTTTAGAATATATGGGTGTGTGCTGTGTTGCTTTGGATTACATCAGCCTGCAGAGGGAGGGGCACCCTTAGTTCCAATATGTGCTCACATAATGTGTCGTTGCTGCTACTGCAATCAAGGCAGCGTTTCCATTTTAAACCAAAGGACGCGATTACCTCCAGCGAACATTTGTGTTTTCTATTCAAAAAACTGAACCTTATTTCCTCAAATAGTGGCCTCCACTAGACAGCATGTCTCAATTATCGCTGGAATTGTTGCCCATCTTTTGTGGGTGTAATTAACAGAGCTACCTGCTGCTTCTTGTAGAATATTGCTAACCTTGTTGATAACCAAAACAGCAGCACCTAAATTAAAGTGTGTAAAACAGTGTGTACGGTCTATCTGGTTGTAAAGAAGATCCCTGGCTTGTGTTAAACATATTCTAACATTGTTTGGAGGCTCATTGTCTGGCAATTAGCATTGCACTCGCGTCTGCAATATGTGCGGTGTCCATTTGTTATGTTCCGAGAAACTGTGGGTCTGCAGATTTGTTCCGACAGTAGTTCTTAGAAGCTCCAGTTGACTTGTAATTTCTATTCTCAATCACATTTCTGTCTGTAATATTAAGGTATTGATGTGTGAAAATAAATTTAAATTTTTGACTGCCAAAAACGTTTAATCACGATTAATAAAATCACAATGTATGCCGCCATAAACGTTAAATGACGTCAACTACCTTGTTTTATTATTATTATTATTATTATTATTATTTTATTTTTTCATCAATGGGCAGTGCAACATCTAAGTGCAATGCTGCCTGGTCAATGGGTTGTGGAATCAAAAACACTCACTAACTATGGCCACCAGATGGCAGCATTGTATCGCTTCAATGGGCTGCCCGTGTATCAAATTACAATGAAAGATGACGAAATCTGATGAAATAGGACGTTTTCAAGGATGACGTGAATGATAACGTTTTGATAACGTGTGGCAGTAAAAGAGTTAATATATAATAATAAAGTATTGCTTATTTTTGTGATTAAATAATTTATAATCTGTTTTCAGTTAAAAAAAAATATATTAACAATTTAATGGTGTATGTATTAGTGAAAAATATTCTAGAAGCCTGTGATTTATTTATTTATTTTTTTCTTCCTTGGGGTCTTTGGATCCTCTCGACCAAAAACAAAATGCAGAGGTGATTTTCCCAAAACTCTGTGGACATGTTTAAGCATTAGCCAACTCCATAAAGTCACATTAAAATAATTGGCCTTGCTGGATGTTTCTTCTCTTCATTCATTTCCGTCCCCGCGTTTAATTGCTAACAGACCATGTAAATGTGAGCTTTCATTATACATTATAAATTAAAGGTTGAATATGACTTTCATTTTAATTAAACATGCAAAAAGGTGCACATTGGGTCCAGTATATGAAACATCCCTGAAAAAGTTCAATCCATTGCCTTTACAAACTGGCCAAGGGAGAATTTAATGTGGGCTGATTTATCAGCCACATCATTTCCTGCTTTCCCCAGTAGGGCAAGGCGTAAAAAAAAAAAAAAAAAAAAATCTTGCCAGTACCACTTGATCCGGCCCTCGCCTGTTCCTCTGCATAACTATCGCCGCTATCCATCCCGTCTGACATCTGGCACCGGCTGACTGGGCACAGCTCAGCCCGACTCGTCTGCGTTGCTGTAGGGGAGGTCAGCCACTGAGGGCTCAGTGCCGGGGCCGTCTGGGAAGGTTGTTCTGCATACTGAGCAGCCTGATTAGGCTGATGTGCGCAGAGGGGCTCCGGCCCGTGAGGGTCAGCGGGGAGACAGCCGTGACGGCGTTCGGGCTTCCTTGTTCAGGTAGCCATTGGTAACTCACAGTCATGTACTCGTTGTCTCTGCAAACTATAGCCACAAATTAAGCACAACAAAACAAAACATCGCATTTTTAGATATGGTTTCGTGCTTATTCCAACCAAGAAAAGTTGAGTTTGTGCTCACAAAATCGGAGCGAAACACTGCCCAATTTCAGTGTATAATGTTGCACGTATAGTACGTACAAAAAAAGAAAATGCAGTAAATATATGATATATTTCATATAATACACAATATATTATATAAATAATATATTTTCCTGATGGTAGAATGAGCATCTAATTGAGAGGGTCAACAAATGCTTAGAGCAAAGTACGTATATTAGACGCATGGCCAACATTTGAGGAAATCTGATAGGTGCATTTACTAATATTCCAGGCTACTAGATATTGAACAAATGGTGTCAAAATCAGTTCTGTAACTAAGATTCTATTATACTTAGAAGAGTAAAAGTCTGACTTTGGGTCAGACATCATAAACCTCACAGTAGAATTAATCGTCTTTCCTAGTATCCTCAAATCCAGCATCCAACAACAAGACTGCTTACTGTACGTAGCCATATCTTTATGTGACAAAATTATAGCACAGAGGGATGAGTGCATCTATTTGCACACTAATGAAAAGTGCAACATATCACAGATATCGGCCCCAGGAAGACACAGTCGACTCGCCGCTGTTATGAGGCAAAATGATAAAGATAACAAGCCCGTGACAGCGCTGGTTCACATCAAGCTCTGCACAGCTGACTGCCCAAAGCAATCCGTCCGACTGCTCCGCCTCCACGGGCCACCTTGCGCTACCGCTCCATCTCACAGCGACACTGCAGAAGCTATCAACGTCTGTGCGGAAAATGATTTGGATTATTCTCCCTCATTTATTGCCAAATGTTTTCCTAATTTTACAGCAAAGAAAAATATGAACCTTTTTCAGGCATATGAAATAGACATCTATGACAAACCAAAAGATGATGAGCCAAATTTAGAAGGTTTGGTCTGCACCCCCAATTAAATGGGACATTACATTTTATTGTAAACTAAGGTGTACTGAACAATAACATACCAGTGACATCTACGTTAACATACAAATATATATTATCTTTCGTATTTTAATTGGCAGAGGGGTCGGTCATCTACTGAGAGGATAATGAAAGAGTAATAATAAAAATATGATGAAACTACCCCAGCTATACCCACAATAGCGTCTCTCATTAGCCATCAGCGCTAATGTTGCCGTTTATGCTTGTGTTCTACACCAGCTCCCCCTAATTAGGCGCGGGGCTTCTAAAAATAAACGGTAAACTAAACACAAGCGTGAACGTACGAGCGAGTCTGTTTATGTGCGGGAATAATGGCGGCGGGCTAAAGGAGGGCGGGGATTAGTGGTGTGCTCGAGTAATTGAGTCGGCTCGTGTTGACTTCACGGCGGTCATGTTGCAGAACATGGAGCATGCTGCAAAACTTTCTTGGTCTTCGTTTTGTATGGGTCCTTGGAAAGTAGCAGTGTCTGTAACCATGTTGTTGAGTCAGACCATTTTTTTTGTAGGCCCTTGTCTCTTTGGGAAGAAAAAAAAAATACTGAAGACAGAGCATATTACACTATTTGGCAATGATGAACAAAGTGTCCTGGATCCGTTATCCAGATATGCTGTATTATACATGATATTCTTTCCAGACTCTAAATTGTCCATAGGTGTGAATGTGAGTATAAATGGTTCTCTATGTTCGGGTGACCACACATCCAGGTTAAGTCGAGACTGTCTGGCTTTGAGCCTTGTGTCCCAAGTCCCGATGCATTTTGATAGCTCCATTTTTATTCTGTTCTTTTATTTTTTTATTTTTTCAAGCCAATTGTTTGGATCATGCGTATGTCAATCACACACGATAAAACTAGAACTGCTTCCTGCTTCCACATCTAAGAATTGTAGGGAATGTAGTCCTACTGGCCTAATAATGTGGTCATTGGTCAGACCCAACACAAGCTGAGCTTTTCTGGTAGCATATTTCCAAGAGTACAATGTGGTACCGGCACGAGGTAAACAGCACAGCCAGCTTCCAAAGCTGCCGGGATGAGCAAAAAATACGGTTGAAAAGTGGTGAATACATTAACTTATTTAGCGCACTTAAACTGTAAACCAAGATAGCACTCAGCATTAGCTAAAGCAATAGCGCAACCACCTGATTGACCAGCAATTAAATGTTATAAATACTTCAATTTATTGTAGATTTCATTTTCAGAGAAATTGTGTCCCGGTTTTTAGTTTTGAAAATCTGGTCATCCATCCTACGAAGTGTGCCCAGTGACTGATTGATGACTGCTCCAGCATATAGCCTATACTGTTCCTCGCACAAAGTCAACTGTGATGGGGATGTGCCAGTTTGCAAGAATAGGGTGGTACTAAATTCAATTCTATTGTTGAGTTTTCGTGGGGTGCAAAGTGGAGTCGAGCCAATCCTGCTCATCCCGGGACTGCAAAGAGCTGGACAACTAGGTAATGACGACAGTTCTGCAGTCAAATCAACCATGACAGGACAGCGCTAACTACGCCGCAGTGCTCTCCCAAGTGATTTTACCGAGATTAATTTCCCATAACAAAGGCTCTGAACCCTTACAGAAGGATTTCAAATTCAGAAGCTCTCAACTAAAATCCAATATGAATGAAAATGCGGTTGAATGTTGACAGTTTTATGATATGTTGGAGATAGTGTTGAATATACAGTGGCTTAAAGCAATTTTCACGGCAAAGTGGCTGTTTAAGAAAGGCGGGGGCAAAGGAGAGCCTTGCTCATCTTGATAATTCTTTTCTGAGCCTTGTCACTCCAGTTTTATGATTTAAAGCGCTTCTCTAATCTCTTGACATTGACTTGGTTATTTTCTTATCCCAGCTGCATTTGTAATATCTTTTTCGCTTTGCATTGTACCAGGGGCTATCCAAACATGACTCACGTAGAGTATGTTGTTTGCGCTGTGGGCAGTTGTAACAAGTTTTGTCAACAACGTAATACTATTGCTTCCGTTTCATATTACAATTATCTTTCTCAGGCCATCTGTAGCTATATAAGTGGGCAGTTCAAGTCATAAATGTGAAACATTTATTTGTGTAGAAAATCAAATGTAAATGTGGCCATATTGAAGGAGAACCTACTCAATCGCTGTCCTCATTACCACTGCCAATGGTGCCACTATTATTTTTACTTGATATATCGCAACAATTAAAAAGCCTTCTCATGGAGAGCCAAATTGGAAGCATCCGTCCTTCCATCCATCCATCCATCCATCCATCCATCCATTTTCTACTGCCTATCCTGTTCTGGTCACAAATGAACTGGAGCATATCCCCACAGATGGTTGGCAAAAGGCAGACTAGACCCTGGGTCGGTTTCTAGTCAATCACAGGGCATATATAGACAGCCAATCATTTACATTCACATTCACACCATCAGTCACTGAAAAGGAATCAATCCCACGGCAGCTGCAAATATGCCGGTACAGAGCATGAAGTAATGACATCCTGTAAACAGACTATTTGGTGTGCCAGATATCTAAGAACAAAGGTTTTTCCTGATCTTGCTTCGTGGCTGTGCGGCCAGAACATTAACCAGTGACCTTAAACCAGACACCTATATTCAGTATATCACCATATGATACGGAAAAATAAAATTACATAAAATCAATAAATAATAATGCATTCAAACTGATCACCAACATTAACTCAGGAGCACAATATTAAAAAAACAAAAAAAAACAACAAAAAAAACAAACTTTAACCTGCAAAACAAAAATATATAAAATAATTTGTGCTGATTTTTTTTTTTGCTGTGTGCAAAGCGCACATGCTCAGTGCAAACAGAACCCCTCCACCACCGAGCGAATGCTCCCTGCGCACACTCTGCCAATAATGAGCGCCACTGCCCCCTAATGTAGTGGAGGTGCAATTGCACTTTATTCTAGGACAATAAAAAAAATAAAAATAAAAAAATAAAAAAGCATGTTCCCCAAGGTCAAACGCGCCCCCCTTCATGGTGCCTCGCGTCCCACTAGGGGGGCCCGCCACACTATGTGAGAAGCACCGATCTAATCCAAGATGTTTGAGGGAAAAGGCATCAAATTTCACATTTGTCTATTTTTAAAGCAATTTATTAGTTGGCCAAAATTATTAAATAATAAATTATCCTCTACAACAGTTTTCCATGTTTCACTAACTTGTTTTCATAAATTCCTCTACCAACTTTATAGCAATTTTTAAAATCACACTCAAGAAACTGAGGTAACAGAGTAACTTTTTTTTAATTTGTTTGTTTAAATTGTTTATCTGGACAAAATATAATAACAAAGTGATGATTATTCTGTCATCGTTTGGGCATTCTACAAGAACAAAAAGACCATAATTAACTTTCCCGCTATGTGGCAAATGCATCACTTCCCTCCTTCCTAGTGAGTGCAAAGCTAACTGGAATGACATGGTGAAGATGAGACTTGGGAGGTGCTTTGCTGCGAAAACAGCTCTAATTTGGCGCATCTCACCAATGCGCGCTGCATATCATAAAGCTGTCAACATCCCCTCCAATTCTCATTCACATTAAATGCTATTTTAGAGCTATTGGGATGGCATTTGTTGTCTGAGCAATGTCACCGGAGGATGCCAAATCTTTGTTATGGTAATTACTGCTCAGTGAAATTATGTAGATGAAACAATTGAATGGGCCAAAGTTTCCGCGAGCAATCCGCAAGGGAAAAACAGAAAAACAAAAAAATGAATGCTGCATTTTCTAGTTAGCAATCTTAGTAGAGTGAACGCAGCTGGATAGGAATTCAAATGGAAGCAAAACATGTCAAAAAGTCCTCCCAAGGAAACACTGTGGAATGGATGGATACAAGATTGAGATGTGAACATACCGACGCGTAATGGTTTGTGAAACGTCTCATCACAAACAGCTTTAATCTTCATTCAAAATTTATTTGAGATCATTTTGAAAGCCCTTCAGTTAATCACAACTCAAATGGATAAACTGTGTTTTTGTAGTGTATTAGTCATCAATCTGTGAAAAAAAAATTGTAGAGTATTTTTATGCATTCACTCCTGTTTATTCTGCATCGGCCTTGCTTCCCGTCCAGCTCGGTCCATTTGTGCAGCTCTGAGTCACAGACCTCCAGACCTTAGGCTGTCAGCAGGGGCAATCCTGGCAGGGAATTAGGAGGGTGTTCGTGCACAAAGAAAAGCAGGCTTTAGAAGCAGCCTGGATCTTTCTGTTGAGTTGCACGTCAGCGTGGGCATCGCTGAGGCCGTGCTGTTTCACTTGGCGCAAAGTGGATATCCGATCAATATTCTGTCCCCTCCCTGCTAGCTAGTTCAGCCTAGGCAGCTTTTCAAAAGTGTCCTAAACACTCTGGTCATTTTTCATTCCACTCTATTTGCTTGTCCTTTGGGAGGTGTAAAATTTGTTTTTAGTAAGTTAGACATACAAGACTATTGTTGGTAATCTGAGACCAAATTAATCTGCTCTAAATGCAATTTCTATGTGTGTAGTTAGCATTTCACACGGGAACTAATTTCCTCAAGCAAACAAAAAAAAAATGCCTGCAGGGAAATCAAAATTAGGATTACAAGGTCTGACCTCAAAATGTTTTGAATAAAGGAAACAAAACCTAAACTTCTAAAACCTTGAAAGCCTTCCCTTTACTTTGGTTGTGAATGGATCATTTGACTGTTAACAGTCGTGACAACACCTTGATATTTTTCTACTGTCATTTTTAAATAATTTACAATAAATAACACTTAATAATTTACAATAAGTAACATTTTCTTGTATCACCAATAATATAATAGTCTAATAGCTAATAAAAACTCTTTCTCATATTTTCTTTTTTTTTTCATCTAATAATCTCGGGGCGCTAATTAGCGAACCACCAGGCATCCCCTTCCCTCGCCCTCTTTTGGTCATTGTTGCTTTTTTGTGAGTTACAGATTGTGACTGCGTAGAAAAAATCCTGTGTGTTTTTACAGACTTGGTCAAATCTGACTCTGATAATAACGTTATTGTATTTCTGTGCATCACTTTATGTGCAGTCAGATACATGACTGCATCTTGCAAGTATCACCCAAGCTTAGCAAACAAAAATATTGTTGTGCATGTTATCTGCTCCATGGTACAAAAAAAGGTTGAGAATCGCTGATCTAAAGGGACCCGAGGCCCTTTCACAACCCTGTCAGTGCTTGACGGCCCTTAATGATCAAGGTGACATATAGGGGAGCATCTGGCATATGACGAGGCGGTCAGGATCTCATTCCCTGACAGATTACAGTGTTGGACAAGCTGCCACTCGCAGCGGCGTGGCCGTGATGGCTCTGATAATTGAAGTGCTCGAAGGTGGATGAGTTGGACGGATGAAGCCTGGCCAGCAGTCGGATCAATAGTGTAATTGTGAGCTCCATGTGGCGAAGCTTAAATGGGTCAGGGGGACTGGACCCAATCCGCATCAGTCCATAAAAGGTCAAAGGACTTATTGTATCCACATTGTCTTTTTTTGTATTAAATCTATTTTTCACTCCCAGAAAGTTGTTGGAGTAAACACCTTGCTCGACAAGTTGGTGGGCAATGAAAAAATTAAATGTATTTTATTCTAGCACATTGCCGTTAGGTTTTACTGTTGTGTTTTATATGTATTTATTTATTTATTTTTCCCACCCACAACCTTATTACATCAACATACTTGCCTATTTCCTGCCGGGAAAATAGTAAACTACTTAACATTTACTATGTGGCTGCAAACAGATTTCATAATCGCTTATCGCACCCCCTCTCTCAAGTAATAGTGAGGACTTTATCAGCAGTAAAACACACAGAAGGTTTGTTCATGGACTAATTAAATAGGGATAGCTGTGCTTCGGCGTCACACAAGCAAAGTCCGTTCCATACCGTTCGAATGTCACCGGCGGGCACGGTGACAGGCTCATCTTGGCCTTCTGTCAAACCTCCCTGTGATGGGTTCTGCGCCAACCCAAGACAACAAACTTGAATTGGGCTTTTAAATTTGGATTTGGAACCTACCAACTTAGTGTAAACCTAATACCCGGTGTACATTTGTAAATATGACAGTTAATCTGGGTGGAAGGACAAATGATTTTGTTTAGCCTACTCAATGCATGTCTCACAGATCATCTACCACAACAAGCCACCATGGCAAGAAGCTAATGATAATCACAGTATGCCCAAGAATCTCAGGCATGATGATTAGCGCTCGGATTTAGAAGATTATCTGTGATATTTGCAATATAGAGTTGCGCCTTAAACATTCACAAGGGACAAAAGGACAGATGAAAGTGACAGCCAGGAATCACGACTGCAAGTAGATTCAACCATCTTAGTGTGCTCCCATCTCCGCGAGGGATATGTTTATTGGTGTAGGAGACGGATTTATGCCTTTATCCAAGTGAAATGGCGATGTATGGGTGGAAGGACAAAGGATTTACCCAAAGCTCAAAGAACAAGCAAACAGCTGATGATACACACAGTATGTTCAGAGGTCTCAAGTAAGGTGGTCGGTAGCGCATGGATAGAAAAGGTTAGCTCTGATATTTGTAATAATGAGGTCTGCAGTGTCTCCTAAAGGGGACATAGTATGACAAAGTGACATTTTAATTGTTTGTCCATGGAATCCTGAAGTCGGAATCACTGCATTCTATCACTAACCTGTGCTCATGGAGTAATTCAGTCAATATCCGATTCAACGGAGCTGTTCCTAATATTGAAACATTGCCTTAGGTAATGTCTATGTCTATGTGGACGGTCTATGTCAATGGTTTTATGACGGTCCTGAGATTTTGATGATGTGATTGTGTCGTCACGCAACACAAGACGGCACTTACCGACATGCGAACTGTATTCCACTGGATGTTTTTATATTCACTGCTTAAAATTCAGTCTGAAACTGAGGACCCCCTATACTGTGTATTAGGGGTGTGAATTGCCTAGTACCTGACGATTCGATTCGTATCACGATTCACAGGTCACGATTCGATTCGATACCGATTAATCCCGATACGAATGGTCACGATTCGATACCGATTAATCCCGATACGAATTTATAAGTCGATTGTTGCGATTTTTTTCCATTCAAATTTAGAAAATACTATCAGTAAGCTTGTAGAGTGTAAGATTTATATGAAAATGTATTATTTATTTATCTTAAATTTCAGTCTTATAGAGGTTGTAATCTGTTTCATGTTTGAACAGCATTAAAATAAAAATATTAAGGCTTAATGTGCCGTTCATATAACATTCTTCCATGCTCAAGGTGTGAATCCAAAAAAAATAAAAAATAAAAAATCGATTCTGCCGATTATTGAATCGATTCGAGAATCGCGCGATGTAGTATCGCGATATATCGCCGAATCGATTTTTTTTAACACCCCTACTGTGTATGTAGCGACAATTTTTGGATGGAATGGTAAAAGGTTGACCCTCAGCTCAAGCCCATCACAAAAAAGCCAGTATGACAAGCAGCTAATAATAAAAGCACGGTGCGTTCAAGAGTTTCAACAATGTAGCATGTAGCTGAGCGTGATTATAGGGAGTGACAAGGTCAGGTGAAGATAAATGCCAGACTCTGGAGTTGTGTTTGGACTTTATACACACACACACACACACGCGAAGACGAAGAGGCCTTGAGTGCCTGTGAAAGTGGGGAAGAACTTACAGAGGAGAGCAATTTAAAAGTAGCCACAATAGGTGGGGAGAAAGAACTTCTAAAGTCAGGAATGGAAAGAAGCAATCCAGGGAGAGGGTACAAAGTTAAAAGCAGACACGGGGTGTATAAAAAAAAAAAAAAAAAAAAGTGCGAAAGAGAAATAGCCAATTAGCAGGAAGCCAGCAGGTGTGCTTTTCCTCTGGATCTCCCTCCTTCCTTTAGCACCATCCCCGCCTGGGGTGTGCACACACGCTTAAAGTGCAGGGAGTTGCCATGGCAACCGCCTGGCACGCTCTGTCTCCAGGGAAACGGAAATGTCACAGCTTAAGAGGTCTCGTGGAAAGCGAGTGAGGGAGAGAGAGAGAGAAAAGACAGGTAAGTGCAGAGAAAAGCAAGCGCGACTCCCCATTTTTGTCGCCATTGACTTTCTGTACTATCAATTCATCATCATCATCACTCCCCACCACCACCCACCACCTCACTCACCCTTAACTTATTTACAGCCTGAAGAGATGACAGTGTAGACAGGAGGTAATAAAGAAACTCTCCCTTTAGTATGAAAGCTAAGGCCGAGCAAATCGAGCCGCTTCTTTTTATTCAATCAAATATTTACCGCCATAAGATGCCGCAGCGCCGGAGGGTGTGGCGAGGAAAAAGCGGAGCCGGGCCCGCCTGGCAGAGTGTGTGGCGAGGCTTTAAATGCCGAGCTACGGGCTCACCCCGCAAATCACACATTAGCTGGATCCGACTCGCTGAAAGCCCATTAACCTGAATGGCCGCTGATTGCTTGGCTATTAACACAGCCTGACTCTTCTCCTTGAGGGCTGCAACCCGCTTGCATAGGTGCTTAAGCGCCCTTCAAGGGCTCGGCTTAATCAGGGTAAACAACTGTTGTCACTTTGCTTGATGCATGCCACTCTTCGCAGCCACACCTAAATGTCCCCCACCCATGTCTATTTCAACGCATTTGCTAATCATGCCCATCTGGTGTAATTAACCTTTGTGTGTTGCCTGTTGTGCTTCAAGAAAAAAAAGGTTATGACTGCATTAGAAAGTCATAAACAAAAAAAGGAAAGGTGAGTGTTAACAATCCCTCACTTGGAAGCAAAGGCTTGATTGTCAAATATACAGTAAAGATTATCCTTGAGTGATTATCATGTGTACTAGAGTCAGAAGAAAATAGCAACGCGTGTATATTAAACTGTAGTCAGTGTATCAACGTCTTTTGTGGTTAATTCGCTGTTGGCCTCTGACGCTGTCCTAGCATAAAAGGAGTTTGCAAACTTTGACAGTGTACCAGAGAGATGAAACCCCCAAGTTAGCTTAGCACTAGCTAGCAGCTAGCTAATATGACAGAGAAATTATGGATGGACGATTTGAATGGATTTAAAACTTACTATGTGTTCTGCCATTGGCCAGTGCACAGCGAGAGATGAGGTTACGCAAGTTATTTTAAACTTAAAGGAAAACCTTTCCAAAGGTAGATGGGACTGCATTCGCGCAACGGCCACATAGTAATCGCCGATATGTTTTAGGAAAATTGAATAAGCGGCTTGGTAAAGTGCTTTGGACAATATATGGTGTAGATAAAGTGTGATATAAGTGCACTACATTTACCATTATCATCAAATTTGATTTATTTAGTTATTTATTATTATTATTATTATTTTAACTTAACATGTTCTGACAGCCGTGACCCTTGTGAGGAAAAAGCGGTCAAGAAAATGGATTGATGGATGCTCCTACAGTCGATCCAAATTTGACTACTTACCCTCCCTTGCAATCATATTCAGGAAAGGCTCAGAACACGTTCAGGTGGGGGATGACATAATGTTAAATGTGTTCTGTACTTACAATTGCAAATGATTATGTTCTGAGACAAAATTAAGACTGAATGAATGACGGGTTGACGTGAAACGAATCTATTGAACCAATCACCAAGTGATCTGCAGCTTACGCTGTTTCAAGTGATTGTAGAATGTGTCTTACAAGTCAATTACAACCATAAAATGGAGACTCACAATTGCCGTTGGAGATTTGCCATTGTTAATCATCAAAATGATTATGTCATGTCAAGTACTTCACACACTTTGAGAGCATTAATAATAGTTGGTGATTTTTTTTAACCGAATCATGTCTGGATTCTCTCACATAAAAAATAAAAAAAAATGGTTATGTTGTTTAAAATCTGTATGCGTATACATCTCTTCGGGTTTCTTTGTGGGTAATTGTGTGTGGACGTTGGGTTTTCTCGCAAAGGAGAAGACCAGCTAAATGGAGCATTTCTCCAGCCGGCTGCCGCCAGCCTGACAGCGTCGCCTGGCCATGCCTAATTTATTTCCTCTTTTGTCGTTGTTGTCTCCGTCCCTCGCTTGATTAAACCAACCTCACGCCGCCGTGCTCAACAAATAGCCTAATTGAGTACGACCTTGGCAAAATGATATATCGGCCCGATCCGCCGAAAACACCACCTGCGCCAGACGCCCGTCGCCGCAGCCCGCCGCTCGACGGGGGCCGCCAAAACACAAACAAGGGGATTCGCCTCCTCGGCCAAAGTCATTTCTTGCTCGACCTTTCCCACAAATCACCTCGATGACACGGCCCCGGATGGATCACCGGAATAGGACGCATTTGTATCACTTAGACCTTTCATCAGACGCGAGCGGATACTCATCTATTATTCCCTCTTCCATTTGCAACTTGCGGCACGCACGCAGAGGGCAAAATCACGTTGACCAAACGCGCCGAGCTTTCGTCTCGCGCAAGCAGCTGCAGAAGGCTTAAGCAGCCCAGAATTTCCATTCTGTCTTTTGATGGGATCTGGAAGGAAGATAGGGAATAGAGCCCGGGTGGGTGTTTGTGTTATGTGTTGAAAAAGGTCAACCAAAGTAGTTCTGATGACCGTGCCAACAAGGGTATGTTTAAAACATGCCTCTTGTGCTGTGCGTTTTCACCTTTTGTCCTCAGAAAATGCATTAAAACCTTTTGACTTTTAAAACTATCTGGCCAGAACCAAAACTTACTCAAATAAATGTGTATAATATCAACTGATATGAATACAGTTCAGAGGAAAGTTAGTCATTCCTCCCTGGTGAAATTTAGCGTTAAAGTGAACTTTTAGTAAACCCAATTTAGTAAATTCCACAAATGTAGGTTGCAGGTCTGTCTTTAAAATATATCGCCAGTGAGATGTGTTTTATTGGTTAATTTTCATTAAATGTGTATTTATTATTATTATTATTATTATTATTATTATTACTATTATTATTATTATTATTATAACAACAGGTTTGGTGATTGGCTGGCAACCAGTCCAGGATGTACTCCGCCTACTGCCCAGAGCCAGCTGGGATGGGCTCCAGCACCCCCCGCGACCCTTGTGAGGAATAAGCGATCAAGAAAATGGATGGATGGATGAAGAACAACAGGAAATAAATTTGAAAATTAAATACTTAGAGCAAATTTGATAGTTCATAAGTTCCTCCCAGCTTGAAATGGGTTGATGACGCCTTCTCAGAATTTAGAGCAGAGGAGACTGCGCCATGAGATGATGTCATATGAGAGCGTCTGCCTGCCATAAGACACTTAGCTGACTGTCAGTGTAATGAAGTTTTTTTTTTTTTTTAGCACCCTTAATTAGCCATTGAACATGATTTTGGGATGGCGTTGTGTTGATGATATTAGTGGCAACAGTTTGTGACATCGCTATAAACTGGCCCCCAATATGAGTCAAGACAGCCACCACCACGTCACCACGCGCTGCTGAGAATATCATCAAAATAACAGCGAACCAAGGCATTTATGTCCATGCATTCTTTGGTATTCTAAGGTTTATTTTGAAGTTTGCCTTCTCACCGCATGTTACCGTCATGCAGACTCTTCTGACGGGGCAGAACCATGAACATCTTACGGACGTGGTATCCTGGTTGTTATGTCATCGTTTATTAGCAAAACCTGTCTCCATAGCCCAAATTAAATTATCCTTTTTTCGATACGCTGACAAATCTATCCACTGCCAAACCCCCGATTTCTCCAAAATGTGAAAATATGTAAATACTTGTTTGCAAATATTTTTTAAAATTTCTAGCATTTCAATTCAGGTTTATTTTCGCAGTTCTTGAAAATTAAAATTAAAATAGATAAATGGAACCCCACCTACTGATCTAGGGTTCTACTGTTCACTCAGTTCCCTAGTCAGTGTCAAAGTACTTCCTGGAACTTGCCCAAAATGTCAATGCAAAATGGTCAACTTCCTGTACACTTTCAGTTTTGGGTCACTGAGACTAATTCCTGTGCTCATTTCAACCTGGGACCCTCTTTGGGTCCGAAACCTACCATTGTGAAATGGGTATACCTCACTGTCATTCTACACATATTATTTTCCTTGCTTAGGCACTGTATTTTAATTTCCTTCTGAAACTATTGATTGGCTAAAAGTTCCAGGCCACCTGTTGCTTTGGCTTATGAAGTCACTGCCTTCAAAAGTTATTTTTGACCTTGGACTTGGAAAAATGTGATTATAGCCACTGCTGGGATCACTTTCCAGATATGGATGCTTGCTCTGGGACGTCTGCATACCTAATGAGTCTAAGCTTTTGGCGCGTGCATAATAAAAGCAGCGCTGCCCTCCATTCACTTGTTTGTTTGGCCCAGCCCGCCTCCTTCCCTCGATGTCACTGAGCAATGTGTCTGCCCACAGCTGGCGTATGTGACACTCATGTGCTCCTCAAGAGGAATGTGTATCCTGCAGGTAAACACCTGGAGGCTGAAAAATCACCCAACAAAAGCGAGAGATGGGGGAGGCTGTGCTTGTAGCCAGGGACTGTTGACAAAGTGATGCTGTTGCCGAGGAGCAGGTTCTTTGTCCTGGTAGAAACATGCTCGCGATAAGATGCATCTATTTCTTAGAATTCCAAATAGGCTCAACTGTTACAAATAGAAAGTCACACAGCAGAGTGTAGACCTCCACCAAGGTGGAAGGAATATGGTCTGCATACCAACACAAAGTACTCACAGTAGTTTAAAACACGTTTGTATTCATTTATTTATGAAAAGGAAATTACATGAAGACACTCAGCTGAGTTTCCAGATACACTCTTAGACCTGCTGGGTCAAAAAAATAACCCAATTTTGGTTAAAAAAAAAAAAAAAAAAAAATTGGACCAACACACCATTTGGGTCAATTTGACCCAATTTTCGGGTTGCTTTTTGAACAACCCAAAGTTAGGTCAAATAGCCAAGAAGTTTTTTTTTTCCCCGACCCAGATGTTTTAAGTGTAATTAAAACTACAGGATGCTACGAACAGGCCCTCGCACCCATATTGTCATAGCAAGTCTAATTTTTTAAAGAATCTTAGTAATTGTGCATCTGACAAAGTTGCCTGCTTTAATTCAAGGCTCATTTGGGCCAATTCACTCGAAGGAGTTTGTCAAAGTACGAGCCATGAAATTTGCCCCAAATGGCTGCTTCAAACCAAAATGCCCGATGAATTTTCAGGGGCCGTGCTCAGGACTCTGAAAGTACATTTTCACCAGGATATAAACACTTGAGTTTCACACAAGTTGAATCCACCGACAGGTGATTTTTTTGAATAATAATGAACACAGCGATTCACTGAGGTCCTCTGGCACCGCCTGCCACTCAAACTCTAATGAATTGCTAATTGCTCCAAAAAGTCACATGAAATCACATTTCAATATCAGCTGCTAGATAGTGTGGTAGACTGTGCAAGAGACTGTGTGTTACTTGCATTTTAGGGGAAAGGAGGGTGGATTACTTAGAGAAATAAAATTACACATTTTTAAATTGATGTTCACCAAATAATAATGGATTGTTAAGTTCAGATGGAGACTTTCACCGGTTCTTTTATCTTTAATGCTCGCTATACTAATAATAATAACAACCAGGAGACTACATATTCTCAGTGATTTTGCTAAAGCGGATCCAAGGCCCCATTGATTCTCATGGAAAGGACATGCACAGTGGGAGGGTCAAGGAGATGAAAATGGAGGTACACTTACAGGCTAAAAGGACACCAAGGCTACTGGATGAAAACTCACAAAAGCTTTTATAATGTTGGCCCATTCTGTTGTAAAAACATAACCCTGCTCTGCTGTGGTTCTATGTATTAACAGAGAATGGCCTGCAACCATTGATTTTAAAAAGGACCAAGGTCCAACTATAATAAAACATGCAGTTGATTTAATATCTTCGACGCGTCAGCCACCACGTAAAGCATATCGCGCAGAATGACCCGTCCTTGCGTGTGCACGACAGCAAGGGAGCCCATGCTGCGATGACCTCTAATAAAGATAAGGGTTTACGGATGATTTTTGGTAAACAAGCAAATATTCCTTGAGCAACCCTCGCAGTCTGGCCTGGAGGTCAGGAGAGGACATGCTGATAAAAGTGGGTCACGCTTCTAGTAGCCCTCCTGTCGGGATAGCCGAGAGACTACAACAGCATAAAAGGTACATGGCGTGAACAGCTTTGGAGAAAATGGGAGATGAGAGTTCGGAAAGAATGTACGCTAGCTATAAGAACAATGCTACAGTGCTACACAATCATTAGCTTATCTATTTTCAAAAGTTAAACGGTGTACCAAATGAATTGCTAATGCAGACTACTACGGACTGTAACAGGTAAAAATTAAGGATGTGCGATACCACTTTTTTTCAGACCGATACCGATACTCAGACCCTCAGTACTCACCGATACCGATACCAACTGCCAATACCAGCAGTACATTTTGATAAATAAATAAAAAATCACTAAAAGATATTTTTAAACAAATATATTTCCATTAATTTTGACAAAAAAACCAGCACAGTCACTCTTCAATAGTCTTAACGCTCAAAATAAAACACAAAAATTTTCTTTTAGTTTAAGATTCACAATTTTGAAGTATTTCCAAACCAGTGAAATTTTGGTGAAAAACTGCTGCAAGCTAGCGCCAGTAACAGGCAAGGAGGACTCACTTAACGTCTTCCCCCTCTGTCATCGGTCGCTTGTACTCGTCTGTGTCACGAGTACTTGAAAAAAGGCTGGTATCGGCCCGATACCGATACCTGGTATCGGTACTCGCCCATCCCTAGTAATAATGGTTATAAATGGAGGGTGGTAGGGCGCTACAAGATTCAGCAAATTGTGTTCTGTTATTTTCTATTGAAAATTTTGTAAAAATGAATAAATAAATAAATACATAAATAAATAAAAAAATAAAAAAAAGTGCTATCCTAACCTGAAACCTTCACTCCTTAGTATTTCAGTATTTCCTCATAGTGCGTCGATTCCCATTCCGGTTTAGGTGGTTGTTTGTCCAAGAAATGACTAATTCTTTATCCTATTCTGGGTCACAAGTAAATTGAAAGTATAGCTGACAGGAGCACACCGGACTTGTTGCAGAAAATAAAAATAGGAACATGAAGGAATAATATTTAAAAAGGTAGAAGACCGACGCCGATTACGCTACAGGACTTTTGCTCTACAATGACAACCTTCATTCCCCAGCTCGTATACTTTTTCATTACCTTTAATCAATTTATAACATCACCCAGCAGCCCACATCATTCACATCCAAAGCGACAGGACTTCATCACGGCTGGACCCTAATCATGTATCCATTTCACCGTTTCACAATTTGCATCATGGCCAATATCGCTAGACTTCATTTAAAAAAAAAAAAAAAAAAAACATAATCTGGGATCACATCTCTCCTCTGATGTTTGCAAATTCAATTATCCCTTTATCAAATTGGATTTCACTGTTATTATTGTTATTTTTAGGCTTGCCTGGCCGTCAGATGATGAAATTGGCGCTCTTTAATTCCAACGGCGTTGATAAATGTGTTTGCTGTCATCACCATCTTCGTAGGTATTCCAAAGGGCGGTCACGGCGCTCGTGCAGCAGTGGCAATGACTTTTTTTTTTTTTTGTTAATCTTATAACAGCTGAGCTTCAAGGTGAAAGGAGAACATTTGCACACAAGCAAACACGCTGTTGGACAAAAGTGATATAGGGAAAAAATATATATACGTCACCACAGGGAGGCTAACCAACAGCGTGACACAAGCAGGAGTGCTTGTGTTTACAGTTTAAAGACGCAGAGAGACTATAACTTTCCACAGGGAGCGTAATTAGCAGCGAAGCATCAAATTGTGAACAAAAAGAAAGTGAAAATCTTGCCAGAACAAAAGCACGCCGCATATCTGTCTCGTACGTCTTCTGATCTCCATCTCCTTACACAACCTTCTGCTTGTCTTCGACATGAAAAGGAAGAAAATGGAAGAGAAGGGATTTTCGGGTAAAGTACTTTTTCACAAGTTTGTTGAAGTACAGTCAGGAAGTCTCTTGAGTTCTTGTGTCCACTCTGAGTGACGCAGCTGAAGGCCACAAGGGAGGCACGATTCACTCGGCAATGGAGGGGGGGAAAGTATTTCATTTATCTCGTTCTTATCTTTGACTGGCATCTACAGGCATCTTTGAAGCAAATAAAGGGGACAAGTGGTGGAGAACAGTGGAACATTGTACCACACGTTAGTCTAGAAAGCTGTCAACAGATATTTTTTTCTCTTGTAACCACAGCATTAGTGTCATATCTGGGTCACGGCAGGGTTAAGTTTGAGTTCATGACCGTCAGGTCAAGTGTCTGTTTGGAATTGATGTAACGGCATCTAGTTTCAACTGGTTTTAAGTTATGTGACAGCTATGTGATGTCAGGAGCTTTGTGATGTCAATCGTTAATCATTTACTTAGTCACAACCAATCAGATCAATTCACTGTCTGTAGTAGCTGTTTGAGAAGTGTGTGTGTTTATTGCTTCTGTATGCCACTGTTCCTCTGTGCAGCTCCACAGCCCAAGGGGGCTTGGCGTCTCGTGATTCTCGATGCATTCTCTGTTTTTTGTTTAGTCAAGTTGTGTAAATAAAAAGTTAAAACCTTATTTGCGTCTGCGCTTTGGGATCCAACCTCCAGCACATGACAATTAGATACAATTACATAAGTTTTAACAGTATTTTTGCTATTAGGGCCCGACCACAAGTTATGAAGGCAAACTAAACTGCCATTTTGAGGCTTTTCCCCTACTCAAAATGATAAGATCCTACATTTGTCAGGCATGAACATACTGCTAAAAAGCAACGTTTGGTCTACACTCACAAAAAGGTCTGAAACTGTCATGTCCGAAGACACTCGAGAAGTCGACCATCTTGGTTTAGAAGTGACACCTTTAGGGTCATTTTGGACATTTCCGATTTTGTCCAATTACTACCGAATTTGAATGAGGTGTACTAGACAGCTGGATGACAATAAATTCTCATAAATTAAAAGAAATAAATCCTTATAAATACTTAAACTTTTGTTGTAAAATGTTTGCGGAACAAGGCAGAAAAATTTGATGACTCATCATAAAAATGCAAAACTAATAACACCACTCCAGAAGGTCAGCGATCGACCCAACATCTCGTGTGTGATGACAGATGAAGCCAGTTTAACTGAGCTGCATAAAATTTGGAAGCCATGTCTATCATGGATAAACCCACAACAACAACGAAAAATGCAAGAGGTCTGTCATTTTGTTGTTGTTGTGACCCATTTCCAGGTGTCATCAGAGAAAACCCAACCGATATATATTTCGTCAGATTTTCTTCACCGCCTTTACTGCGCTATACAATTGGGCAACGTTAAATTGTGTAAAATTGTAGTGCCGAGTATGGCAGCAAAAATTTATGACTTGCCATTAAAAACAAAACTCGAGTAACTCAACTTCATGAAACAAAGGTAAAACCAAAGTTTTTCTAAAACACATTTATCCATTTGTGCTTTTCAATTACACATCTCAGCTGACTCGCATTTAAATGGAATCACTCAACTGAGACGTGAACATTTGCCGTGGCAGTGAAACAAACGGGCCCGCCGCAAAAAAATGGAAGCAGGGATCGAACAGTGGTCCCTTAGCGGCAATTTGCAGACCAGATGCGGCACAAAAACTTGACTTGGGAGGACGGTTTTCTATTAGGAGGAAGCTCATGTTCGCCTGGCTGGACTTTTTATACTGAATGTGCAGCAGTGTTGCAGCTTAAATAACCATCCCTTTGCATATTCATTGACAAGAATGAATGAGCCACTATAGCGCATCACTGAGTGCCAAACAGACAGTAAACATCGATCAGCAGCTCGCTGGCAGCTTGCGCTATCTCCCGAGACTCAGGCTGTTTATGATATAGGCACTCCAGCCTCTATATGTGTCCTTGGTGGGGAAGTGGTTCGGGGGCAGTGAGTGGGGTCCATGCCGTATGCTGCGCAGATGCCACCACTCCGCAGGCCTTCCTTTCATGCCCTCCCCTCCATCCATAAACAAAGAGGAGCTCGCGGCGCGTCCACCAACTTTATTTACATTCATGCCGGAAATATGAAAAAATATTCAAGTGCCTTCCCACAGACAAAAACAAATCATATTCATGCTAATATCCCGCATCCCTCTTCTTCCCCGCCCGTGCCTCAAATGAGAGATGGGGAGCCGGCCTAGAATTAATGACATTCCATCGGCGCTAATGTTTGCCGTGTTTCATTAACTGGTATATCTTTAATTTCCAATAAACACAGCAATTAGGGGGAGGCGTCCGCCGAGACGGGGCTTTGGCAGGCTGCTCTGCCGCGGTAACAGCTGTAACCAAGTCGGCGCCGAGGTAACAGTAGTCGAGGAGGACTCTCAGCTTAACTGAATCCCGGCTCGCCGTGGGGAGCGGCGCGATTCAATTATATGAAAATGAAGCCCGACGCGTGTATCGGTCTCACAGAAGAATGAGAGCGAGGAAACAAAAGACAACCTCAGACAAAGGCATCCAGTACTGTATATACTATATAGATGGCCAAATTCAAAAACGTGTTTTGTTTTGGGGGGGTTTGAGGAGACAACCTTTCTCATTCTTGCAGAATAACATTTGTTTAGGCTATCCAATGCATAATACAGTGTTTGGCAGCACTGCCGCCTCACAGTTCCAAGGTTCAGGTTTTAAGTCACAGTTCCACTTTTTCTGTGTGGAGTTTGGATGCTATTTTCCTTTAAATAATTTTTTTTCTCCAGGTACTATGGGCCGCCTGTCAAATTCCAGCAACATACATGTTTAGTTAATTGAAAACTTTAAACGCTTACCCGTGACTTGTGACTGAGAATGATTGTTTGTTTGTATATGTGGTTTGTAATTTGATATAGAAAATGGATGGATGGATACCATTATAAATACTGAATACGGGAAGCCACATCTTCCAAGGTCAGCCATTTAGAAAATCCTTCAAATAAGAGGTTTTGCGGTTTGGCCATTGATATACACTCACTGGCCACATATTTACTATTGTTGCTCTTGTAGTTACTGAATCACTGAGGGCAAGCAGTGAACAAAATATTGGAAACAACTCACAGTATGACTTCTTTTACAGCAACAGTGATAAATACATTTTTTTTTTACACTTTTCAGTCAAACATTTGACACCAAACATGCTCAGTCAACATGAGAATTACAAGCTATGTCAAGCTAGCACTGCTCAGTCAACATGAGAATTACGAGCTATGTCAAGCTAGCACATTTGAAGTTCGAGGTAAAAAATATTTTGACAAGAAAGTTGAAACGTTATTGTAAAATGTTGTCAAGGTAAGAAAAAAAATATGGGGGTAAATGAAAGGAGGATTACAATGATTTTATCAAGCGAGTCAAGCAAAAAAAAAAAAAAAAAGTGAAATCAGAAAAGTTGCAATAATATGACATTAATAGTGTAATTTTTTGAAAGAACATTTTAGGAGAAAAAGTCATCATTTGCAACTTAAAAGTTGTAAAGATTACAGCATAGTGATCATGTTGAGAGAAAAATGTCATATTTGGACAGCAACAGGGTTGTATTATAATGAGTTAAAAGTTGTAAATTGACCGCCTCTGTGTACCTTAAATAAATTATATGCCCATTTGATCGGTGCTCATTTGTGCTGGGTGGTAACAGAGGAGTACAGTACACTGGTTATTAAATATTAAAATCGTGCTGTAACGATTCTCAGATTTGTGAAGATGACTTTGAGGTATAAGAAAATTATCATCAGCATATAATTGAACAGAGCAGTCTGAAAAAAAAATACATGGAAGATCATTAATAAAAATACAACAAAGAGGTGGACCTAAGGTAGATCCTTGAGGAACACCACTAGGCTGAATTAATAAATAAGCCTTTCAATGAACCACATTGTTTTCTACTGTGTAAATAACAATTAAACCACAATGCTTAGATAAACCAATTGTCTAACAAGATCAAATGTTTTTTTAAGGTCAGCAAAAATTAACCCAGGACGTAAACCCTGATCCGCTGCTGAAAATACATCATTTGGAAACTTCAGAATAGCAGCGGTTGTTGGGTAGTTGGATCTGAATCCAAATTGATATTGCAAAAAAAAAAAAAACATTACTACTTTTCAAATAATTTAGTTGATTAAAAATATGTTTGTCGTGGCCACGGCGTATTGACTAAATAAAACTTTTTAAAAATGAAACACTGACCTAAATGGACAGTTTTCTTCTTTGAAGCAAAAAAAAAAAGCTTTCATAGGAGTTTCTCCCGTTCATTCCGCTCTCAAAAGGCTGCTTTTCAAAGAGTGCTGAAGAAGGGGGAGGCGCAAACATTCACTAACGTTCCAAAAAATAAAATAAAAAAATGTAAAAATCAGCCCGTCGGGAATTACAATCTCTTGTTCTAAGCACAAAGGGCAGGAGGACGGATTAAACCCCCACATTATAGTCAAAGGACGAGTGAGACTCATGTACTGAGAGGCAATTTACCACCGTGACCTTTCTATCTTTAAAATGTTCACATCTTCCCCCACACACGCACACACACTTTTGACTCTTTTTCCAGTGCAAGTACAGTAATCATGTCAAGATTTCTTTCTTCTTTTGTCCCTCTCAGTGTAACTTGATGAACAGATAAAATGGAGCTTGAACGAGAAGTAAAGTAGGGAGTTGGATGATGATGATCATGATGATGATGACTTGAGACAAAGACGGGAGAATTTTTTTTCCCCTTGAGTGGCTACAAGCAGGTAACAGTCCTGCAAAGGGAGATGATGGGACACTGACTACATTCCTGGATTTGATTGCAGGCTCTGTTCAAGCCTTTTATTGTTACACAACACAAATACAGTGAACTATTAAAGATTGTTGTAATTGGTGGACAGCAATTGTCATAAAACTTCACACTTTAATATTTTAGACCCATAACATTGGTGAACACAGATTTCTTTTATTCTTTTACATATATTGGTTAAGTCTGACAGCTGTTTTTAGCTAGTTTTTAGGTGCAGAATCCAAATTTAAGTTTTTCATGTCAGGCTTTTGAGCTATAAGATCTCCCTTTTCTTAATATATATATATATTAGAACTGTCAAACGATTAAAATTTTTTAATCAGATTAATCACATCTTAGAATTTTGATTAATCATGATTAATCACTGACTTAAAAAGGCTTTTTTTTCCCAACATATTTTGCCCGCTAAATTTAAAGCGTACCTGTTATGTGTTAATTTTTTCGACATTTAATGTTATGAAGACATCATCAAAAATTTATATCCACTGCACACACTCATCCTGCTTTTTCTAATCAATTATTTACATAATTTAAAATGGGGGGAAAAAATGACCTACGGCATATGTAAACATTTATGTTTACAGTTATGTTTATTGCTCAAACTTGAACAGCTACCTTTAACGTAACCATCCACTGTCGGCTAAGAAGGATCATCTGTGGTCAAAATTAATAGTGTGATTAATCTTAATCTGTGGTAATACAATGATTAATGTGATAATTTTTTGTGATTAATTAATTAGTTAACGCTTTAACTTTGACAGCACTAATATATATACATTTATATATATATATATATATATATATATATATTTCTATATATATATATATATATATATATATATAATGAAAAAATTAAATTAAATGTGTGTATATATGCAAAAAAAAACATTAAAATGGAATAGTTAGTTTTCTTCAAAATAAAAATCTAACTCCCCCCCTTCAAATTGTTCCCCGGTGTAATTAGCATACTGCATTAGCATGTACACGCCTAGAAGGCGTGTCTAAAAGTTGTCTGAATGACTGAATTGTTGTCACTGGCATTCCTTAGTCTATTATTTAGATGGAACTGTTTTGTGTCCTGTTGCCAGAGGTATGTTAATGCATGTCTGGAAGACATTCTGACAATTACACACTACTCATGGTTGAGCATTACTTTCTAACAGAACGTAGCCTTCAGCTCTTGTAGGAAACTGACGATTTTTACATTCGCAGTTTAGTTGCATAATTTGGCTTATAAAATATATATGTGTGTATTTAAAGTATAATTTCATTAAATCCGCCCACTTCCCCTGAGGCTAAGCCCGTCTCCAGTATACCAGATGAGGGGCTGTAGAAAGGGCATATCTCAACGGTGGGCCCTCAGCATCCAGCCCCCACCCTTCCACCTTCTCTCTATATGGGATCGATCCATATTATGGGGAGCCCTGCTGTCCCAGCATGTGGGATCCGTAATGTCAAGCATCTACATATCCCCAGATGAACCCTGGCTCGTGAACTGGGCCATGATTAGTGAGCCACTAGTGGCTGCTCGGATTTCTCGGATGGCGCTGCCATCTTTATCTTGTCACGACTTTAAGACCAAAGGAACGGATAAAGAAACATGATATCCAAAAAGCACCAAACTGCGCCTCACCGCCTTCCCGCCAGAGTTGATCTTTTAGGTGAACATATGGCCAGAGGGCCGAGGAGGTGCCACGTCTCGGCAGGTCGGATTAAGCACGGCCTGCGAGGGAGCGGTGGCGGCCGCATGATGTACGCAAGCAGGAAGACGAGAGCGCAGATGCTGCGGCGGGCAGGGAAGCTAAGTCCTCGTTAAGGATCGGCTTTGCCAAGGAAACACCGCTGTGACGCGTGACTGTCCTCGAGATGAGCGGGAATAGATTATGGCTCGTGAGCTCAGTTTTTGAGGTGGTCGCGTTCCTCGTTAGGGATAAAGAAACCGTGCTGCAGAATGTTGCCATCCATTGATCCGTCGTCCATACTGAGTAGCGCCCTAGTTGCACAGAAATCAGCCAAATGGACCGTCATCCATCCATTTGCAATAGTGTTTGTTGTCATTCGAGTCAAGAGTGATCTCCAGCCGTGCTTTGGGAATGCTGGAGTAGGAGAAAGTCGAAATTCAAACCCGAACCTCAGAAGCATAACGTATGCGTATCACTGCGCATCACCTTGTAGATAGCTGACCGACGCGCTGCAGACAGCTGATCCGCGCGCTTCCCGCCTTCGAAAAGACAACTTGTAGATTAGTGTGCGTCTATCAGCTGCATGCGGGGCACCGCGAAGTGATACGAACGAACAGAAAAATAGTGCCCGGCGGTAATCGCGTCTGACTTTTTTCAGAAAGGAATTTTGTAAGGAAATGTATCACTCTTTTGAACACAAATTTTTTTTAAAAAGAAAAACACTTTATTTAGGTGACCCCAGGCAACTTGCTGGACTATTTTCCTCTCGTCCAACACGGGACCAGAACTCGTGTCACAGAACGCTGTCAGGGGTAAGTCAGCGATGATCGCACACAGGGAGGATGAAATAGAGATTCATGTCGAAAAATCCGAACTATCTCTTTAAGGCATTCTTCAGCAAAGCCACATAAAGCTTAGTTTTCTAAGTATTTCATTGCATAATTTTGGGTGTATAAAAACCCACTAAATTATATTCAGGTTTCATAAATACAGTTTATATTGACCAAGTTACTTACTATTCTACATTTTTAGCTCATTTCCTCAAGAATATAGCACGTCTGAAGTCATTCGTTTCCAATATACGTCACACTATCCCAATTCTTCCACTGAGTCTTCAACATCTCCAAGTCAGTGGAGATTCTCCGCAGATATACACGTAGGCCCAAGTAAGGAATCAGCCCCCCCCCCCCACCCCACCCACTGTAACAACCTCACTGAGCTTTTTTCATAGCTGCATATAGTTCTGCTTAAAGCGCCGCTGAGATTTATGCTGCTGTCAGCTCACAAGGGTGCAATCAGAAATAAAGATCCCATAAACCCCTCTGATGTGTCCGCAGGTACGGCACGACTGCTGATGGGGAATATATATCTCTACAACTGTGGCTTTGGAATATTAGTTTGGTCTGTATTATTATGATTATCATTATTATTACAATTATTTTTGTTTTGTTTTTTTACGAGAGTTGTGTACATGCCATGTGTACATTGTGTGTTTATTTTGCTGGTCCAATGCATGAAATCAAACTAAATTGGCACTGAGTCTATTGTGTATACTTGCAGAGTTAGTCATCATGGATGTGAATGAGGAAAGCCTGCTGCATGAATCTGCAAACCTTTTCTGGTTTATGTGTGTCTTTCATGGATGAAGAGTGAGCATTTTAAAGTTGAAAAAATATTATACCAGATTTCCTGTATATATTATTCTAGCACTTTTGGGGGAAGCTGACAATTTATGTCGATAATTGGACCTCCATATACAGGTGGAAATGTGTCACGGTGATTTCCAGGCAGTTTTTTTTTTTTTCTTCCCCATGATAAGGACTGGACCAAGTTTAGAAGCTAAAACACCGACAGGGCCGTCGAGTTCGCCCACAGCCCGCCACGTCGCGTCACCGTAGCGACAGCTCCCCCGCCTCAACCCCCTCGTCACTGCCCTGTCCGGTCGGGCCCCTTCACCGATCTCGCCGCCGCTTCCTCGGGCCAGACAATCGCTTATCCTGCCGCCTTCGCCGTCTGTCGCATCACTGTCAGAGTCAACTGCGAGGGAGGGGAGACAGGAAGTGAGAAATGGGGAAGAGCTGGACGGATGAGCGGAGTGAAGCAGGATGGGGAACGTCTGAGAGAATAGGGATACAGATATATACTCGTGACACATCCAACATGTCCATCCCATCCACAACTGACTCCCATCACCCTCGCCTTCATCTTTCTTTCAGGTAATTCCCCGGGTCACATCAGTCCTACTCATATCAAACTCCTTTTACTCTCTTGACTCGGCCTCTCCAAATGAGCGCTCGACAGCATTTTGATCCCTCCTGCTCCCTCCTTTAAAAAAAAAAAAAAAACAGTGAAGGGGAAAAAGTAATGGGCAGAAAAATGAAATGACTTTGCGAGCCCTCATGTAAAAAGCGTGGCTCGCTCCTCCACTCAGGCAATATTCCTTCAATTATTGCCACTCACACAAGCCTCCTCCCTTCGCCACCGGCTGAAGTTTTAATTCCCGGGTTTCCGATAGGAAAAAAAAAAAAAAAAAATGCCCTCGATAGAATGTGGAAATAACTCTTGGCGGATTGTGGGTGCTGCATGCATGAGCTGTCTATTACTGTTGATGGGGAGCGTATGATGTGGTAGCTGAAAATCGGAATAAGGGTGCTATTTCACAAAGTATTAGACCGCCATGGCTGATTTGTCTCAGAGACAATCTAGCATCACAAAGTGCTTTAATGCGGACTCTTTCCGCATTGAGATTTCGATTTCTTACGATTTTGAACTGGAATGTGAAATATGTAACTGAATTTACCATTAGTAATTAATTACAGTATGTGGGCAGCACCTTTGGGGATTATTGCGTCCTCCCATATACCAAAAATATGTTGAGTTCATCAAATACTCTAAATTGTCCATGAGTATGAATGCTTGTTTGTATGTATGTGCCCTGTGAATGGCTCATGACCACTCCGCAGTGTAGTCCACTCTTTCGCCCCAAGAAATCTGGGAAAGGTTCCAGCTCAACTTTGACTCTAGTTACAACAAGCACAGTATAGAGTATTTTTATGACTCTCAAACAATTTTGGTCGAATGAGAGGAAAGTGGGCGCCATCATGCCTAAATGAGTGCAAGTATAATTTTTTGAGAAAATTGGGAGTCATCAGCGGACACTTGAACAGGAAGGGGATCCGTCCATTTGCCAGCTGAGTTTCCACATCCTTAAAGTGCTATTTTGACTCCCTCATCTTTTAATTGCCTTCCAGAGTAGAACCGGCCCTTAACCTCCACTTTAAATAGACACTTGTGGTTCATATGCATATGTGAGCAAGCACACCAAGGACTTAGACATGCACATAAGGAAAGGAACAATTGTGGCTATAAATTTGTCTGTGACTCAGATGCTGACAGCAGAAAGGACGGAGGTTTCGTCTCGGGTGGGGGGGCCGTCTCGGTTTAACCAGCGGCTGCTTGCTTTCTGGAAATGAGAATAGAGACACGAGCTAGGGCGCTGAGGCGTGAATCGCTCAGCCGGGAAATGCTTCATCACAACTGCTGGAGAATTTCTCCCAGCAGGGTGCGCGATCGGCTTTGGGGGCTATGCAAGGGAATGTGGGCGGATACACAACAAAACACACTTGGGGGGAGGGTCCGAATTTATATCTATGAACTGCATAAGAAAAACCCAATGGTTGGCCCTGTTCTGATGAAGCTACCTGAGAGAAATGATCCATAGGACGCCATGTGTTATGTGCTGAGAGGTTTGGCGCATACACAAATAAGGTTTTAACTATTTATTCACATAACTTGACTAAACGAAAAACAACGAGAATGCATCGAGAATCACGTTGCGCCAAGCCCCCTTGGGCTGCGGAGATGCACAGAGAACAGTGAGTAATAATCCGGCGAACACACACATTTCGTAGACAGCTTATATAGCCAGCAAATCGATCCCATTGGTTGTGACTAGATATGTGAGTACCAGTACCGACATGGCATTATCTGATTGGCTGTTAACCCAGTAATTACAGATAGTTCCTGACATCACCAAACATTACACAGTAAAAAGGATCCTTGACATCATATAGTCCTAAACTAGTTGAAACTAGATGATGGTTCAGTACAAAATAGACACTTGACCTTGGTCATGAACGCATGAACTCAAACCTAACCCAGGCGTGACCCCAGACAAGAGACAAGACCCAAACATACCTCCCTGCATGACTCGAGTCATGACACCATGTGGGTGGATGAGAAGAAGAAGCGATGAGGAAGGTCAACTGAAAGACAATCAACCGAGATGGCCACATTTTGCTTTGTAATATTCAGGCTAATTGGTGATAATGAAGATGGCGATGGCACCGGAGTGCAGCAGGGTGTCCATGTAAGTCCCCACACATTTATACCAGCATCTGAGAATTCACTTATTTTTATCCAGCCATCCATGTGCTCATTATGGTTGCAGGTGAACTGGAGCCAATCCCTGCAGACTTTGTGATAAACAAGCAAAAATAATGACCAAAACAGTGAATTTTCATTCTGTGCATTTCATACTTTGTGGGAAATGTTAGTTTATTCCGCCAGCATCTAAGAATGAATTGTTTTTGACTATCAATTTATAAGCAAACCGCAATTAATAAGACGTAAAAATATATAAAATCAGTACCGTCACAAAGTGCCACAGCCTCCAGTTCACCCACGACCCTAATGAGGACTAAGGCTTTCGAAAATTGATGGGAACAAAACAAACAGAGCTGAAGAAATTGATCCCATTGTAATAATCCTCCAATGCTGTGATTTGTCAATAGTATCGTTGTGTGATACGACGAGTGGTTCCCAGCAGCACAAGTTACACGCCAGCCTCCCCAAACAGCAACAAGATGGATCATGTTTGTACAGCAGATGCAAATCAGCCCCTTTATTGATTTAGTGGCCTCTGGTGTGGAGTGCTGAGTGCTTTCTGCCTTTTCAACGCCATGCTGTGACAACTCCGCTTCTATTATAATACACCCCTCGACTCAATATTCGGATTAGTTGCGGTCTATAAACAGCCTGTAAATGTCAAGTTTTATTTTATTATTTTTTCTATCCATCTTAAATACATGTAAAAACCTAAATAAGCTCCAACCTTTTAATAAAATCATCTTTAGTCGCGTGTGGTTATATGTGTTGCCGAAAAACATTGGAATAACACTAATTGTTTATGTGCAATGTTGTGTAATGGAGTGTTTGTTGCTTGGAAGCGCTCTGAAACCTTATTACTGCTGTTCACTGAATTTGTATGGAAGTCTGCAAGGGGACACGTGAAGCTTGAAATTATTCAAACAGCCCGTCATCCAACCTCAACCGCAGTAACTTAATCTTTATTTATGTATTTATTCCATCTCCAATGAGAGGGAATGCATTTAATGCTTTCTCCACTGACATCATCCTCAGATACTGGCACCAGGGGGGGGGGGGGGGGGGGGGGGGGGAGACAAAGAATACAAGAGTTTTAAGCACAAAATAAAATATTGTTGCTGTCTAATAAATTGCAATGTTAGGAGTTAGAAATGAAATCAAGACAGGAATATAATATAATCAAATAAAGTTAAGTATGCAATTTAAACTGAAATTACAGCTATTTATTTATGCATGCATTAAGAATAGAGTAATCTTCCGGCCTGGATGTAATTCAACTTCCATCCATCATACCAGCTTCTTTAGACAGCAAATTGCAAATTGAGTCAAGAGTGCCTCTGCTGGCTGCAAGCAAGTACTGCATTTTTTTTTTGGCTCTTTTTTTTTTTTTGGGCTCAGTGAATTTATATGAAACCCCCCCAGAGTTGATTTAATCGGTATTAAAATCAGCACACGTCTGAGCTGCCAAAACTACTTTTAAAACAGCAGGAAGCTGCTCAATTGTGACATGACTGATTTTATGCATGCTTCTGTCAAAATAGATTTTCCACTTTAACTTTTGTGTGGAGTTAATTGAGAACTGCCACGTCTATCTTTAGGTGGCGCATGCATTTAATCCGTCCAAATAATGTTGGCGCTTGTGAGAATGTGCTGCATGTGGCGGGGGCGGCATTGTTGAGCTCCTCCAATTCTACGACTAACCCAACAAGTGTTCACAAAAAGTGCACATGAATATCAACTGGGTTTTCCTTTTTTGGACCTTGTGAAGTCAAAGATTGTCTGAGCAAGGATTAAAATCCTCTGACCATAAATACTCTGTCAATCACGGATGTATTCAAGTATATGGCTGAGAATGACACATTTGTTACATCAAGCAGGAAGACGACTCTTATCATCCTTGTTTTAAAATGCATTTAAATAACTTCTGAAAGTAAGAAAAATAACCTCACATTAAATCCTATGAGACATTTGATTAGGTACACCAACACATGCAAATGACTTCCACAATGTGAGCTCAACGTTATTCAACAATTCAATACATTTATAATGTGATTTAAAAAAAAAAAAATACATGGTTATGCTCACTTTTGATTGTGGTTGCAGTTTATAAGAATTAGTGGAAAGTAGGAAAATTGCAGCTGAGTCTACAGCATGGAGCATACTTGTTTTTACTCATGCCTTATTCAATGTACTGTATTTATTTTTATACTTTATTTCATGTATCCTAATTATTATTATTATTATTATTATTATTATTATTATTATTTTATGTTTACATTTTTTATTTATTTATTGATGTATTTTTATTGTTTAAAATTTCCCTGGGAATTCTCAGGAATTAATAGGAAAGAAATTGGCTTCTTAAAAATGTCTGGTTAGTTTTTTAAAGGGAAGCAAAAACAAACCAAACCAAACCAAACATCATTTATTTTGTGTCCATCAAAGTAGTGATTTATATTAACCTTGCTCTCGCAAGATGAATTCTCGCGGCATTTGTGAGTTCACAAACTCCGGATAATACCATCTTGTACGACTCCCGCTGATAACTGCCGTTTCCGAATCACTGGCGGGTCGGACCAATCACAGAGCGACATTGTATTTGGGAGCGGGATATGCAACAGTGACGAAGCCAGGAAGTCAGCGCAGACGCAGGGGCTAACAAACAAACCTAACATGGACGAATGGGCGCGACAATTAATTCTGTTCTCGCAGAATTACTCACCGTTTCATTGTTGAATGTTGAACGACGAGGGCCGCTTCGTGCATTTCTACCTGGTACGATGTTCATGCTTTTCCCCCCTTCGACATGAACGAAGATGAAATTTTCATCCGTGGCCGTGATTGGTTAAAACAAACGTGTAGAATGTCGCATCGTCCAATCAGCTCGAATTATTGTACAGAATGTCCCGCCTTTTCCTGACAAAATTATTGTGGAACGGTACCAGATGGATATTGCTAGGTTAGATTTATATTGTATTATTTTATTTTGTGTTATGCTAGTTTCATTTGTTTACATATTTCATGTGTTTGGTTGGCAATAATATTTCCAGAAATTGAAACTGCTTGGCATCGTACTGACAGCTGTTTATTATTCATACAATTGAACTATGAAAGCAAAAAAAAAGAACAGCTCTCAGTATGATACAGTGACTTCAAAATTGATTCTATACCTGCATAATAATATTAAATATCAAATTTTCCAAAGGCAAATTTTAAGAAAAAGCCTTTGTATTGAATCTCATCGAATGGTGCAGGTGTACCTCATGTTGTGGTCGGTGAGTGTGTGTAAAACATCAGACTGAGCTCGAACGCGCTATTAATAGAATACCAAACTATCAGCTAATTAATCAGCTGCTCGAGGAAATTAGATGATAATACGACCTTTGCTGGGCTTCCTGTGCTGAATGGATCTAAATAACTATGAGACACACATGCACACGCACACATACTGTATGGATAAATGCAGCAAAAAGTACTGATAAAGTTGTTGTTTTTTCCAATTCCATATCAGAGTCAAAAGACAATACTCTTGAGTATCTCATGCTGGTCCAGATTCAAGAGTGAGTGTTCTAAAAGTGGTTGCAAGTTGGACTACTTCTGCTGTATCTCACAAAAGTGAGTCCACACATTCAATGATATATATATATATTTTTTACAAGTTAGAAATTCTAAATGTATATAATGTAAAGTACTCGGTGAAAAGGTTTTATTAAACAGTGTAAATGTACTCTCCTCTAAAAATAACTTCATTCAGCCATTATATTCCAAACTACTCGCAACAAAAGTGAGCACACCCCTGAGTAAAAAATCTTCAAATTGGGGCCAATTAGCCATTTTCCCTTGCCGCTGTTATGTGACTAAAGTGTTCGAAGGTTTCAGGTGTGAATGGGGAGCAAGCGTGTGTGTGTTTGTGGAGAGAGAGAAAGTGAGCGGGCCGAAGTTGAATGACAGCACAAAACAAAGTCATAGGGCGGATGCTTGCAGCTGCCATACATCCTCGTTAGACCTCCTGTCTCCCGTCGGCCAGAATGGTCCCCTTTATCTCCACAACACTCGATTGGACACGCACACACGCAGGCACACACCTGCTCTGCCATCGCCCTGACAAAAACGTGTGGACTGTTTTTCAGATTTTCACATGATGGATTGCATATAAAGTAGAAATAGGAATATGATGTTTTTTGTTCAGATATAGCATCACTACAAAAGTGTCAAATATTGATTATGGCTGTCTCTCAGCACCCAAGTCCTTTATTTTGATGTTTCTGTTGGAATTCTTGACCACGGTGTTTCTCAGCCTTTTGAGTCAAGACACATTAATAAATTTACAGAATTTCACAGCACACCGCCAAACAAAAGTCAAATAAGATATTTTTTTTTCTCGTCTCACTTCAACTGCAAAAATATCTACATAGAGTCAAATCTGAGACTGTTTATGAACTACAATGATATAATTCAATGATATCAACAATGATGCCATGTTGTGGAAGTGTCACTGTATGTCGCTGGCATAGATGGATGAATAGATGAGTCATATAGTGTCATGATTTATATGCCTCACCGTGTCCATGACGTTGCTGAGCAACCCGGTAAAGTGGCGCTCGGCATTCATACTGCAAATGAATGGCAATTGCGCTTGGCTACTTGAAATCATATTCCCCACACACCCAACTATTGGTATACAAACAATGAAAAGTCAATTTAACAAAATATGCTACTGTATGTGTGTTTATTTACATAAACAATACAAAAAAAAAGCATAGGGGCTAAAGGGCTCAGATGAAAATTGAGTAGGATTTTGTTTGCCGAGTTTGTTCGGTATGTCTGCAAGGCGACCCTTTAATTTCATCTTTATTTATCTATTTAATTATTCAATCTTATGTGAAAGAAAAAAAAATGCATTTAAGTAGTTCTCCAGAGAGCGAGAGATGCATTAGCGCAAAGATCAGCCTCTGATACGTGCCATTTTGAATAAAAAAAAAAAAAGATTAAAAAGATCATAAAGTTGGAGGCTTAGTCTTGCACAAATTGTGTGTTTTTTCAATATATAAATGTGGTGCAAGCATTTTAAAAGTTTTTTTTTTTTTTTCTAAAAGCCTCATTTTTTGGGAACTGTATTGGATTAGCATAATAAAAGCTAATTTTGAGGTGCACAAAATGAGATCCAAATGGAAGCAGGTATACGAGACAGATGGACAGCCTTAAATGGTGTTTACAGCTGCTCTTTGGAACAATTTGCCCCAAAATATCATATATAATATTTACAATAGCCTTTTTGTTTCACCATGTATGACTAGTGTTGTTGCGATACCATTTTTTGGCCCTCATACCGTAACCGATATCTAGTTTGTTTGTTTTTTAACATGAAAAAACTTCCCTGCCATTGGTTCACAGCATTCAAGGGCCAATAGGATATCTTGGCTCGACATGCAGTGAACACGTCACACATCAGTGAATGTCGTGCACAATCAAGACACAAGATGCTGCATCCAAAGTCTTATATGAGTGTCGGAAATAACTTCAGTCTGTGAGCCAATGTATTTAACAAACAGGTTGTAATCTGTTTCATGTTTGAACAGCATTGACTGGATTCAGGTTTGAATTTCCCACCCTATGTCTGCGGATGTGACATCATGTGCACATTGTGTACTAGAAGATGGGTGTGTGTAGTTTGATTTTTCGGCCACAGATGGGAGTAGCGATTTGAAATTGAATTTTCAGCAGCTTTAAATCATCGCTTCTGATCCCCCCCATGTAAGAAGTGAAATTTTCCCTAATTTCAGCCTCAAACAGTACAATATCTCAAAGACACCAGTTAATACGAGATCAAAGACACTAACTGCCACTTCAACCCCTGGATGTCCTCCATCTCTCTAAGCTACCCCAGAATCGTCCTGTTTCCATATACTAACACAGCTACTGAAATAAGACAAATGAGTACTCCAGAAAATCTTTTCTGGGATCCATTACCTTGCTTTTGTACATTTTTTTTTTACAACACACAATAACTTGAAGCGAAGCCACCACCGCCGCTGCCGAGCGCTCATGATGGGCTTCTCGGCGGCGTCCCAGCCAGCCTTCGGGGCTCGTGACTTTTACGAGACAGTCGGAGGTCAGTAATGAATATACATGTGCGGTCTGCAGCGGGAGGCATGAGGCGGCGAGAAGTCGAGTGGAGGGGGAAGAAGAAGAAGAAGAAGATGAATATTGAGTTAACGTGCTGAGCGGCGTCGGGCTCCTTTCTGGCTCGCCCAGTCGCATTGTCCTCCGCTGTTAGTCTCAGGCTCGGGCTTGTGAACATAAATATTTACACACTTGTCATGAGCGGGATTTATAGGAGCAGTTTTGCTCTCCCCCCCATAAGAGAAATACTACTTTCTCCCTTTGCACTATGCATCTCACCTCTGCCTGTTTCTTGCCGCTGCATGCCCAGTGGAAATATTGTCTCATTGTGTTGACACTTCTCGTCACCCCCCCCGGGATCGAATAAGCTGTGTAGGGATTTTATTATTTGCAACTGGTCAGCTGGCAAAGTGGAGGTAGGCCAATAAAAAGTCTGCCAAAAAGCTTATTGTTCAATACTTGATGTAATAAGAGCACCGCAGCTGTCCAAATCCACTTATTTCTCTTGACCACCTCTGGGATATTTGCTGTCAAACCCACTGATAAACCGTTCCTCCTCATACAAAGTGAAAGTTAGTTTTATACCAGATTAACAGTGGCCAAACCAGCCTTGTCTACTTCTTGCTATGTATCTGTAAATAGTTTATTCATTTAGTAACTGGGAACATCATATTTTGCCCTTCGAGTTCAAGGATGAGCAACAGGGGACCACAACCTGAGCGAATGATTAAAAAATATATATATATTTTTGAAAAAAAAATGGAAAAAATACTTAATGAATAAATTAATGAATACATTTGAAAAATAATATGAATATGCAAATTGGTAGGTGCTGAACTGTGAATATGATTTGACTGTAGTTTTAAGTTGTAATATCACAATTTACCATTAGATGGCAGACATGGCTTTGTTGCATTTATGTACAACGGGTTTTATATTGCCTTATATTAAAAAATGAGGAGGTCTAATATTTTTTTTTTTTTTTTTGCAGATATAGAATGAAGGAAAAACAACCGTGTTAAAGTTTTGAGTGTGACTATTTATCCGGAAAATAAAATGCACAAATGAGTTCTTGCACTTAATGTTGCTTTGCGCCGTCCCTGAATGATAATTTTAATTCGAGAGACGGGGGATAAAAAGTCACAGTCAAACTAAAACTCCCACTGTTTTTCATTGCCCATCTCTTTAGTAGAAATTTCATGTTGCAAAATGAAGCTAGCTTTAGGTGGCTGCATTAGAAAAAAAAAAAATACTACTGAACCAATTTTAAGGTGCTACACTCACAGCCGCTCCCAGATGTAAATTTTCAACAAGCTGCCCCGAAAAATAAATCTTTTTTTTCTAAATCCCTCAAAATAGTGATTTATTTAATCTAAAAACAGTAGCGGTGGCACTTATCTGATGACATATTATGACATGACATAAATGTAACTTTTTTGTAAAATTCCATCTTCAGTAATAATGTATCTATCACTGCCTTCCATTGACCTTCCGACACCCTCATCCTCCCTGTGACAGCACAGGTGTACAACGGATGCTCGTCTTGATTAAAGCCGCAGCTGCTGGTTAGTGTGGCGGTGTTGTCCGACCCCCCCCCCCCCCCCCCCCCCACCCCCACCGTATTCGAAGTTTATTGTATGCATTTCATTATTTTGTGGCCATGTGCGGGATTATTTTTTTCCAGCACAGATTGGGCCTTGTTTTTTGATTTATTTATTTTTTTTCGCTCCCTCATTCCTCATATTTCCTTTTTTTTCTTCTAAGAAACATGCAAAACTCAGTAGCGAACCAGCAGGCTTACCGTGTTGTCTCCCTCTATTGGCCATTATGTTTTATGGTTCTCGGACAGGTTGTGACGGTGAAGACAAATTCATTACATATTTGGCCAATAAAGCCAATTCTGATTTATAGAGGAACCATGTTTGGAAACTCAAGTCAAAAGTTATGCTTAACCCTTCCTTGTCTCTGCTTCTCCCATCCAAATCTGGTATTTCGGTCCCACCACCATGACCCATCCTTTCCACTCACCCATGACTCACCCCCACCTAGTCCCGTCCTATATTGTAATCTACCGGTGCCACATCTACTTTCTTGGTGTCTGTCGTCTGATAGCTTGGCATGTAATTAACTCCTTGGCATGCGCTGTGGGCTGTCATTTGCATGGTAATAAATCTCACCGCTCTTTACCGTAGTTGGAGGAATCACGCGGAACTGTGTGTGTGTGTGCTTAGCTTGTCCAAACATGCCCGTCTCGTTTTGATCAACTTCCCATTTGGGTCAGAAGCGGAGTAATAATCTTTTCAATACGGTCGAACATATTGATTAAACATAGCTTGTTTTTTGACTAGCCGGGGCCATTCGAGCATTTTGGACAGGGTGACTTCCTGTTGCTGTTGGAGCCTTGTATTTATTTGTTCCTACAAGCCGTGTGCCATCCATTATGGAGTAATTTCCTTTTGCCCACTTTATCAATGGAGAGGCTCATCTTTCCTGGAGATGCCTGGCTGCTGGCCAGAGTGCGTACAGTAGATCAGCCAAAGCCACAAAGCGCAAGCGGCTTCGTTGTGTGAGGCGTAGGTGTGTTTGTTGTAGCCCAGGGTTCACGTGCAAGTAATAGGATGAAAGTTCAGGGGTGTGTGGGAGGTGATTATGTGTGTTTTCAAGATGGATGAACAGAGCGGCGATTGCGCCCCGTCCGTCGTGGCGCAGCGTTCCTTCCAGGTCTAATGAGCGTTACGCCGTGACCTCAGCCTCGCGGGTTCACGGGCCCGATTAAACATGGTCTCCGAGACGACTCGAGGGAGGCTAAGGTGGACCGGCGACGCTCTCGCTCTCCTCCCGACTGGCCTCGCCCCCCGCCGCCGTTGTCCTAATGGCTCCTTGTGAACTAACCCCATTTGTCTCCATCACAAGCCAACACGCACACACTCAGCGCTCTAACAGTGATGTTGCCTTTGTTTGACTGTCATTTGTCTTTATTATTGTTTTGTTTTTCCCTATACAATGGCTTCCATGTATGCTGGTTATATTTTGCTTTTAAAGCAGCAGTAGGAAAAGCGAATAGAAGCCACTGTGGTATATATACAGTACAAATCACGTGCGGTGAATGTGCATTTATTGACAAGACGGAAGAGGCGAGGTTAGTAAGAGATTGGATTTTGGACAGACTTCGGTGACTAAATGGCTGTCTAGTGACCTATTTGTTGAAATCGGGAAGCCTTCATATTGTGGATATTCAATATCAGAGCTTCAGGAAATGATGGACAAAGTTAAGTCCAATAAATTGTAACTTGGACGGAGAATACCGTTGCTACATCTGTGTGGGCAATCTGGCTCTCATGCCTTGGCTCTTTGGTGTTGTTTTTGGTGTTGTGACCAGTGTGCAGGTTTTTCTACCCAACAGAACTTGGTTAATATCCAGTGTGAGAGTTCAATGAGAGAATGGTGTCAGAACTGGAATGGTTTGCCATGAGTCCATTGGTGGAGGGCCAGTTTGAAGGACAAGTTAACCTTGAGAAATACATGTGTTAAGTCTACAGTTTGTTTAAACCAATATACTGTGCCTTCCCTTCAGATCTGGGTTGCTAGTTCAGAGTTCCTTCAGGCATGCCCAACTAGAAGCGTCCTTGACACAGGTGAACCTTGTGAATAGAGTTAGGTATGGTGCCCATTCTGTAGATTTTTAACCCAACATAACCCAATGTTTAAATCTGCGTTGAGTGTTCAGAATTTGGTTACAAATAAGTGTCAGAAGTTGGATGTGATCATTACGGTATGTCCAATTGTAAGAGGAACAGGTGCAGATGTGGGATGGTGACATTTATCTTTTTGTTGCCATATTTGCTATTTAGTCATAAATGTAAGTGTCTCATAAATGATATTTATTAATTCTTCTATTAGTTACAAAGCTCATGGTGACCGCAGAATTAGAGACAAACTGAATAGATTACTGTTTATGTCAATGTCAGTGAGGATCCATTTACCGGTAACCCTTTTTGATTATACCATCAAATGATATACAGAACAAATACTGTCCACAATTCTGAACAGTAAATTTAGTAACAATTCTATCTCTGTAACTGACAATAGAAGGCAACAGAACCAATTAGTTGGTCCATAAGCCAGAGTACCAACAAGATTCTTATTATGTGACCAAATTGAATATTTATCCTTTTATTACCATAACACATTTTTTTTTTAATATATGTATTTTACAAGAGTATGAGTAACTCTCACGTAGCCCATCTCCGCCTCCTGCCATCCTTTCACATTTATTCAGATGTAGTAAGCAATAATGGGGCTGAAGTTGAGCAATGATGATTAACTGCAACAGGATCCAGGATCTGGCATAACTCATGATAAGATAGCTTTTCGCCGAGACTTTGATTTATTTGGATGTGAGGCGTGGAATATTGACCATTCCCGGCGCCGTGGGGGCCACGCGGGGTCACCAGTGGAAGATGCGCTGTTAGTCGAAGCGCAGCCGCCCCGGCGTGATTTAATCTTCCCCTCTTTACTTTGATCCGGCTAACTTGAGTCAAAGCTCTCTCCAATCACCGGCGAGACGTTTTAAAGGGCTGCAATTAGAGGCCAAATAGCCGGCCGTTTGTCAAACTCCTTTCATGTCCACTGCTCGTTCCGTGAAGACGGTCGATTGACTGTGTGGAACCCGAGGCTCAGCCCAACCTCTGCTTGCTGTTGCTCCGTAGGTCAAAGTGGGCCAAGAGGAAAAACGGAAGTTCAGTTAGTACATTACTTGTATTTACACCACAGTTCCGATGTTCCATGGCGTAGTACCTGTTATGTTCTAGAGTTGGATCCCAAAAACGCAGACACAGATAAGACCCTAACTATTTATTCACATCGAAAGGCGTGGAACAAACTTGACTAGGCGAGAAACAACAAGAGTTGCACGGAGGAATAGAGGTAATAATCCGACAAAAACACACACTTCTCAGACAGGCTTATATAGACAGTGAATCGATCTGATTAGTTGTGGCTAGACATGTGGGTAACAGGACTGACATGGAATTATCTAATTGGCTGTTGGCCAGATAAAGAGATTTAAAAATTCCTGACATCACATAGCTTCTGACATCACATAGCGTCTACCAGTTGAAACTGGAGATGCTGGTTACACCAGTTCAAAACAAACACTTGACCTCAGTTCAAAACAGACACTTGACCAAACGGTCATGACCCAAACGTAACACTTGCATGACCCTAGTCATGATAGTACCAGCTCAATCTAATCTAATGTGGTTGATTTCACACTGCAAAATAATACTGCAAAAAACACATGGAACGCATCAGTCGGAACGTCTCCTGTAACATACTCGAACCCGCGCCGTGACCAGGTTTCCAGCACAGAGCGCTACCACTGAGCTAAAATTCTGGGCTGCCGGCACAGCCCTGGGCCTTATTTGAACGCTTAAGAATTGAGGTACATAAAAAGTTGACCTACTTTTTTTCTTTAAAAAAAAATATATATATATAACAATAGTAACATGCACCCACAAAATCCAACTTTCCCCCCCACCACCACTCGTGATTGACTTGGGACCAGTGTCCGTTCTACCAGTCGCGGTAACGGAATGCACTTCGCCTCCCATTTATCGTGCAATGAAAACTGGACTTTTTTTTTAATCTTTTTTTTTTTTTTTTTTAAAGTCACCCTAACATACATGCATGTCATCAAAAATTGCTAATGTAGCCGGCAAGCAATTGAACTAAGCAATTTGAAATTAACAAAGCTTTTGGGGTTAATGTGTTTGCTTGCATTTAATCAGACTGAAACGGCCAAGAGGACATTGAAAATATGCTTTATATCTCTGTATTCAACAACACAGAAAGAACCTCAACCCTACTGACCTTTCAACAACCACAGCATAAGCATGCATCTTTTTTGCACTCACATTCACAAATAATAAAATCATGTTTGTTTTCTTTCCCGCAAAAATAAAAAAAGTTCACTTTCCATGCTGCATACATGCACACGACAGGACTAAATAGAAGCCCAGTTGAGCTCCAGCGGTGCGGGGCATGGGAGGAGGAGGGGGAGGAGGCTGCAGGGTCCCGACCGCATAATCATCTCCCAGTGAGCCTTCATCCGTGCCTCCAGCGTCCCTGCACAGCCACAGCCAGCCTCGGACAAGAGGTAGGCAAAGACAAAAGAGTGTATACGGGAAGAAGAAGGTGAATTAGGCCGGTGAGAGGCCTGTTTTGATGCGGGAAGAAAATTGGTGGAAGTGCTAGGGCAAGCTCGGGGGCCGCTGTGATCACAGGAGAGGCGAATGGGAGAGGGGAAAAAGTGAACAGAGACATTAGGAATGACGGAGGAAGCCGAGAATTAGAGCTGACAGGAGGGCCTGCGCTGACAGGAAGGAGGAAGCAACAGGGTGAGAAGGGTGGTGGTGGTGGTTGCTGAGTGGGATGGCGAGAGGGGCACAAGGAGACAGAATTAGACGAGTGAGCGCATCTGTTTGCTACTCATGAGTGTGCAGCGGCGTTGCCCAGGAAACGGCAGCCGCTTGGATTATGAGCTCATTAGCGAGCCTCCTTTTCCTCCTCAGAGCGGACACTCAACAATCTGATGCACAATAGCACACGTGTACAATAAAAAAAAAGTCTTGCATCATGTTGCGTTCACCAGGCAAGACCTTTCTGCATCGACATCTCAATCTGTCACTTTTAATGTGGACTTTTCCACCCTGTCGGTGTGCGTGCGTGTGAGGGGTAAAGGGTGGTTGGGACAAGGTGCTAATCTTGGCTGTTATATTTGCTTGCAGCCCTGCTTCTTATCTACCAATCTACCATTGCTGTCAATCGCAGCAGATCAGGTCACCTAACCACCAAACAGGCATTTTACATAATACTTTATTCTATTGAACACGGATTAAAAAGAAAAAAGAAAGTAATTTTGGCCCTTACACGACAATGGTGTTTTGGAGCCTAGAAATGCCAACATTTTGAAATTGGGTTTTACAAATGTCCAGTGTACACTCACTTATTTGTGGTTCGCTAATCACAAATTCACCAATTGGCATTTTCTACTGTTGTACCGCTCCTTAGTTATTGGCTGAAAACCTCACATTAAAAACAGGTGGATCAATGTTAACCTAAACTTCGGTCAAAAAGAAACCGATCCAACTTTTTGGGCTCTTCAACTGACCCCAAAAGTAAACGAATAGCCCACAAAACTGGGTTGTTGTTGTTTGTTGTTTTAATTAATGTAATTTGACCCAACAATTTGGGTTAAATAGCTCATTAAGTTGGGTTGGTTCGTTTTTGACCCACTTTGATTAGGTTATGCAATTAACCCAAAAATCGAGTCCAGGCTCCGACCTTCCTGGGTGGAGTTTGCATGTTCTCCCCGTGCCCGCGTGGGTCTTCTCCGGGTACTCCGGTCTCCTCCCACATTCCAAAGATATGCATGGCAGGTTAATTGGTTGCTCCGAATTGTCCCCAGGTGTGCTTGTGAGAGTGGATGGTTGTTTGTCTCTGTGTGCCCTGCGATTGGCTGGCAACCAGTCCAGGGTGCCCCCGGCTTACTGCCCAGAGCCAGCTGAGATGGGCGCCAGCACCCCCCGCAACCCTTGTGAGGAATAAGCGGTCAAGAAAATGGATGGATGAATTAACCCAAAAAGTTGAGTCAAATGAATAACCCACAAAACAACACCAACAAAAAATGGGGTTGCTTTATGGGTTATTAATTTTATTTGACATTTGAATTTTATTCGCCAGGACATCAAGCAATTTAATATCAATTATGTGTGCAAATTGATTTTACCAAACAGATAAATTAATTAGATTAATTAAAACAACAGGTATCCGAAAGCAGAATGGCTAATAACCATCCATCCATTTTCGTAACCACTTTTCCTCACTAGGGTCGTGGGGGGTGCTGGAGCCTATCCCAGCTGGCTTCGGGTAGTAGGCGGGGTACACGCTGAACTGGTTGCCAGCCAATCGCAGGGCGCACAGAGACAAACAACGAGCCACACTCGCAAGCACACCTAAGGACAATTCAGAGTGCCCAATTAACATGCCATGCTTGTCTTTGGAATGTGGGAGGAGACCGGAGTACCCAGAGAGGACCCACGCAGGCACTGGGAGAACATGCCAACTCCACCCAGGAAGGATCCCGGACTCGATCTTGCGTCCTCAGTACTGGGAGGCGGACGTGCTAACCACTCAACCACCGTGCCGCCCTGGCTAATAACCAACATATACTTATTAAGGGCCCATGTGTATTTCACAACTATCAGTTATTTAAACAACGAACTACCCAATATTAGATATACATCGACATTATTATATATTTGATTTATTTTGTTCCCTCTCTGTTACCTATCTGTAAGGCGTCTTCAAAAGTAGTTTTAATTTTATTCAGTTTAATGGCACTGTTTAACTTTATTTTTGCATGACAATTATTTAAATATATATAATATACTGCCGCAATGGTGAAGCCACGTATTTCCCAGCGTGCTTGAAATAGTCGCATATAATCGTAATAAGTTAAAAGTTGCTCATTATTTGCTTTGTCATAAGCGTGTCTGTGATGTCTTTGGAGATGGAAGAGCAAAGGAACGAGGATGAAAGGATCAAATGATCAAAGGAACATTTCAGATGAAAGGGTATGAGCGCTACAATACGGTATATAATCTTGAATGTTGGCCTAAGTGAGGCAGTCAATGTGCAGAGTGACTTGGTGTGAGCTGTGGCCGGTATTGGTTTGTGGGAATAAAGCGGCTGAAGAGCATCAACAACTGTATTGTCCTTTAACAACATACAAATCACTGAAAAACAATTACAATTTGCAAAATAGTAAAAGTATTAAAAGGAATAATTATCTGTCACTTTGCAGCTGGAAACAAATTAGATTTTCTATGGTCTGTAGTTTTGGGCATGTCTCCCCACTAGACACCTTACTAAATTTTGTGCATGCACACTCACACCCACCCACTCCTCACCACGCTAATCCCAACTGCTGGCATTTTTTCTGTTACCGAGCTTTGCCGCGGGGGCGCCTACAGCCCAGGTACTACAAATAATGAAAAAAACATAAAATCCCTTTTGGGCAGGTTTAATATTTTTCTTCATTTTTTGTAAAGCAAGGCGCTTTTATGTGAGGGCAGGAGTGCTCCGGCTCCCTAATGCTGGAGTAATTGTAGATAATGGAGTTTTAAGGACAGCTGCCGATGCAGGTTTAAGTAGGATTTGAGTGGAGATTTATGGCGGAGGGAGAACGAGTGGCAGGGTGAAAAAGTTGGAGAGGTGCGAGCGAAAAAGGAGGAAGTCAAGGAGGGTTTGCGGAGAAGGAGGGTTTTGCTGCGGCTTATCCCGGCGAAGGTGAGAAGCAGGTGAGACGGGAGGAGGGGAACTAAACGGCTATGTCTTATTGCATGGTAAAATAACTCAAATAAAACTCGTCGGTAGTTTAGTGTGAAATGGGAGGACGTCTGGCTGAGGGAAGGGGGAGGTGGTGTGAGGGCACAAGCTGGATGACTAATTGGGGGGGATGCGAAATGAGGCTTGACTCAATCTACACCCTTGAATCAACTCTGCCCTGCAGCATGCTTCAAATGGGTTCCCTGAGTGCCCCCCAACACACACACACACACACCTTGATTATACCCTTTCAATGTTACGCTCTGACTCCTCCTTGTGGGAAATTTGACATCGAAAAAGGCAGCACTCTAAAGGGGGCAGTTGAGATATCGGTCAATACTTAGCAGGGGCACAAAAAAGTAGGGGAACGGAGAGTGAGTAATATCATCTAAACGCATTTGAGAGTAGGGGGTGGATGGGTGGGGGGGTGTTTGGCTCGCTGTAAAAGCATCCGTGCGTGGCTCCTCGGCTGCGGTGGCACTCGCGCTTTATGAGCTATGGAGGTGCCGTCTCCCCTTTTAATGGTACAGTTTAAATGGAAAAGCAGGAGCTTCTGTCGCCACCAAGGACTCCGTGTGCCGAACGCTTGCAACCTCCATCTCGCAAAAGATTTCAGGCAAAGGTAAAGAGTTTTCCCTCCGATATGGAAAGTTTCACTCAGATTGGACTAAAACAAGAACTTGACTGCAATAATGTGAAAATCTAACGATTGAGTCAATCCATCAAGGCGTCCGTCCAACCTTCCGTTTTCTAACAATTGTCCTGTTCCAGGCTAGCTGGTATCTGTCTCTGCTGACATGAGGCAAAAGACAGATGATACCCTGGATTGGTCGCCAGTCAATCATAAGCCACATATGGAGACAGACGTGGCAGTCATGTTCACAACATCACCTAAAAGAGTAGTCAAGTAAAACATGTTCTTGTGACCCAACTAATCTAAACATGGTATTTGTTTAGGAATCACAGACTTCCACATGACCAAGAAAGGGAATTTAGTAGAAAACTGCACAAAACCAGATCATGTTCATATCCTCCTGATGACCAGGAAAAAAAATATTGTCCAATCATGTTTATTTTGATATTCCCCAATCTTTGTGAAGTAACTGGAATACTGCAAAATACATTTCTGAAAAAAAGTTGTTTTTATTTTTAAGCTATGATGTGTCCACTACAGAGGACATTTTTAAAAACTTCAATGCTAGGCTCAAATACCGTTAAAATAATTCAAACAATACTTTAATGTATTCTCAAGAGTCTTATAGAAAACATGCTAACAACATTTAAAGCCTAAATTTGTTCAATAAAAAGTGTTATACACTTACTTTTCCTCTTCCCTAAAAAGTGCTTGCACTGAGGGAAGCCATTTTCTTTATGATACAACCAAAGGTAGCAAAGCCCCACCCCTACACATTTGGTATCATTGGAAAGCTCTGAATGTCCTCTATAGAGCACAAAAGGAGTTAATTCAATCGTATGCACTGGGTGGGAGATATTTAAAAAGGTCCACTACAGAGGACAAATTTGAATTGTTGGTAGTCAGGAGGATATAACATGACAAGAGTCTTGCGTTGTTCGCATTTCCAGGCTCATGCAAAACAAGCTTTGCAGCACACAAACAATTGTGGACAATTGGACATACTGTTACTTTTTTTGAGAATTCTCATAAAACTCTGATTAATCATACAAAAAAACAACTGCATTATATTAGAAGTAGAATATTTTGAAAAGGATGTGCTGTGTGTAAACTATTTTTTTCTCAAACTCCAGATATGAATATTTGAAGACATTTCCAAAGTGGTTTCTTGTATATTGTTTTGATTCATGGAAGGAAAAAACAAGATTTTTCTTTAAAAAATCCCAAATCATGAGATAATTATTGAAGCCTTGCAATTAATTACGATTAAACTTGTTAGACTGACAGCCCTAGTTAATACTTGTTTTTCTCTTTTCAGTCAAGCTATTTTTTATTTTTTTAGTTTGTTTATCTTGCTGGGAGTTGAATAAGGAATGCACTTTTCAATTAATTCAGACCTCTTGCACTTTGACACAAATTATAGCATAGCATTTGTTTTGCCTTGTTGCATTATGTATTACTTTTATATGCCTAATAAAAATTATTCAAATACACTGTTACATACAGAAAGGACATTTTCCTGTAAAAGTTTGACGTGCCTAAGGAAAGAAATATTAACACACACTGTAGTGGCGTGTAGTGTAGTGTAGTGTACAGTGTGACTCATATGAGCCCACCATCAGCAGTTATTCCCAGTGCAATAAAACAGGCAGACTAACTAATGGAACCACCCACACACAAAGCATACTTTTTTTTTTTTTTTTTTTAAATCTCACACACACAACTTTCACAAACAACACGCACATGCACACACGCGCTTCGTCCCAGCCCACTCATTGCTCGTTATCCTGCTACGCGGCGTTCTTTTTTTGTTTTTTGTTTAGTTTTTTAATGCTGTATGTTGCGGCCGCTCGCTGTGCCGGCGCACAATCTGACTTCCCGAGCAAACTTCCTCCCAATTACCGTTTGACTTTCCCGCCATTTCTCCTTGTCTGCCCTCCTGTCTTTAATCAGCGCGTAAACAAGCGCAAGGTCATTGTCTTCCTTTCACTATAAACGGCGGGAGATAAGAGGAACGTGCATGTGGTTAATCCTTCGGACAAGCTGATGGAGGAGTTTGTCCCGGTGATGCTGAGCTCATAATTGTGTTTCATATTTTCGTTCTCTCATTGTGACTCAGCAAACAATCTCACTGGTGCAACGTTTTATTTTTGCTTTGGCATGGATGCTGCTGGCAGCATGCTGACTCGTGGTTAGCATGTCTCACATTCAAGAAGTTCTGGGTTCACCTTAATCAGCAAGTTTATTTCCAGCCCGAAAAGAAACTTAAATAAAAAATTTAAAAAAAGTTCTTATTTTTCATATTTATTGTCAACTGGCTGATCTTGCTGCAGCAACGGGCTTTGATTAACGGGCTTTAATTGCTTGAGGAAGTGGACTCGCCCAGCTGGCAGCCCGGCTTAGAAGCGGCGGCCCAGCCCGAGCGAAAGTAAAGTTAAGAAACTTCGAAGCGTTCCTTCCTGGAACGATGACAGCACCCACACTCTCATTTCCATTCCTCGCTATTTGTCAGCCTTCTCCCCACTCTTTGGCTCTCGCTCTCTCTGTGAAGCAGGGATGTTAACAATGCTGTCCCCCCCTACATTTACCAGTTCTGCCTCATTACAGCTAAAGAAGCGGCTAAATTAGTGCAGGAGAGCGTGCACCTGTCAGCCAGGGGAAGAGAGGGTGGCGACGAAGGGGAGGGAAGGTAAAGGAAGCGCTTACTTGAACACGCTTATTAACCAAACCAGGCCGGCTTCTCATCTTCTAGCGTCTGCTTCATTATTAGCGACGTTTCTACAGCAGAGGCAATATTTGCTGACCGATCAAAAGTGTCTGGCCCAGTTTTTTTTTTTTTTTATTATCTTGAAAGATTTAGTCGATAATCCCTTCTTAATTTGTCCCTCTGGTCATTTCGGGGGGGAAAGGAAGGTCGGTCTCATAAGCGCAGGGTAAGAACTTGTCATAAATTAACCTGCTGCGACCCTGCTTCTTTATGCAAGGACATTACATGCGGGCTTTTCTATCTCGCAATCACGATCCTTTTTAATATTTTAATGCCAGGACAGTACAGCACAAAAATGGGATGATTCGAAGATAATGTAAAAGAAACTGAAAATGAGAATTTGTTTTCTACACGACAGCTCAAGCTGTGTTTTCATTACAGGTTTTCGCATAATAAAAACAACATTTCTACAATTCCGATAAAATTTCTAGTCTTTGGCTTCTGAGGCATAATTATCGCAACGTCCCGTCTCGCGAATAATTCTCGTAAAATGTCATGGTCTAATGAAAGGACTAGCCGTTACATTCAGTCCTTATTCTCTTGAGATATGTTGACAAAAGATGGTCGCCAACAGTTGTTTGGTGTTGTTTCGATTAGTTTAACCCAGTGCTTCTCAATTATTTTTTTGTTACACCCTCCCCAAAGACAAGAAAAGATCCTTCCGCACAACTATAAATATTATCATTCGTCTACAAAATTGGTACAAATACACCTCTGCAGAGGATACAATACTGCTTGCACTCTTTGACAATGAAAGCGCCACTGCCACCTACAGTAGTGGATGTGCAATTACACTTTATTCTAGTATGGCAAAAAATAAATAAATAAAAAATGTCTCTTGAGGTCAAAGTTGGCATCACACATCATTCATCCTACTAACCAGTCTATGTCAGCAAAAAACTTAATGTTGGCTCTGTTTTGTATCCCTACCAAGGCTTCATACTTCCTTAGCATAGCCATTACGTTTTATCAGCTTTCTGTCCAATGGTGTAGAAAAGGAGAGTATGTGGAAATAGAAACATTGTTCTTGTTCATTTCCGCATTTGTTTAACCCAAGAGGATTTACTGTTCGTTCTCGATATCGTTTCCTGCCCGAGAGTTCTTCAGCCTCGAGGACTATAAAACCGCTATCCGTCCGTCCAGTTGGGTCTGCCACATTTACTGGCTGCCTCTAAAAATCAACTGTTTTGTCATAAAAAATAAAATAAAAAATAACAGTCCTGCCCCCTCCCCCATTCGATTTGTTTGTCAGGATTACCATTTAACACTCTCCAAGGTTGAAAATCCCATCAGATGGAACAAAATTAATTTCTGCACAATAAGGAGGGCCACCGGCCACATAACAGGGGACAATGCCAAGTTCGTACCGTAATTGTGAGTCCATTCGCTCCCGAAATAGGCGGAATGGCTCTGCACAGCGCGACGGTGGAGTAAATGCCTTCATCCCGCTGGGATAAGAAAGACAATAGGCCATTTTAATTTCTTTTCTAAAGCGGACAGTAGAAGGGAAATGATACCGACTTAATTGATGATTAGGAGAGCACAGGGATCGTTTGGAGAGTTCTCGCATCCAGTTTCTCAACATTTTTTCTTTTTTTTTAAACTGGACCTTTTGTAGCATAATTGCCACAGCTCAGGGGGCTCCGGGGGCGGAATAATCTCACACTAAGGACAAATTGATCAGCAGCAGACACAATTAGTCCCATAAAAGGATACATAAAGGAACTGTGGTGTCCAAGTAAAGAGGAAAAATTGATCTATTGGAGCTCTGTGTAAAACATACACCTGGAAGCCTGTAGACAGGAAACCTGACACTGCATATATTTATTTCATTGTGCTAAATCACGTATGCTAAACTCAAAATCAAGAAAATTTATTAACAATACTCTTTTCAGTTTTGATCAAGTTACTCTCAGAGCCCAAAATGAATTACTTGGTTTTTTTGGGGTTTTTTTTTTTGTTTGTTTTTTTGTTTTTGGTGGTAGGTGGGGTGGAATAATGGCATTTTAACATTGCGCTGATTTTATTGTTTTTTTTTTTTGTTTGTTTTTTTCTCACACTTTTTGGAAACTATGCAAAAATACTGGCTATCACCAGCAATTAGCTTTTTTTTTTTTTTTTTTTTAAGACGACTTCAAAGCAGTGCACATATTGATTGGTTGCTTGCCATCTCTTTGAAGTTAATAGCCCCAATTATTGTATTTCTCCTTCTCCTTTTTTATTTTTTTTATTTTTTATTTTTTTTGCTGTGATTAATGTGCATTGTCCTAAAGAAAACAATGTAACAATAAGTGCCAGCTGGTACTATTTAGCCCCAAGGACATCATGAGTAGCCCATGGGTCTGTTCTAAAAATAGCTCACCAGTGATGGGATAGTGGTGTGACTTGCTAAGAAGAATTAAAACAGAATACAAATGTTAACATTTATTACTATTTTTTTTTACTTAAAATGGTACATGTTTATTGCACATTAAATATTCGATATTTTGTTTAAGAATAAAATAGTGTTAAATGGGGGGATGAGATTTTATTTATACCCAAATATAAAAAAAAATTAAAAAAAAATAAATAAATAAATAAATAAATATTTAAAAAAAAAAAGACAAAGATCATTTTATATCAGAATCGTGCACCCACCCTGCTCTATGTTTACAGGAGCACATTATTTTTTAAATTTGTATTTTTTTTAGAATGAATGGAAATAATTAAGATTATTAAGCCAAAACGCATTATAAGACAAATACAACATTTGCAAATACAGCAGCACACATGCCAAGAGCCCTTCAGCAAGCACACATGATTACAGGAGCTGTGGGACGACACCCAATCTCCTCCTGACCCCATTTTCGTATGATGCATACATGAGTCAATCTTTGGAATTTTACATGGTTGGGGGAAGGAAAAAAAAAAAGCAACCCCAAGATTTTGGGACACATTTCCCCCTGCAGTGTGCTCATTTGGCGGTTTCATCATCAACACAGCAGACAGGTGCTGATTGTACTCCCCCCCAGCTTCCCATCCCAACAAAGACAACTCTACATATATGAGAACTCATCACATTACACAGAGTGTGAAGTGAGGAGAGGGGGTGGAAGTAAAAGCAGAAGAGATATTATGCATGATGGGAGGAGGAAGACAGACAAAGAGAAGCCTTTCTTTTTTTTTATCCCCCAACATTATAATTGGCTTTTGGGCTTCACTCGCACCCAATTAGCATGCTTGTTACACGCAAACACTAGCAGCTAATTGGCCCGAGAGGAGAGGGTGGCGTGGCCCCCGAGAGGAGAGAGCAGCATTCATTTGAAGATTAGCTCCTCCAATGTCAGGAGGGTGTTTGGCAAACACTTGTAAGAAACATTTCAGTGCAGCGGCAACTGCAAATATTAGTTACACTTCCGTGCCGCCTTTATGGCCAGATGGCGTTGCGAATGGGAGGATATGATTGTTGTAGAATGTTTGGGCAATCAAAAAGGCATTGGGACTTACTTTGAGGGGGAACTCGACTTCAAACATGTCAAATGTGTTTTCTTCTTAGCATTTTGTTTATCAATCACACAAACCTGTAGTTACGTATCGCCCCAAAATATGTTTAATATTCTATGTAGATCACCGGCAAGAAAGAAGCTTGCTAACTCAGTGCTAATTAGGGATGTAACGATAACGGCAATATCATGATATTGCGATATTAAAACTGCCACAATATATCGTCGTCGTCATGTCACGATATTAAAAGCTGAACATCTGTTTAAAAAGTCTGATTGATTTCCATTTGTGCAGTTCTAGCACCCTCCGGTGGCTAGTTTTTTTTTTTAGTGCAGTTTAATTTTCACAAGACATGTTTTGGCTCTTCTATGTTTAAAATCCACGCTAATGGTCAGGTGAAGGGGCACGTAATGTCAATATGTGGAGGAATTCAATGTGTGCGTACATTATCAAGTAAGTACCTCAATATGAAGTGTTATTAGAGATAGTAAGTTGTTTATTATGCATTGCTATAATGTACTAAAACACCATATTGTGTTGTTTTTTTAGTATGAGCTCATTTTTTTACAATATTGTGACCTTTTTGGTATCACCAACCTCCCCACAATATCGTGATAATTATCGTATCGTGACCTTCATATCGTGATAATATCGTACCGTGATGTTTGGATATTGTTACATCCCGAGTGCGAATGTCCTTGTGGTCATTTTAGAGACATATTCACCAAAATTGATATTAAGGTTGTCACATAGCTTACCAATTAATACTGTAGTTGTGGTTTAGGTACAGATACAGTTATCATAACCATCAGTATTGCTGGTATACTAATGCTAATACTAATATTAATACTTTTATGTGAAACCATTCACTTCATGAAGAACGACTGAACGGCAAAATATGATTGTATAGACTATTTGAACAATCAAAGGCCAAGTATTTGGGCACTAGGACGGACTTAGGGGTCAAATGTACTTGTGTTTTCTTAAATTGAAATAAAAGACACATTTAAAATGCGTGCCCCAATATTAATTGAATAAGCTACTGTATGTTTTTCTGTATAATGATTGACATGTGAGACCAGCTACTGCATGAAGACAAGAGTGAGAGCCGGAAAATGCAGAAAAATGTGAAAACACGCTGTATACTACACTCAGTTGAATACATTTATTATTCATTCAACGCTGCTCATGATGGTCTTTCCATACAACTCATCAAATAACGCTAATGAAGTTTGCTGCAAGAGAACCAGCATCATTCCCTCTTGTGCGATTCCCACAACACTGCGAGATTAAGTAAATAAGCTAGAGCGAATTAAGGAAGACTTGAAGATTCTCAGCCAGTACGGCGATGATGTAATAATCGTGACTTCCTGCAAATTTCAGCACTCGCTCATGCACACGCACACACTGTATATATCTGCTTCTTTTCCATCTCAGTGTTTGGCCCAAAGTTGTCTCAAATATTGTGAGAAGGCGTGCAATGTGCTAATAAGAAAATAGCACAGTGTGAGAGAGTGAAATTTTTTAAATAAAGAAGACTTGTTATAGGAGGCCAATTTATAAATATGGTGAGACAAACTTGTGTTAAATGAGATTGAGGCCATTTCAGGTTACATTCAGTGGCTCTTTTCAAAATGTATTCAACTAATATTATCGGACGGTAATATTGATAACATGTATCGAAGTATAATTAATGAGTATACATTTTACTGTATATATTTAGACGTGACTCAGATGGAAAGGCACTTGGTGTACACAATGAAACTTAAAAAATAAAAAATAAAAACATGGAAACAAAAGTATTTTTACTAGGTTATTTGCATGTAACGTACCCGTATAAGACCAATTTCACACTGTTTTCCCATCAAATAAGTGTATGGGAGATGTAACAAGAGTTGGTACTTATATATATATATATATATATATATTTTTTTTTTTTTTATATCACAGTTTCTGAAAAGTGTCAAAGTAAACAGTAATTGTGCTTAAGTCCAAAACAAGAAAATTTGCGAGTGAACAGCCCCTCACCACACATCACTCACTACTTTATACACTAGACAACAAAAGAGGGAAAGTCCAACTTAGGCCTGGGGCACGCATAAGGATTTTTCAGGTCTTAAAAGATTGCTTATCTGTTATAGACCCCCACACATAGAGATTAAAAATCCAGCATTTACCAGATGTTACCAGATGTGTTTCCAAACAGTGCTGCAAATAGATAAGTTCGGGTGTTTTCTTTGATTGGCTTCATTCCGTTGACATTACAGGTCATGCAGTCATTAGCAGTTTCTCAATTGGAATTCTTGTCCGTTCTTACGTCCTTGTGATCTTGTGAAACGTCAGCTGTCGTAGCCCAAGTACTGTTCTAATTGGAAGTACGAATAAACTAGGAACGCATGGAACACTCGGCTGGTGTTCTTTTCAGCTACCTTAAACCAAGGATGCATCGGTTGGATACTAAGGAAGACGGTACTTAGCGAGTTCACAAGACCACACTCTGCTTTGTAAGTAATATTGGACACAATTAATATTTAAGATTGTTGGACCATCCTATTATCAGGGGAAAAATACACTCCGAACATACCACAGACAGAAGTACAGCATAATTTCACAGGGTAATCTTAAAAGATAGTCAGGCATCCTTAAACGAGGATGTGCAAAACAGTCTTTATGTGTATACCAGACTTTAAAAGGCCATTATGTAATACTTCACTTATTTAGCCCATGATAGCAATAAAAAGTTAATATTTTGTCTATAATTAATTAGATACTTTCATTATTTTTCACGGACAATTAATACCTTTTTAAAACACATTTTGCAACTTGCTGTCAACTGAAACTGACATCACAAGGGCTCAGGTAACCAATCACAGCTTACCTGTTTTCTAGGTTTGGTCATGTGACATTGACAAGCTGAGCTGTGATTGGTTAACCGAGCCCTTGTGATGTCAGTTTCAGTCCACAGCAAGTTGCAAAATGTGTTTTTAAAAGTACTAATTGTACATAAGAAAAGAAGAAAATATCACATTTATTATAGGCTAAATATTCATGTTTGACTGCCAAAAATGGCTAAATAAGTAAAGTATCCCTTTAAGATTTATGGATCATTTAGTGAGAGGGAAAGGTTAAAAGTTTGATAACTACAGTTAACAAAATTAGTTCATGCTCCATATATCAGTCATGTAGCATAGCCTAGATTAAACCTGCTAACTAACACCTAGCATTAAAACATCTGGAGGATATAGTAGAGTTGCCAATCAGATTAAAATCACTGCTAGTTATTTTCATTCGTTCAATGACAGGCGGGAGTGTGGGAAAAAAAGGCTTTTGTGTTGCCTGACAACCACACACAAGCAGACTCAATCATGCTCTGTAAGGAAAAGCCACTGAAGCACCGACCATCACAAAGCATCAGGCCAGGACAATAACAATCAGGCTTGTCGAGAAGTCCTCCTGTCTTTTTCTCCACATGTTTATGGCCTTACTTTTACAGCACACACACACACACACAAACACAGAGAAGGTCAGGACATCTTTATTAGCCCTCGTGTGCAGCCTGGGCTCTGCATGAGATTGCAGGAGTGACCCCTCACTGAGCTGTGTACAGGGCCAATGTTTACCCAAAGCTGGCAGAGCAGGCCATTAACCTCTTTTGAGACAAGACAAACAAGAGTGTCCCATCTTGAGGCCAATAAAGACAGAAAGCATCACGACAATCATCTCATTATTAAGCCGCGTGGGGTGGGGAGATGGTGCAGCAGAAGCGAGTCTGGGGGGTGCTCTTGGGCTGCGGGTTGAAGTACCTGCGATATGCTGCTGAGTGCAAACATGTGATTAATCCAAAAGCAGGAGGGAGACGACGAAAGTCCATCAAACACCTCTGGCCCCCTTCTTTGCACACAATTGGTTTTGGTCCCCAACCTCCTCCAGCCCCCTGGTGGTTTAAGATCCCACGGCTCTGATTAAAGCCTCAACCTGGCAGGGTGGGTAAAAGTGGGGGTTGGGTGGCGTCTCCTGCTTTAGGACCCGTAGGCGTAATTCAATCACACCTCGATAATTCCCCCTGATGTGATGTACTCGCGCACAGAGTGCAGACACAACCCGCGCCGAGGCCGGATGCAAGAGGCGCCCACCACCAGGCACTTTTTTTTTTTTTTTTTTTAACCTTTTTCGTCATTCAGCCATTACTTGAATTGGAAAGTTATCCATTCGCTGAAGACAAGACGGAGGACGAAGGGAGAAAATAAACGAGAACAAAAACAGCAGATGGCGATATACATGGTGAAAATAATTGTTTATACTTACTGTTTGATTATATGTGATAATGAGAGAGGGATTCCTCAAGGCAATTAGTGTTTGCGGCTGCCATATTGTGAGAGGACGTGGGGAAGGACGGATGTTATGAAGCAGCGCTGATCAAATATCTTCACTCAGATCATTTAGTGTAAGAGCCCACAAGGTGAGGTAGACCGCTCCTACTTATGGGGGTGACACAGGTGGATGTCTGTATAAGTCGCCATGCCAACCTGGTCAACCGGGGACTCGGAGAGGGCTTCGGCCCGAGGTTTACGGACGATAAGGCGGGAGGATAAACTTACCCCTGGCAGAGTCTTCTGTTCATGGAGGGCGCTCTGGGCTTTCAGTGCTGACTCTCTGGCACAGTATGTAAGAAAGGCACATCCTGCACAGACAAGAAAGATATTATTCAAACAGTCCAAGGACTGGATCATAAATAAAGAATGCACATTGCATCATTCTCATTGAATTTGTGGGTAATAGACACCAGAAGAGTGAAAAATTGTAATTGATGCCGCTCCAAAATGTCCTAAAAATGCATATATTAATAGTTTAACCCATAACAATACATACCACAAACTACGATCCGCAAACTGTTTCATATCATTTTGACCTCATTTATCAACATAAAACTTAAAAACAAATGGTTGATTTAGAGAAAAGTGCATGTGCAATTGTGCATGCGTGAGGCGAAGACTCTCCATCACTTTGAATCACAACCCAGGCTAAACTTAGATCTTGCCAATGTGGGCAAAATTATTGGTACCCTTCTGTTAAAGAAAAAACAATAATAATAATAATAATAATAATAATAATAATAATTGCACATTTTATGAAAATTAACCAATGAATCTCAGACTTTTGACGCGTTTGAATTGCGGTTCAATAGAATAATTTTATTCTTTATAAATAACTCTTATTAATCTCCAAAGGGGAAATCAAAATTTATTTCACAATAATATGTTTTATGTGGCCCCTCAGCAAGACATTCTGTTTAATCTTGCGTTTGTGGATTGTGAATTAAGCAGCAAAATCCACCTGTTTTTAACTACCTGAGGGGGCGGCCATTTTGCCACTTGCAGTCAGCTGCAAATGACATCACAGTTACTCATGCAGTAACAACCAATCACCGCTCACGTGATGTTCTCAAGCTCCAGTCTACAAACGCAATGGTAATCGGAATGTTGCGTTTCGACTAGTGAAGGCGCATAGAATATTGTAAAGGATACTTTTGGGTTGACTTCCCCCTTAAATTAATTAAATCCAAAGAAAACATCAATACCATCAAACCTATTTTGCTAAGAGTATAGTCTGAGGCTGTTCCTGTTACACAAAAGGGCAAGTTGGCAAGTTATACTAGAAATGTCTCACATCTCTGATGTTAAGTCAAATGGCTGATTTTTGACCCCCTCATAACTTCATATAACGAGCATAAGCTTTATTTATAACTCCATACTGGGTCAAACTCAATCTGGCCTTTTTGTTTTTTTTTTCTTTTGTCGTTTCAAACACATGAGTCATTAGGAAAAAAAAAAAAAAAGCAGCTATGACATGAAACTTGCATCCTCTCTGGAGACTTCTCAGCAAAAAAAAAAAAAAAAAAAAGTTGCAGGAGGTAAACATGCACGGATAAACAAGGCGCTAACAAATGTGCGACAGCTTCCGTCAGGGAGCGTGTCGTGTGTGTTGGGTGCACAGCTGACAGTGGGTGACCCCATTCAGCTTGAGGTTTTGCACCGTGCAGCATAATTTCCCATTACTACATGTCACAGCGGCTGCCAAGCATTCCCACGAGAGAAGAAGGAGCACAACACACACACACATGCACCAACACGCACACACGGCGATGATAACCCACTCACAGCATATAGTCGCCCCCGAAGCCGAGCGACTGGCACCCGGCCAAGAACGCTCCCTTTCACGACAACCTTCACCCGCTACCAGGCACTTAGTCAGGAGGAAAAAAAAAAATCACCCCCGGAGACACTGATGAAACGGCATGCCGTGCGAGCAAAGCGGAAAAAGTTTGGGAGCCACCCGGGGGGGAGGAAAACGCTCTTCAACCTCCTCCACGTTACAAAACTGTGAGGCGAGGCCTCGGGATGAGGCGGGGTGGGCGTGTCGGCGTCTCGGGAGGCGATCCCCGGCTGTCTTGGTGTCACATGTGGTTCGCTTTGACAAACGCCAGCAATAATAAGATGATTGGAAACGCATCAGAGGACGCGCCTCACTTCAGGGGTGGGAATTCACCCCGGGAATAACAAACAAACCCGTAAATATTAGCGTGCCATGCCAATGAGGGGATTCAAATGTTGATCACTGGCGAAAATATAATGCCAGGGAGCTCAAATTGCTCAAAAAGGCCAATAGTGCCCCCCAAATTTTAACATATCTTAGAACTAGTCAATTCAAGTCAAGTCAAGTCATTTATTAGTTGGGCGACCTTATTTTCAGGTATCGGGTTGTCGTGGAGGCTGCTGATACCAACTGGTAGTCTACCTATACTTAATACAAAGAAAGTCTGATATTGTGGAAGTCCTCCTCGACAGTAGTTGGCGCTACTGGTGTTGTTCACACTGTTTTGTCATTCTCATCAACACAATATTATCCTAATAGCATATCATTCAAAATCAACTGAACTTCAAGCCCCCAATGTAATTCATTCCAAATGCTTTTGAAGCCTTCTCTGAATCTTCATTAAAAATTCAAAGCATTCATGATTTAATATAGAACAGCAATTCCAGAACATTCCATCTACAATACCACAAAGCACAAACCATGTCTACTTTCATTTTCTCACCTGTTATGTCACTTTCAATTTTTCTTGTATGAAGTATTTAAATTGTCAGACCATCTGCAAGGCTTCCAGTGAGATTCGTGTCCATTAAGTTCTGTAGTCCTGCTTCTGGTGGCTTAAGCCCAAAGGACTGTGATTGAGAAGGCTTGTTTTGGGAAGTGATGGGAGGAGAAGGGACATTTAAGTGGAGTACAGCAGCTGGCGGCAGGTTGTTGCTGTCAGCGTAAAACCTGTGAATTGACTAATGACGATGCCTCTGTAACAACTGACACGTCAGGATGAATTCCACCAGGTAAATATGGATCCTGTGATGATAATATATATTAGTTGTGGAACGGTCACATCTGGCTGTCATTGTGTTTCCTGTTGGAGCTTTTTGTCCTTAAGTGCATTGAATCTCATTACATAGGATTATTGCTATGTTATTATTATTATTATTATTATTATTATTATTATTATTATTGTTGTTGTTGTTGTTGTTGTTGTTGTTGTTGTTGTTGCTATTATTATTATTATTATTATTATTATTATGGGATTTTGAAGGCATAAAGTCCTACAAAAATCACATGGCATTGCTCAGGATAACACATTAAACTTCAGCATCAAAAGCATGTGGAATTCTTGCACATTTACAAAACGGTATTCCCATACGGTTGGAAGGAGTTCAAGTGTAATTTGACGCGCTTGCCTAAGTCGTCTTTGAACTTAGCAACAAAATTAATATTGCTCTGACTTGTAATACCGGTAAAAGAATGGTTGAAATGCTCGCAATATGTAAAAAATAAATACAATTAAAAGTACTAATTATAAAGAATAATTAAAATAATGATTAATTTTACATCGTCTATATAATAGTATTCATTTGATCTTTAATAGTAAAAAATAATTATTTTTAATAAAAATAATTAATAAATGTATTTATTGTTATAAAAAATAAATGTAATAATTATGAGTAATAAAATTGGCCAAAAGTCTAAATCTAAAGAAAAACCACATTTTCTCTAAAATCAAGTATACAGCACAATTATTCATTGTCATATAAATCACTGAGGTATAAATCCCCCAGATGTGATTGCAGCCATAAAACTTTAAATCACTCTCGCTGAAAAATGATCAAAAAAATGATATTACCCCTCTCTAGGTCTTTGTGGCTTAATTATAGACCGGCTTCTCTTACCCAATACATTAGAATTTTGGTTTATGAAAAAACAGATCTTAATTGGATAGAACAATTCAAGAGAATTAGGCAAAAACCTAATTTTGTGTCAGTTCTTGTTGCCTGCTTCTGATTGGGGATTGTTTAGGACAATTCTCACAGTCATGTTTATAAAGAACATTTTCATCCGGTTGCACACGTTTTTACGTTTTATATATTTTGGTCCTCCAAAAGACTATGCATTCATCAAATGAAAAATAATAAACTAATTCCAACAGAGTTTAAGACTGTTCTGTAAAAACTAAATGGTGAATAGTTAGGAGCACTTCAACAAAATGCTTTATTTCGTTTTGTATTTATTCAATTCAATTCAGTTTTTTTTCCATTTATTTGAGTAAAAACAAGTTAAAAAAAACTTACAACAAAAGTTACCAAACTTGGCAAAAGGAGTAGGTAGAAGTTCAGAGAACTTATGATGACCCTACCCTTTATTTTCCACTATTTAATTATACATATTTCTCGTAAGACAGAACCTCAAATTGACGAAAAAACTAAACATTTGTTGTTCTTGATTCCAAACTAAAAATAATCACTTAATTATATATGTTGGAAAGGCTCTTTCAGCTATGTCAATATTGAAAGTTTCTGAAGCAATTAGACGTGAAAGTTGGCGGCGTTAAATGGACAAAGGCTGGGAAATGAGGGATATAAAGTGTGGCGGTTGTTCAACAGAGGAAGTGGCGGCGTCCTGTGATGAGCAGGTTAAGTGGGGTGGGGACAATTTACTTTTCCATCATTGCAACAAAAGTCCCACAAATTCCATTTAAATGGAAAAGTGAAGTAGTTCCAACGTGATTTGTTTGATTACTTTCAAAACTTTATTTCCTAATGGCATGTTTTTCAAAATGGAAACTAAGTATGAACTCGCAATTACAACCATGCAGACATTGTATATATTTTTGTAAAGACATATAAAGACCTATTTGATTGGCTTTTTACAGTGTTCATCTGAGCGGAGAAGATGATGCAAATGAAAGCACTAGCATGGCTCTCCTTTGGTTGTATCAAACCTTTTGGCCATAAGTGTATGTTAAAGTATGCATGTTTTTTTTTTTCCATTCCCATAATTTCAAAAAGTTTCCTGGTGTGCTCTGTCAAAATGTCCCATGGACAGAAAAACATGGGAAAATTGTGGCAGTTGTTTTGTTATTTTAGTTGACGTTGACATGAGTAGAGAGGTGAATGTGAATTTTGGTGACGATTCATGCCATTTTTGTCATTGAGTGACGTTTAGCTTTTGTACATTTGCAATTGTGCTCATAAGTTTACCGTACATACCACAAGGGCAAGTAAACTTTCAAGCACAATTGTACATGTACAAGTTTATCAGATTCGTTGTAATGTCTGTATGTGCTGCATGTGTGAAAAAAAATAAATTCTAGGCTTACAATGCTCTAATCTGGCAATAGCAATTTTTCATCTTTCTTGGATGGGTTGAGTTAAGTCAATTTTGTTGCTCAGTAATTGCACATGTGCAATGACAATAAGATTCATTCATTCAAAATCTCAAAGACCAGTTAATCCTGGAAAGACCCCTTGAAAAGTTTTATTTTTTCCACATTTCACTAATAACAGTAGTCATCTATTTATACTTGCATGACCTTTCAGAATTAAACCGTTCGTTAAATTACTTTTACGATGATGCCCCATGATCAGTAGTTCTTCATTTTCAGCCATTTCCTCTGAGAAAATTGTGACATTAAAACAAACTGAATGTCAGAGAAGTTCCACTTTACATAGATGTGCCTGTTCACATCTTTTTCCTGTCATCTCTCCCTGTCCTTAGCAAGCTTGTTTGGGCACCCAAGTTACAAAAGACAGCATTTTTTTTAGGACTTTTAAACAAATATTGAAAAGGATGAATGCATCAGGTATTTATTGGTAAGCAGGAATCAGCACTTTAGCATTCCAGTGTATTGTAGCTGTATCTGACTAATGGTTGTTATTGTTGTGACTTTCATCTTGTTCCCATTTGGGGTCATGACTGTGAGTCACTCGAATGATTTGTTTGGCACAGTTTAACGTGGAATGCCCTTCCTGATGCAACCCGTTTATTTTTTATTTGGATGGTTGGGTACTGGAGCCCTAGCCGGGAATCTAAACAGTTATGTCCTATCACTGTCTATGGTAGCTATTTGCCCACCTTGATGTACTGTATTAACCATATTCTTCTGAAATGGCCGTGACCGACTTGGAGCCGCTGAGCTCCAGACGTTCACGAGACGGTGACGCCGCGCCCGTGGAGTGTTTTTACATCCTTCAGTCTAGAACAATCCGTTCCGGGCATTATAACGCAAGCGGTCTGGTTCACACACAGTTCACTTGACTGCAACATACATGACCCATCACTTGTCACGCTTCCAGCTTTAGCGCTGCAGTCTGTCATTCTCCAAATCAAAAAGTAGCACGAACAAAACATTCCATGTGATGACTTTTTTGAAAGGTGATGTTTTATTAATGGTATGCCTACGAGGGTTTTATGTTCGGTTCTTGGTGTGTTTATAGCATGCGCGGACCCTCCGATGAGCGCACAATGGATGAGGACATTTAGGCTCTTTTTGTACGTGCTCTTCCTTGTGCTCTGCTGTGCGCTGCATCTCCTCTCAGCGTCGCGGACGGATTGATAAATAACGCTACTCAAGCAAAGGATTTGCCCCCCGCCATCATTCAGCATGTCTGAGGGGCGCGCACGGGCTCCATGGCTGACACTAAGTGTTATGATAATGTAGTGGCGGGCCAAAATGATGGATGTTCAACAGCGCAACCTGGGCTGACGAGCGCCATGCCCTGAAGGAGTGTGAAGTCAGTTTTTTAATGGTTTCTCTATATTTTGCATATTTTCACCTATAGTATAGACATTGCTGATATGGTTAAAAAAATAAGTTAAAAATATCTTGACTGCAAACTTTTCAACTCTAGCATATATAGCGTAGTTGTTAATGTCTTTTTTTTTAATGAAAAAAAAAAAAATCATGTGAATCCCAATTTTCACAGTGCCATTTAGTTCCCTTGTAACTAGAAATAAACATATGAAGCTCCATGAAGCACTTGCAATTTATTATTTTTATTTTTTACTCCTCGAGATGGCACTCTTGTTTTTGTTTTGGTTAAGCAGCTGGCTAAAGTAAAAAATCTCTTATCTCAGGAACACTTAGAAACGATAATCCATGCCTTTGTTACATCTTGGCTGGATTACTGTAATGCACTTTACTTTGGAATCAGCCAGTCCTCCCTCCAGCGTCTCCAGCTTGTCCAAAATGCTGCTGTTCGTCTCCTTACTGGTGCCCGTAAGAGGGAACACATAACTCCTATTCTGGCCTCTTTTCACTGGCTGTCCGTGAAATTTAGAGTACACTTTAAGATTCTTCTATTTGTTTTCAAATAGCTAAATGGTCTTGCCCCACCTTATCTCGCCGAGCTCTTGCACCCCTACATACCTGCCCGGTGGCTCAGGTCAGCAGACCAGACTCAATTGGAGGTACCGAGGGCTAAGCGGGTTAGAGAAGATTGAGCCTTTGCTGTTGCCGGTCCCTCCCTTTGGAACGACCTTCTACTAAATATTAGGCAGTCCCCCTCTTTATCCTCTTTTAAAACACGTCTTAAAACACATCTGTATTCTTTGGCTTTTGGTGCACCATGAGACTTGATGTGTTTTTTTGTGGTGTGTATGAATTAGATTTTTAGTCTACTTATTTATGCATTTATTTATTTATTTATTCACTCGCCTACTTCTTATTAATTTACTGATGTAAAATGTATTGTTCTTGTTTTGTTACCTTCTTCTTTACTGCACAACCGATATTTATGTTTATGTACAGCACTTTGTATAAAGCAATGCCTGTTCTTAAAGCGCTTTATAAATAAAGTTGAGTTGAGTTGAGTTGAGTTGAGTTGAGTTGAGTTGAGTTAAAGATGCAGTTGCATTTTAATCAGTTTCCATTGCACTGACTAACCCGAGATGACCATTTAGAAGAGTACGCAAGTATCGCAAGTGCTTCATGAAGCTTCATTTTCCCATCACTAATTCAACCATGTTCCTCTCTGTCTTCTACGAACAACTTCACATGTACAAAGTGAAAAAAGAGGAACTACAACTCTGCATCTCCTTTCTGACAGTGTGACGGAAGCATTCCTCTTCCTCCCAACCCCGCCTCTGGGGAATCTGACCACAACTTGACACAGCTTGAGACGGCCAACACGCCGTTGACACAACGACAGGAAACCAGCAAAATTTCGATGAGAATTTGGTCTCCAGTAACGACACAGTGGAGACAAATAAAATCATTAATCATCATTACATTTTATTTTGTATCTTTATTTGTTCCAATAATCATTAAATAAATTTGAATAAGGTTGAGTTAGGTTTACTACCCTTAGGCTTCTACTTGTTTTGGACGCAACTCCCTGCCAACTATGAGGAACTACGGGTGGTACTATTTTTAATTACATCTATATAGTTATCACCCAGCCGTGCGTCTAGAAGAAGGATGTCTTGACACCCCACTTGCTTCTGCATGTCCTCCGTATTTGAGTGTCTGTGTTGGTCAACTATGTGGTACTCACAGGAATCCTTAAAAGGTTGGTTTTCAAAACAAGTCTGCACAATCTAGCCTGACTATATGAAAGGCCCACTAGCGTCGCATGGGGCAGTCGAGGGCGGCGGTAGCCAGCGGCTCCGCATTTTAGGTAGTGCAACATTTCAAAAGAAGAAAAACAATATACCTTAGTAGTAAAAGTAGTCATAAATATTTTAAAATATCATACATTTTTTTCCTACTCAAGAGTTCCTACAGTATCTGTCACGTCCAGCAAGTAGAGAACGAAAATGAAATATGGTTGCACAAGTGTGCACACCCGCTAACATATATGGAATGTAGCTGTGTTCAGAATTAACCAATCACATTCAAACTAAGTTAAATAGGACACAGCACACAAGTGCATGTGATTAAACCGAAATGTCTGCTGTTCTAGTAGGCTTTTCATGGCTTCAAAAAATGCATATGCTGTTGCGGCCATATTTCACTGTAGGTAAGGTGTTCTTTTGGTTATGAGCGGTGTTGTGTTTGAGCACACATATTTTTGGAATCATGTCCAAAATTTTCAACCTATTATTATTATTATTATTATTATTATTATTATTATTATTATTATTGTTATGTTTGACCTAGGGCTATGAAAATTGGTAGGCATATGTAGCACCTTGAGACATACATAAAGTGTTCAGTAGTCATAGCCTAAAATTTTATCACATTTACAGGGGTCCAAGTTTTGCACCCAGTGTACAAGAGACTTGACTTCAAACTTGGTCTGTACCGCCTTATAACCTTGGACATTAAAAAGGATTAAAAAAAATTTAAAAAACTTGCTTTTATTTTTTAATCTGAATATGAAGTCTTGATTATGAAGTTCCTTTAGGATAAAAGGAAAAAAATGGGTGGCAAAACATTTCAAATTAATCAAAATATGCTGAATACTGAACACACTGGCGAGACTGTGAATGTATACTGAAGGTCTTTATATTCTACAAGTGTCAATGCTTTCATCCAATGAGAGCTTATGTCTGTCCCTTAGCGGGCGCCCCACCCTTGGGGCGACACAGCTGCTGATTCACTTCACCTACTTTGGTTTTCCTTAATGACACTAATCCCATTTTCTTGCATCCTGCTCGGGTCCGTACTACCACATGAACACGTGTTACATGAGCAAAAACTCATCCCTGTAATGCATTGGTGAAATCTCATTAAAAGTGCACACAAAGTGACTTTGAATCTCACATGGGACTGATCGGCAGGAATGAATGCCGAGGCGGGTGGGTGTTTTTTTTTTTGTTTTTTTTTGTTTTTTTGCTTCCGCTTAGGTCGGTCTTCGGAACAGGATTATCCCTCTCTTCACAAGTCAGACCTCGCTCATCCTTAGTGTTGACATTCAGGGATGACCGAGGACGGTGCGTAAACAACGGCAACAGGAGAAATTGTTTTAATCGATCACGGCGGGAAAAGAGGTGGAGCGCAGGAGGAACAGGTGGTGCGGAAGGAGGGTGGGGGAGACTTTTCAAGGCTGCTTGAGCTGAACTCATCTCAACGCGATCAATAAGATCATGAACTGTAGCCACCGACTTACATATCATACATAATTTGACGGCTTGCACTGAGGGGAATGATGATGAATGCTAATGCCAATACTAATGTATAAATGACTGACAAGTAGCCATTTTAGGGCAACGGGCCATATTTGATAACTGAAATGGACGCCTCACTATAAGATCATGTGATTTTTTTTTCTCAGCCAATCAGCAAAGAAAAATATTGATAATAATTCCAAATGAATATTGCCTTACATATCCTATTCATTAAAAAAAAGTGAATGTCCAGCGAGTTAAAACACAAATGAATTTGAACACTTCATTTAAGTGTTAGTAATGATAATCTGTAGACTCAAAACCACATGCACAGAAAAATCGGCAGTATTCATTCAGCATCTACAGTTAAATTGAAGTTTTCAAATGTGTTTATATTGGCCCATATTAAATGTAGCAACAACAACACTTTTGAAAGTGCTAAATGCGGAGGTAACTTAACGATAGGTGATCAACTCTGGATCATTTAACTCTGAAAATGTTAAAATTACACTTTAGGAGTTAAAATAAACTCCCAAAAAAATAACGCTGAAATTTTAACACTCAATTTTTCAAACGTAGCCATGCAACCTTGACTTGTATTCAATTTGATACATATTGTGATATATCCTAATACATATCCTAATAAGAGCATAAAATGGAGGAATAATGATGAATGTTTTCATAATAACTTGGTAGTGCTATAGACCTTGATAATGGGAATTATTGTATCAAAATGTCCACATCCAAAATAAGTAAAGAAATGTACATTGTAATTATACATCAAAATAGAAATGTTATTTTTAAAAGGTCTACTTACGTTCTAAAATTAAATGATAGTTTTATCACATTTTTGAAAATGCTTCAAATTTATCGTTAAAAAAGTGGATTCCTTTCACTTATTATTGAAATAAAGTCAAATATATAGGTTCATTTTCCCTTAATTTATCTGCCCTCTACAGTACATTTACAAATCTTACTGCTGTATCGTAGTGTGATCCCATCTTTTTTTTGCAATATGATAAAGCAAAGTTGTAAATGTGACTGCATATTTTCCACATTGGAGCTATATGATCCAAAAGAGCCTGTGAAGTCATTATCTGCTATAAATGAACAAACAGGCAGATGTCCTCAATATAAGAAGCTCTTTAACTATATTTAGCAACTTGAGTCAGAAGAAACACCTCACAGTAGAAGCAAATGAGTTCCTATAACCAGCAAAGAAAGGTGATGATTATAATGGGGAAAGTAGCATTTAAATCAAATGAAAACGTATTACCATTCTAAATAATGAACACAAATAAAATTGAAAAATTTGAGAAACTGGAACTAAATTAAGAAACAATCACAAAATGTATTACAGTCAACCCTCAGTGTCAAACAAACACATTCATTCCATTTATCCTGGCAGAAGACGTGCGTTGAACGTATAGGAAAAGTGCAGAAAGCAATTAAAGTTCCGCCTAATGGACTTTGGACTTAATGGCTCCCCATGCCTAGAAAAAGTCTCGCACCCTCGCTTTTTGGTTATCATTAAGAAGTGATCGATCTCTGCGTAATCAGCGGCTTGTCGTCGTAATTACGAGGTGATTACTGATCGCTCAGTCGGGAGGGACGGTGAGCAGAAGGCGTCGCCGCTGTTTTGCAGCATTTCACTGCTGAACAGTCAAGGTGCTGTCTAACATTCATCAAATAGTGGCCCACTATGCTAATAGGGGACAAGTAAATGCCACACTCCAAATGAGGGAAAATAACAAAAGTCAGTCTAATTATCTCAGATGCTAAATTCACACAAAATTGCTAAGCTAATTTGAACGATGTTGCTAGCCAAAACAGCAGCACTTACTGATGTGTAAAAGGGTATCTTTGCTGACTTTCAGTGTGGTATGACTTGCCTGTTTTTATGTTAAGTTGAGAAGGCATCTTTAACTATCATCTGATTTCCAGGTGACTGATATGTGCTCATTCCACAACATTGTATGTGTCCATGTGTATGTTACGGGAAGTTACGTGACCTATTAGCCCTGCCCCGTCTGCCCCAGCCATTGCCATTTCTTTGTCTTTCCCTCTCGACAGTAATAAAAGTGATCTTGCATCATGTAAAGACAGTCACTATATGTGGACACTCCACAACGTTGTGTGTGTACAAGTTTATGCTCCAGGGAGTTTTGTGACGTATTAGCTCCGCCCAATCTGCCTCAGTTCTTGTTGCTTTCTACCAGATAAATACATGAAAATAAAAGCATTTGTCCTTTGGAGATGCCTCCACCATCTGCAGTTGAGTAAATGGCCATAATATGAGGAAATATTGTGCCCTCAACAGGGGTCTGCAATGACCGGCTAGAAAGAAACAGGTGGAAGATTTCTTTCTTTCTTTTTTTAACATTGTTTTCTTAACATTAGGGAGATATTTTTAATGCACTTTTTTTTTTTTTTTATTATTACATCTTAATTCATTTTTCTGTCATTTTATGCTATGCACAGAAAAAGTCAAGCTATCATTTCTTCTTTAATATCTGTCCTTATTTTGCATTATAGTGACTTAATTGTGATTACATAACATCAGCATTATGATCATTCATAATGATCTATTTATTCTGTACATAATGCTCGCCTTGCAAAAAACATTGTGTTTGTGTGTGCCTGTGCTTGGTTGTGTGACCCCTGTCCTGCACTAAAAGTTCACCCACCATCCATTTGACTTATCGTGTGTGCATATATATATATATATAGAATTTTTTAAGGGGTTGTACAATGCCATGCCCCTGCCCTAAAAGTTCACCACGATCCATTTTTGATGTATTTTGCCTGCTATGTGTTGTTGAAGCCGCACGAGCCTCTCAGCGGGGTCCCGCCCCCTTCCACGCTCATGATTGTCAATGTAAACAACACATACACACGCACAAAAGCATGTAGTCGCTGCCTTCATTCACGTGCTCATGCAATTAACACGCGCCAAAACCACATGCACGTGTTAAATAGTTCAGTCCGCGCCCCCACTACTACCCCACCCAAAAAAAACAAAAAAAACAAAAACAAAATGAGGTCACAGTTTCCTGTTTGCACAGTTACGCCAAAGATGGCAAAGAAGTGAAAGCGTCCAGAACCAACCTTTATGCATCCCGGTAAACCTGTCTTTCAGTACTGTGAGTTCGTAAATCTTGCCGAATTCCTCAAAGAGCGGTTTGAGGTCCTTCTCCTCCAGGTTGCGGGGGATCTGGCCGATGAAGAGCTTGATGGCGTCGTGGTCCTTCATGGGGATGGTGTTCTGACTACCGAGGCCGAGCCCGTTCATCCTGCCGCCGCTGTCCGTGGTGCTGAATCCATTCTCCCGCAGCACTCCGTTTGCACTGACTGTGGCCATCTTTCCTCAATGGGCCGCCGGCGGGGCTCTCTCTCTCTCTCTCTCTCTCTCTCTCTCTCTCTCTCTCTCGCTCTCTCTCGCTCGCTCGCTCTCTTTCTTACATTCACGCCCCCCTTCTCCCGTCGCCCCTCCCCTCTCCTTTTCCTCGTCGTTTTTTGTGACGTCACTTTTACAAACAGACGCGGCCACCCATAGTCTCATTTGCATATAGCAAGCGCCCGCCTCATGAGCCAATAGGAGAGCGGGAAGGATCCACAAGGGGCGGGGTTTAGCACAGAAGGCAAACAGTAGCGTAAACTCCACCGCTTGCATATTATGTACATTTCTTTCGAAATACCTTTGTTTTCATTTATATATGAAAAAATACGTTTTTCCATGGTATTGGCTTAAATAATACTATTCATATGAATACATCAAAATGATATATGCATACTTTTATTTCATAAAATGATCAAATCAACCTATTTATTTAGACACCCTGTACACTGTTGTGCACAAATATTGTATTGAATTAATGGGTTTAACTATAGATAAATTGGTGGCTCGTCAGATGAATCAGTGGTGGAATTAATCAGTTGGTATTTAATGTTATATACAGTATGTATTATGTTCATGAAACTAGCACCCTGTTGTGTGTTCTTTAGTTAAAAATATACTGCCAGACTGGCAAACTGAGACAGACAGATAAATATTTTTATGATGAACAATTGTGGGCTTTTCTCGAAAAGACAAGACAATCAAATCATATTAATTTATTTAATAATTTTGATTGATTAACCTTTTTTCTTTTAAAGGTACACTCAGTATTATACAGTGGCATCTAGTGGTGAAATAATAAATCATTCGAAAAAAACACACAATTGTTTGTGTTAGTAGTATGTAAAAAGATATGTTGTATCGCATAAACGTACTTTTTTAAAATATAACGGTTAGTCTAGAAATCGCAAATTATCTTACATGTCCGCGCCTCGCCTGCTAGTGTCTGCCATGTTTCGCCGCCATCTTTCTGCTACGGGTGCCGTCAAAGACAAATTTCAGCGCTCCATTTCTTAACGCGTTTTTGGAACGCACTTCCGGTTTGTATGGCGACCGCATGTCCACGAAGAAGAAGAGTTTCCGGTCCCCGAAGAGAGCATTATCAAGCATCACACTTACTTTGGGAATTTATTTTATTTCAGCGCGACAAAACAAGAGTTTATATTGTAGCCGCATTTGCCAGATGGAGAGAAATGAGGAACAGACTAGGTTTGGGACGTGCCGGTGCCTTCGACTGCTTTCTACTTGACCGGTAAGTAAGAGTACATTTGTGTTTACGTTTTGAGAGCGAGAGAAAAAGTATACACTGTACTAATTAATACGATGTTCGTACCTTTGTTTTACGATCACTGTATCTGTTGATTAGCAACTTCGTACCACTCGAACGAGTTCGTTATGTAAATACTTGCTTTGAAAAAAAAAAAAGATTCCCGCTGGCACGTTATATTTAGAGTAAATGCGCAAGTTATTGTGTAATGTAATGTAACTGTGATTTCGGAGGTATATTTGCCCATAACTTCAATGGAGAATCTAAAGCATAGTGTATTAGTGGAGGAGTTGAAAATTATTTTCGTTGTGGTTGGTGAAAATAGTGTTCTCGAAATTAATTTTCGGCAGGGAATAACTTTCTGGACTTAAATGCTGGCTGTACCGTAAGCACTGCTAGAGTCTGAACTCTCTCACTCAAGTGTGTACTGGTCCATTGTGTAATTGGGTGCACAAGAATTTACAGGCTGCCACGTTTTCCACGGAAATTCGACAAGCAAGCAGCCTTTGCATATTCTATGCAGTATGCAGTCAAGTTACTTTTATCTAGCTAATACAATGTTTTGGGCCCAAAAACTAAAGATCTTACCTCTATTTTGGGGGCTTTGTTGGAAAGTTGGTGACATATAGTAGTATCATCAATTATTTTATTTTATATTATAATTTTGTTTTTGTTTGTGTCACACTAGATCAACAGCCAAACTTGAGGGCTTCCAGAACCATATTCTGATGTATACAAGCATTCATGCACCGTTTAAATACATCACCGACCTGCAAGAAAAAAAAATATCAAGAGGAGAGTCAGCAGCCATATTGGAATGCCCCGAATGAGGACACTTGAATGGAGGACCCCAGAAGGCTTCGGTGTTGTACCACCAGTATCTCCACCTACCATATCTGAGCTGCAACAAACTGAAGTCAGCCGACGTCTTGGTATGTCATTTACATATGGACGGCATTGCACACTACATTAACTTTTTGTGTGAAGCAATACGGAATGGTCACATGTACAAGCACCACTTGTTTTACACAGGACCTGCTGACCAGGTGTCTGAAGCCATGGAGTGACTCCTCCCTCACTTTCCTCAGCAGCCAAATTGGAATGCCCCGAATGAGGACACTTGAATGGAGGACCCCAGAAGGCTTCGGTGTTGTACCACCAGTATCTCCACCTACCATATCTGAGCTGCAACAAACTGAAGTCAGCCGACGTCTTGGTATGTCATTTACATATGGACGGCATTGCACACTACATGAACTTTTTGTGTGAAGCAATACGTAATGGTCACATGTACAAGCACCACTTATTTTACACAGGACCTGCTGACCAGGTGTCTGAAGCCATGGAGTGACTCCTCCCTCACTTTCCTCAGCAAGCCTTTGAAGAATATGATATCATCGTTGGTGGGAACATGCCCTCACTCCATAACATGTACTTGTGCAGTCAAGGAGCATGTCAAACTTAATAAAACCAGCAAACATTGAAGTGACTTCATTTTTACTGCAGTCTGTTCACACAATCAATGGACAAGCCTTCCTTAATTTTGCCCCAATAACATCATAGAGTAGGCGAAAAGTAGTGTTACAGATCATACTGTGTTCGGGAGAGTTTGAGGAATGTTGCAATGTTAATGGGGGGCAATGTCAGCACACACACACACACACACAAAAAAACATCATGGTATTGAGTTAATCAGATATTTTAGCTGTGTACAACACATACCTGCTCTGTAACACTACTTTTGGCCCAAACCTGTATGTCTATTTTCCATATTTTGAAATGCACAGCGTATTGGTAAATTTCTGGAACAACTGCAATTCATGTAGCTCATTATATTCTAACACCATTTTTTTTTTTTTTTTTTTTGTAGTTAATATGTTCATTTCATGTAGACTTTTATTTTACTTTATTTTATTTATTCATTTTCATGTACTGTACCTTACATTCATTGGCCAATGAAGAATTCCTTGTCATTGCAAGCATTTATAATAATTCTCCAGGCTTTTGATGTTTTAAATTTCTGGTCATGTAAAATAGTGTTAGGTTAGGTGTCGAATGAACACTGCGTGTTGACGCCAAAGGAAATAGTATTTTTTAGTTATTCAAAATGTACAAATTAACACACAACAACAATATACAAGTTATACAAACTACAACAACAAGTGTCAGACATGGCCAAATTATATGCCAGGTAAAAAAACCTTTGTATTGTCCTCGAGGATCTGGGAAAGTGTCACTTATTTGCCACAAGTCACCAAGGTGCTGCAGTCTGGGATCCAGGTACAGGAAATCATGGTGGTGCTGATGTGGGATCCAGGTACAGGAAATCATGGTGGTGCTGATGTGTCAGCAATAGAGGTGGGAATCTTGGGGCACCTCACGATTCGATTGCGATTACGATTCAGAGGCGACGATTCGATTATAAAACGATTATTGATTTCCCCCCAGGCAGCAGAAAAAAAAACAATGTATTTTGGCGCTTTTAATGTTTCGTACATTAGTTACAAAAATAGTACAAAAGTCCTCTCAGGCCTAAATAAACTACTATTTCAGTATCAAGTTAACAGTTCAAAACAGTAAATAAAATACTCAAGTCCTCATTCTGTAACAACAGCTTTTAAGTATATTCAGTCTTCAACAGAATAAAACATAGCATTGAGCAAAAATATATTATTTTTATCCACTCAAAAGTGCACTGAGGTATAAATGAAAGACAATGTGAACTACTACTTCAATACAAATGCCTTAAAAAAAAAGTGCTTTCCTGCTTTTTAAGTTGTTTAAAGATGAACATGTAAACATTAAAGTTTCTCAGAGGTACAAAAAAAAAAAAAAACCTCAAGTGCTTTTCTGCTTTTTAACTTGTGTAAACATGAAGGTGTAAACATTAATGGGATCGTTCGGCTTTTTTAACATGAATCTCAATTTGATCCTCACCTCCCGTGTGTGCGATCAGCGCTGACTTCGGCGTTGGACGAGAGGAAAATAGTCCAGCAAGCTGGCTGGGGTCTCGGAAATAAAGCGTTTTTCTTCTAAAAACTATTTGTTTTCAAAAGCGTGATACATTTCCACCACAATACTCTTTTCTGAATAAAGTCAGACGCCATTACCGCCAGCCACTACTTTTCTGTTCGTTCGTTCGTTCGTATCACTGCGCGGCGCCCTGTAGAACGCTAACCGACGCACTGCAGCCAGCTAGCTGATACTTCCGCCTGAAGTTGTTTGCCTTTTCGGAGCAGGTCTGATCTCACGAAGAGGTGGGTTGGTCAGCTCAGCCATGCTTGTTGTTGTTTTGAATCTCGAGGCGTGAGTTGTGGATGTGTACTCTCGGTCCGTCCCAAAAAGCGTCCCGAAGACCGCGCGCGCTACTGCGTTTCAGTTCCGCGTACTTTTCGCTCGTTTCGCTTCCCTTGGCATATTTATATAATCGGAATTTGGACATTTGTGAATCGTTCTCGATTGTTGCACGGCCGAATCGTGAATAATCTAAGAATCGGAAATTTTGCACACCTCTAGTCAGCAATGTGTCAAAAAGTATTTCTTGGTGTCAGTCTATCAGCTGGACTTGGATATCTTCATGTTCCTCCATGGTCATTTCCTGTACGAGTCTCTGCAAGAAGGTAACAATTGTATGTCAGATGAGGTACCAAACAATGAACTGAAAGTCACTGAGCCAATGAAGTACATTATTACATGAGCAAGACTATTTGTGAAAGCCATGTAAATTCCTGCACATCGAAGTACAAGGAAGCTGTTGTATCTTCAATCAAAACTAATTAAGTTGCTTAGTGATATTTATTAGGTAAAATTGTTCAACATGGTGACAAATCGATATCTGAGTAAAGGGTTTCAAATGTTTTTGTAAGCAGCACTTTTCTGAGTGGTTAGTAGCAACAAGACACGGGGGGAATTACGAGTCTGAGTTGCAGGTGTGTAGTTCAGTTAACACCATTATTTTTGTACGATATACTAAACATATCAGCAAACGATGTAATCTAAATACCACATATTCCAAGCAAAGGTATGTTTTGAGCCTTTCACATGCATGCTCGAATGGAATTATTTTTCCATGATGACATAATTGTACGTTACGAGGCACCGCGTTCTCTTCCTCGTCGTCTCTCTCGCCCCCTTTGAGATGGTCCACATGTCTATAAAACATACAACATAACTGTGTGTTCTCTGTTGCATAGTTTAGTTGCACTAACAAATATGAACATAGATAGCCATTATCATTAGCTGACGTACAGTATTTCCAAACAATGCCGACAAAAATATTAATTCTGAAATTAAATGACTAAATCACAATTATTAGGGATCTGTACAGTATGTCTAACAAATGCAATTCACTTACGTCATCACTCGAGGGAATACCAGAAGTTGTTTGCGTTCTGTTCCGGTGAAATTGGTGGTAGGCTGTTGAAGTAGGGTCTCTCTGGGACGCCGTAGTTCGTGTGCTTAAAATCATTGCATTATCTTGTTTGACCGATAGATGGCGGTCGTGAGCTACACACTGGGGCTTTAAGCTTCCATATGCCATGTTATGATATGTGAAATAAACAATTGACTGGGACCAACACAATTCTGAAAAGACTTTAATACACAGTAAGTCTTTGGGGGGATTTTATATGACATTCTCAAGCAATGACGGATCAATGGTTTACTGACTGACTGACTGAGTCACAACCGAGCAGAAGTGGACTCCCCCTAAAAAGAAATGAAAATAAAGACAGAGGTCATGTGGCACACCAATTCATCCACTTGCACCCACAGGGGGGGAGACAGACACGTGTTTGGACCTCTTTGGGCGTCAAGGTCAGCTCATAAATGGCATCCCTGGAGGGTTTGCACATAAAGAGCATCACATTTTTAGAGTAGGGTGCTGGAATGTTACCACACAATAACTTGATGCGAACAAAAACCCCACAGTGCAGAAAGTCATTGTTTTTTTTTTGCTGTATAACCTAAAAAGGGGATGAATGGTGAATTTTGAGCCACCAGTCTAACATTGATTTTATTTTCACTCCTGGAGGCAGCAAACCGCCAAATTACACTTGATGGATGTGCACATATTTGTATACAAGCAATTAACTCATTTGCTCCCAAAGACGTATTTATATGTTTTTTGTATTTTGTATGCTAGAGCATACAAAAGGCTTTCATGCAGCCTCTGAACTGAAGAGAACGCTGGAATCAAAAGTAGTTATTACAAAAACGGCCAGCAGGTGGCAGCAGAGTATACGAGATCAATCGGGGCCATGTTGCAAAAAACTCTTTTCCCCACTGTTTTAAACAGATTTGTGAATAATGATTAAACTTAGCTATATTCTGATGCTAATTGCTGCAAAACGGAAATATATGTATATATTTTTTTTCCTAATGAAAGAAGAGATGCTCAGCCTTCTTTTGGTAGGTTCCATGTTTTTACAACAAATAGAACACAATATTCTATGGGCCTTTGCAAAATCAGTCAAAATCCAGTAAAACAGCTGGGAGTGAATGAGTTAAGAATCCTCTGAGCTTCTTTTTTTTAGCATTTTAGCATTGCACGGTGGACCAGATGAACTGCTGTGTCGGGCCATGTATGGGCCACAAGCCATATGTTTCTCACAGTTATTTGTATATGATTCAATTCAATTCCAAACCTTTATTTAAATCTCGAGATCACTGCGGGCAAGCTTTATTTCCAGTGATGTCAAGAGAAATTGTTAGTGAGTGATATAAATTGGCATGTGACCTGTCAGTGTGAGCGTGCGAGCCGCACATGGAGAGGCTTAATAATTAGCGCAGTCGGGGATGTGGCGTCAATACAAGGGCAGCCTGGCCCCCACGCTGATACGGGTAATTAAGTTAGATGCGATGGCGTGGTATCATGTATCAATAATTGATTGCATGTCGCAAGTCAATTAAGAGTGCCGCTAATGAGGGTTGCATGCTAGCTTACAAAGCGCTGAGACGTGTGCGATGTTTGAACATCCTTGAGTTTGTTTGTTCGTTGTGTCATTTAACGTGTCGTTTGTGAAAATGCGTACTTTTATTTTGTTGACGTAGTTGTAAATCAGGGGTGTCTAAACTACGGCCCGGGGGCCATTTGCGGCCCGCCGTCCATTTTTCAGTGGCCCCCGGCATATGCTAAAAATGGCATTTGACTCAATTCAAATGAAATAAACAGAACAAAAATGTTTGGAGATGTTCAAAGTAAGAAGGGAGGGTATCGAAAAAGAGGTGCCATTATAGGTTATTTTAGTTAACTAAAACTAATGAAAAAACTAAAACTAAAATTCAAAAAACAATATTGTTACCGAAATAAAATAAAAACAAAAATGCTTCTTAAAAAACGAAAACTAACTGAAACTACATTTTATGTTTACAAAACTAACTAAAACTAACTATAATTATAGCAAACATGTCCTTCGTTTTAGTCTTTGGTAATTAATTAAATGCATGAACCTTTGGGGTTGATTTTAAATGTGATTTTTAGTAGATTTATTTAGTAGATTTATTATTTATTTTTATTTTAGATTTATTTGGATATAAACCAGAATAATGACATTTGAAAGTATGTCACACAGAAGTGACGTCATCTAGCAGCAGCTAAAAGAAAAGCACCTTCAGATGCAGCCATGATGTTTTTTAAATATTGCGCACAAGTAATACACATAAAAAAACTAATACTAATACTGAAACTAACAAAGTAAACTAAAACTAAGCATTTTTAAAGAACTAAACTAATAAAAACCAACAGAACCACTCTGAAAGCTAATAAAAACTAACTAAAATGAAAAATTCCAAAACTATAATAACCCTACTGCCATATTACAAATACATTTTGTTTATATACTGCAGCATTTTTCTAAATGTGCAAAAGCACAAATAAATTATTTGTGCAATTTTTAGGACTAAACACAATTTCTCTTCATAACATTATGTGGCCCTTGCGCCGTCCTGATTTTCTGTATGTGGCCCTCAAATGAAAAAGTTTGGACACCCCTGTTGTAAATCTATTAGTCATCTTTTGGTAAATGATAAACTTCTATTTCCTCCCCTGGTGGTTTGTTTAGTATTTTTGATTACTGTATTCCAAAGTCCTTTTTGTTTTGGGCAAATGAATACTTTTGGTGATCCCTGCACTCCCTCCTTCAATGCACCATGAAAACCTTCCATTTGTGACACGGTGAACCAACCAAGACAAAGATAACAAAGGTTCACTGTACTGTCATTTCCTGTAAGTAAAAGGGTAGTTGCACTCCAGTCAGTATCTTGGAATACAATTTTCATCCTATCAGGCTAGTAGATGCGCGTGCGTGTGTCAACTGTCAATGTGAGCTGTCTTTTGGGATCACAGTATGTCTCAGAGCGACACGAACATCTGGCCATGGCTTTGTTATGAAAATGTATTCATTTTCTATGCAATTATGTCTTGGTAGAGCAACTCCAAAAACTACTTCTGTGCTATTTTTTTTTCCGTTTGTATTAAACATATTTTCTACGTTGTTTCCTCCCCCCCCCTTGTGCGGTATGGTTTGCCCTCGCAGCTGTGAAGACTTTGAAGCCGCAGGTTTGCTCGTCAATTGCGGCTGGCGTGTTAGTGTCATCTTTGTTGGAACACGAGCAAGCGTGTCTTCTTCTTCTTCTTGACTTCTTCATGTGCCAATTCTTCCCTTTTTAGCCTCAAAAAGAGGACTCGGAACGCTTGTATGAATTTGACATGGAAAGAAAGAGAAATCCCACGAGGCGCCCGCTCACCGAGAGGCGCGTTTCACTCAAATTAGCTCTGGATGGAAAACTTCCATTCGGCCATTAGCGTCGAGCCTCATAGGCAAAAACCATTTTGGCAAAATGCATAACTCCGCCGTGCTTATTAATAGAATCACTCACAGTGCAGTCAAGGTGACTTATTGTAACGTCACAATATATGCGCTAAGTGTCACGCACAATTCCTTTATACTGTGTTTTCATTATGCCGTTAAAGTGGAAATATGGAGCTGGGGTGCCAGGTGGTGGGTCGTCATGCACGAGCATTTTACCACTGGCCCTGGGTTCGAAATGGGGGGCAATAATTGATATTCACGCCGCATGCACTATGAGGTGTGACAGTCGTTTTTGTGTGGAAGTGTGTGTAGTAACAGAAGGGTCCGAATAGCTTGTGGCCTGAGGGAGGGGCTGGGGAAAGGGAGGGGGTGGGGGGACGCTTTCCATTGCACACACACGTCTAGATGAATAACTTCTCACTCAGATGCCATCATATGCAACGAAAAAAAATTCATAACCCATTTCTTCTTGGGGCAGAAGTATGTTTTCATAAATAAACTCGCATTTCTTTGCTATTTGGACGTTTTTTAAAGCCTCATATGGATGCTCTGTGTGGTGTGTTGTTCACGTTCCACTGAATAATGATGGGCTCGTGATTGCAAGGTGGGTAATAAATGAAATGGAAAAAAACAAATGAGAGGTCAGCGGATCGCAGTGAGACATCCTTTTCCTGGCTGCTAATGAATCCCCAAAACACAAATGTGCATTCCTCCTCTGACTACTCACTCAATGTTTGCACTTGAATTTAGATATGCATAGACATGCGCTCAAAGTCATGTTTTATGCTGAATGTTAACAGTGCGCATCTACTATCCTGTTTTCCCCTTTTGTATGCATTGATCATCTGCAGCGGTTTCTCATGAACATTTTTGAGTTGAAGTTATCTGATATGGATGGAGTGAAGCTAGTGGTTAGCATGTCTGCCTCATAGTGGCAAATCTGGCTGAAGAGCTAAAGCTAATCACCATTTTGTGTACTCAAGTTGGCGGCACGGTGGACTAGTGGTTAGAACGTCCGCCTCCCAGTTCTGAGGACTCCGGTTCGAGTCCAGGCTCCGGCCTTCCTGGGTGAAGTTTGCATGTTCGCCCCGTGCCCGCGTGGGTCTTCTCCGGGTACTCCGGTCTCCTCCCACATTCCAAAGACATGCATGGCAGGTTAATTGGGTGCTCTGAATTGTCCCTAGGGGTGCTTGTGAGTGTGGATGGTTGTTCGTCTCTGTGTGCCCTGCGATTGGCTGGCAACCAGTTCAGGGTGTCCCCCGCCTACTGCCCAGAGCCAGCTGAGATAGGCGCCAGCACCCCCCGCAACCCTTGTGAGGAATAAGCGGTCAAGAAAATGGATGGATGGATGGATGGATGGATGTATTGAAGTTAATTTAATTTAACATTAGAAAATGGCTGGATGGCTAACACCACTGACTTTAGACATGAGGATCGGGGTTCATATCACAGACTGATTATGATTATGGTAGCACATGTAGTATAGTATTAATAGTCGCACCTGAGTACAAGTTGTAGGACCAACCAAACTGTAGAAAAACTTTTTTGACTTTGAGTTCGAAAAATATGGTAATAGTGTCATTTAGCTGAACTATTCACATTGGGGTTTTACTGAATGATAATATGGGAAGGTTAATTAAATTAACAAAACAATGGAGAAGCTAAACTCAGCTTTGCAGATATCGTCTCAGTTGTTTGTGTGAGTTGTGGAATAGATGTCTACCATAAAAAGAAAACGTGTCCATTTGTTAATGTCATTCTGCAGCTAACTGTGGTATGTGAGTGAGGAAATGCAGCGTTTATACATGTTACAGTCACTGAGGTCATTTGCTTTCCTTACACTCATACCAACATCTAAAATATTTAAGCACAACACAATATAATGCTAACTGACAAACAAAAGCAGCCGGGCCCACCGTTGTGTTTTGTGTATGCTTTGTGTGTGTTTTGCTTTTACAAGCTCACACACTCCTCCCAGTCCCCTTCCCTGAGGCTGTTGTTGCAAAACTGATGGCATTTTTCTGTCAACCTTAATTCCCCTGATATGAATTTGAAAAGTACCCACGGCTGCGTTACGAGCAGCATCTGTAACTTTACTTCACACAACTTTTTCTTTAAACCTTTTTTTTTGTTTCCTACCGTGTTTTATAACCGCATTATAAACAAAACTCACATCTCGGAGGAATGTTGTGTCATATATCAGGGATGCATGAAATTTTTGCGCCGTCTCTATTTGTCAAAGTCCCTCGTATTGAGCCTTGCTTCATGGCCTTGCTTTGATCGGATTTATTTTATCCTCTAAATGTTTCAAACCAGGGTTAAGAAAATAACAGTAAAAAATGTGCGTAATTAACTAGAATAAAAAAATACACATCAACTTTAACTGTATTAAGGAGTGGACAGTGTTGATCTGTTAATTTGTGTATTTTGTTGTAATTGGCTCCATACATCTTTAGACAGAGGCAACAATTAAATACCAATGATAGTTTTGATTTGATCTTTTACTGTAGTTTGTTTATTATCCTCACCCTTGGTAGCTGGAATCCATCCAGGACAAACCGGCTTCAACAAGACAACCGCCCCACCAACCATCACCTCCACCACCATATGTAATAAACACAACATGTTCCTCCAGTCAATGCATGCAAAGATTAATCAGGGTGACAAATCGTACTTGTAATCAAGGCCTTTATTTGAATATACAGACGCTTAGGACTTTAATTCTTTTGGTCGCCGGCCAACCTCTGGGAAACAACAGCTTGGAAAAAGAGCACTTGCCAAGAGCTGTCAGGCCAAGCGCTCCTCAAATAAACACCCCACTGAGCTCGCCATTACCAACAATAACATCAGCGCAATGTCACCGACATTCGCAGAGCATTCCAATAAAATGGCTGTTTCAATTTGCAGAGGCATCATTTAACAGATGTTTTTTTTTTCTTTTTTCTTTTTTATGAAATTAGAGTCAAGCGATATGGAGAGACGCCGCAGTGTCCTTGGATTTCAAATCGACTGTTATTTCTTTGAGCAGAGGAAGCGTCGGTTTTCTGTTCATAATAATCATTACACAATAATGAAATACGGCGACTAAAAGGACCTCTGGAGGACCCGTGCCGATGCCTTTACAGTCACAAAGCGGCGCAGTCGCTGGCCGCGCAGTTTTATGAGTACAAAGGTTTTCAGACCCGCAGGCTGTGAATGGAAATGTAGAGGGATTTGTCTTGGTGACATTGGTGCACAGACGTTGACAACTTACAAAGTTTTACAGAGGCGAGGGAGCGAAGGGGTCAACGGCACTAGCGGCGACACTCGGGCGGCTCGACTGCATGAAAGTGGCTGCAGACACGCACCCAATGGACAAAAAGATACTTTTTTAAAAACTTAAACGGAGACATCCCTCCATATTTTATACTGCTTGCCTGAGTAAATGGAGCCAATCCCAACCGGGTACAACCAGGAAGGCTTGCCATGTCTTTTGCAGGGCACATAGAGAGTAAACCTGGGTCACCAACAAGGTTATTTTAGTTAACTAAAACTAACAAAAAAAACAACCTAAAACTAAATAATTCCAAAAACTAGTTTTGTCAACAAAATAAAATAAAAATGCTTTAAAAAAAAAAAATGAGACTAACTGAAACTACATTTTATGTTTACAAAACTAACTAAAACTAACCATAATTATAGCAAAAAATGTCCTTCATTTTATCTTTGGTAATTAATTTAATACATGAGCCTTCGGGGGTTATTTTAAATGTGATTTTAAGTAGATTTATTTTGATATTAACTGGAATAAGGAGGTTTAAAGCAGCCAATAGAAAAGCACCTTCAGATGACGTCGCTCGCATGGTGTTTTTTTAAATATTGCACAAAATTCATACATAAAATAAATAAATAAATAAATAAATAAATAAATAAATAAATAAATAAATAAAACTAAATAACTAAAACTAATAAAAACTAACAGAACCACACTGAAAACTAATTAAAAGTAATAAAAAAATAAAAAATAAAATAAAATAAAAACTAACTAAAATGAAAAGCCAAAAACGAGTCACCAACTGGTCACCAACCACTTTGAAACTAAGAGCTACTCTTTGAGTACCGATTAATCTAAAGGGCTACGAGTTTAATTTCTCAAATAACATTTATTTATTAAACAAAATCAGGGGTGACCAAAATTTTGAAGGAAAATAGTTTAAAATTTTTACAATATTTCCGGGTGATGGAGACCCTGGAAGCCACCAGAAAATATCCATCCAGGTATTGAACAGCAGCCGAATTCCATCTCTCCATTCATAACCAAAAGAGGAGCATTTTGTTGTAAGATGTCCATTTTCAAAGCAGTTACTTAGGAACCATTCATGTGATATGTTCACCATTTGGACATTGACACAGCAGAAAGTGGAGGAAACCATTTTTTGCTCGTAAAAATGAATTATCGTTATTCATTACAGTGTGAGGAAGAGAAATATTGCAACTAGTTTAGTTGAAAATAGTTCATTTGCATCTTTGCATATTTAGAAAAGATATACCGTTATATGACATGAAATTGTTTAGCAGCTATTGTCATTTTTAGTAAATGCTGCGGGCCGCAAAAATGGATGGCGGGCTACAAATGGCCCCTGGGCCATAGTTTGGACACCTCTCTGTTATATGTTAATCAATATTTATTTGAAGACACTGATCAGGTGGATTGTTTCTCACAATAATTACGAGTTAAGTGTGCTAACCATGTTACTTAAAACATTGCCTGTGCTGTTTCGAGAAGGTTTCAGACAAGAAAAGTATCATCATCCAAACGATAAGTTTGGATGAGCGGATCCAATAGCTGCAGCATGGAATCAAACAACGCGCACAACACAGTGCTAAAAGCTAATGAAAAATAGATTTAGTGCGGAGCTGCTTGCTTTATTTAAGGCTCTGCCAAGCGCCGTGAGAGGAAGGCAGAGCAGCTTGTGAGCCGCTCGCTAAGGCGATGTGAAGCGTCAACGTTTGTGTGTCGACGCCGTGAGCTTCGGATGCCGCGGCGTTCGTCCCGCCGAAGTAAAAATAGACTGTGGCGACGACGCTGTGGTGCCATAAAGACCCCCATTAAACGACATATTTCTGCCGCTGCCCGGAAGGGGTGCGCATCTCTTCACCTGACACTTATCAACAATTTGAGACAAAAGAAGAAGGGAGCATGAATGTTCCCTAAAATTTAATGCGAACAGCCTTAAATGTGACAAAATGCCTAGTAAGGCTGAAAAAAAAAAAATGGGTCTGACTGCTGTGTGTTTTATCTCATGGAGATAAAAAAAAAAAAAAAAAAAAAGCTGCTGATGCACAGCATGGCATCCAAGCTTTTGATGGCGTGATGATTCAAATAGAAGTGGAGGAAAAGCTGTTAAAAATGTTAAACTGCATTAGACTGGAATTGTGTGAAGAATTTCAAGTCAGTTGGACATGTTTTCAGCACAACTTTTCAAAGTCTCAAAGTTGTCCGTCTATTTTGATAGAGTCGAAATGGTCCTAGGGTTTTTTGGTTGCTGTTGAAATCTAGATGTGTGAGAAATTTGGAGTCAGTTGGTCATGATGGGGCAGTCTAACGTTTAAATTTAAGAACAGCGGCCCTGTTTTTGCTGTGAGCCAACATTGAGCTGAAATGTGAGAAATTTCAAATCCTCGGTTCTCCTTTTCTGCACAGAGATGTCTCCATTCGAGACTGTCATTGTGCTACATAAAGGGAATGAGAGGAGTGTCTTTGATTGGCAACGAATGGATTGACCTGTGTTTGCGCCCACAATGTCCAAAACTGCCTTTTTTTGTGCATCTGCAAAATTACAAACACCCGGTCTAAGCTGCCTCTTCGTAGAATCACACCAAGTGTACCACTGGATGACGAAAAATTGTGTTTAACGTTTAGACATTTTTCCTTGACAGACTTATTCAAGGTTCTACCACCTTTCTATGTGATTTTGAGACCCCTGCTTTTATTCAACAATTTTTTGACGCTATATGGAAGCAGTCTGTAGATCTGTAGTCTGTAGATCAGACTTCAAAAATGGCAGGAAAATCCTAATAGAACAATCTGAAGTTTATTCGAGTTAATAAAAGCCGCTTTAAATGCTGGCTGGTGTGTGCTGTCTCCCGTTTAACATGAAATTAAATGTGCTTAGTTATTCTAAACACAGCAGTTATAAGGGTGTGCAAACTTTTGCAACCATATTATTTCAGTTATTTCAACTGACTTTTTCTGATTTTTTTTTTTTTTTTTTTTTGGGGGTGAGATTTATTGACAGGACATATTGTTTTGAAATGTAGCTTTTATGTCGCAAAAACCTGCCATTTGAACAAAAATGTACTGAAATCTTTCCATTTTCTCCTTCTTGTCAAACAAGGTTCACGTCCCAGAAGTGTGCTTGCATCCAGCATACTCTTTATTGAGCTTGAAAGTGTTTGTTTTCGCTGTCGAATAGATGTATTTTACACACACGTGGGTTGTCACACTTCTAAACGGACTCCTGTTAAACTGCACCGACGCGTTCACACGCACGTACGGTCATAAAAAGCGTTCATTTTCCACATTTCACTCTTTATGAAATTTTTATTTGCCTTCTTTTCATATCCTCCACGCCTGATGAAAGGTGCCAAGGCAAAACATATAGTTTTATAATAGATCATTGAACTCCATTTGTCGCTGGAGTGTTGCTAAATTACGGTTATAATTCAGCACCTCACACCTTGCCACGGCAGCAAATTACACACCAATTGCTCCGCTGGGTGTTTCATGAAGTGATGAGCTAATGTGTAACCCAAGGCGAAAGCAGAATTGGCAATAAGATTGACTTAAAATGATGTTTTGGAGATGCTACAATTAAGAGTGTTGTTGTTGTGTTGAGCAGGCTGCAGGCTGCTGCGTATTTCTTATAAGAGCAGCAGCCAGTTTCCTGTGAGATAACATTTTTTTCACTGTTTTTTTTTTAATCCCTCTAGGACGCCACCTCCTTTCTTTCTTCATTGTTTAGCATATTCGCATACAATGGGTAGGCGAGTGCAATTAAAAATAAAGCAAAGGCTTGGACCAGCACCAAGTGGATCCGTCTAATTTACAGGAAGTGAGGAGAGTTAAAATGGGAAGTAGAAGTGCACACTTTGGAGCTGAGGCCAGCGTGTGCCGATAAATGCTTCCAGCACTCTGCCAAATGTAAACAGTAAGAGCGTCAAGGGAGCGCATACAGGACCTCTGCCAAACTTTACAACTACTGACAGTATACTGCTATAAATATATGCAGTACATGGATACTTACAGGATACCAATAGGCAAATATGGCTCCATGTGTTATTACGCTTGACTCTAAAATACAAACTTACCAACAATATCTCACATCCATCCATTTTCCGGACCACTTATTTTAGTTTTATTCAGATTGTTGTGATTGTTTTCATTAATTTTTTTTTAAATAGCAATTCAGAACAACATTCACACCTATGAACAATTTACAGCAGGGGTGTTAAATTCATTTTTATTATGGGCTACATCATACTTACATAGTTTCTTTCAGCGGGCCGTTATGACTGTGAACTCGGGATGGGCAAGTACCGATACCGGTATTGCTATCGGGCCGATACCGGCCTTATTTCAGTGTCAGCAGTCGTGACAGAGGCCGATTCCAGAATCAGCTGATGTATTGTGGCTGTTTTACTATACAGAACTAGAAAATACAACTTAGAAGAATAGAAATGGTCATAATGTCATTCAATTTTAGGACAAAAAAGCTATATTGGGGCTATCTAGACCTTTCTTGAAAATGATGTCATTGTTTTGGGGGAAATTTTATGGAACAAAAGGTTTTGATATCGGTATTGTAGACTACTCGTACTGGTCTGAAATACGAACATCGCTGCTGTGAACCCATATCAATGGATTTGTAACAAAAATGCTTTGCAGTATCTCAATGCTCTTAAAAGTGAAGATAATTTGCAGTTTCTGTATTTTAGCAAGAAACAAGAATATGCACATTGTTGGCTTTCGCTGCCACATAAAATGATGCGGCAGGGCGGATGTTGAGTTAGACACGAGTCTTCAAATAACCAAAAATCTTACATGAACATTACCAATCATGTAGTGATTTGGTGGCAGTGATGATTGTTTATGTCCCACTCTGGGAACTGGTTGTCTGTCTCTGCTTGTGCCCTGAGATTGATGATCATGACCCTGAATTAGCTTTGTAGGAAATGGATAATGGATGATTAACAATGGTTATAGAATTTTAAGTACTGAGACAGGAAAAAAAGGTCAGAGTCGAGATACAAACCCAGAAGTTTTCACAGTGAGGCGGATATGTTCCACCCTGCAGCCCAGCAGGGGTACAAATACTCACAAATCACCTGAGTACGCAGGTAATAGTCCTCTTGTCTTTTCAGTCTGTAAAGACTTGGCTTTGGTACTTGAGGGTGTCTGGTTCTTCTCTGGGCCAGCATATCAAGATTGGTTGGAGTCGTGCCAGTTGATCTCCAATTGCTGCCAAGGTTCCCCGAGCACCTGTGATTTGTTTAAGGCATTCTTTTGTTTACAGCCCACTCACTCACGTCCACGCTCCCAATTGCATGACCATATTTCTAGTATTTGAGTGTTTGTTTATCAGGCCCAGTCTGTCAAAAATTGACAGTCCCCTCACATACCAAAACTAACTTTTGAAGCAAATAAAGACAGCATTACTCGTCTTCGCTGTCAAGCCGTGTACTAAGAGATGTCAACCAGTGAGCCGGATTGCATCCATTGTTCCGCACTGGCGGGTCATTTGCAACAATCCTGAGATAAATCTGCGTTCTATTTTTGGGCCCCAGACAGCCCCAACCTGCAGCCAGACACTGACTGGCCCGGCGTCTGGTCTGGTCACAGCGGCTTCCTTCGAGCGTTCCGGCAAGTTAATAAATTCTGGCCCATCTGTTTCCATGCAGAGCCCCTTTTCCATTACCAAATACACCCCCCCCCCCTCCAACCTACTCCTCTTCTCCCCTCTATGGACGTCTATCTAATTAACTTTCCTCTCTCTGCATCTCTTTGTGCCCAAAGTGAGGAAAGAGGAGGAAATAAGAGTGAAAGAACAGGAGGTCCATTTGTTCATTGTGATGTTTTGAGGCAACGTAAACAGTGCAATAACCTAGTTAGCCTAAGTGCATATTTTTGTAAGCTATAGCGGCCGTGTTATTAATAGCCACATGAAGGCTACTTAACCATGCAATAAAGGCAAGGGGCATTGAGTGCCACTGTTTCACCTCCGCTTCGGAGAGGAGCACTAATTGCTAGTTGGGGAGTCTAATGAAAACCCTGCAGACAAATAATGAGGCAGCACATAGACTGGAGAGTAATAATGTAAAGATGAGAATATAGGAAACACACGCACAAAAAGTAAACATTTCTATTCACATACACATATATTTTCATGCCCAGCGCAAGTTAAGTGCAAAGCGCAGTCTTAATGGAGTTTTCTTTCTTTTGGCATTTTGTTTGACTATTGCAGATAGAATAGAGCGGGGGGGGGTTTTTGTTTTGTTTTGTTTTTTCACCGTTATCGGATGGAATGCAGCCGACTCCTGGCCAATGGAAGCAGCTCCACTAATCCCTGTTAAAACCAGGGTGGTGGAAGCCCACACAGTGCTTGACATTCCAGAAGCAGATATTGATTCGCGAGGGTCCAAGCATCAGATTGATGCGTGCAAATTGCGTTTCTACTGGTAAACTGCAAGACTTGTGGATGATGTCATCAGCCGTGCATGTGACGTAAGTAATCGGAGAGCAACGTCCACCCTTTATTGTGCATCTCAGGATGTGTGATTCCCCCGAACCCCAGAGATATTAAAATATTTTTAATGTGATAATGATAATAATTCATTCAATGAATTGATTTCGACAATGATTCATTGGGATTTCCGCTCGCTGTTGTCATATTTACGAATGAATTATGATGACATCCACCAGAGGTCTGGCGCGAAGCGCCGAATCTGTCTGCCTGCACCTTGATCAAGTCCACCAAAATCGCATTACATCAACTGCGCCCCCAATTAGACCTGCTTTTTGCGAGTCTAAGATCTAGTCTACCTTCCGTCAACAAATTCCAAGCTGTGCCGCATCCGCTGCCGTATCTGCTGGAACCGAGAATGCGGTCCTAAACATGGTAGACTGCACGTGCCCTGAGCGCACAAAAGGGCCCATCATTTACAAATCAGACGTTCCATTTACATACACACATAATGCAAATATCAGCCTAATTACATACACGCAGGTCACATCAGTTTGTGTGTTCATGTACACACACACCATGTAAACATCAGTATTCACAAAGAGCCACAATGTGACCCTCTTCGCTGGCTCCTACTGCCTCTTTGCTCTGCATGAATGCGGTTGTCGAAACAAGTCTTCAGACTCGGTGCCCTTTGCACACGACTACTACTTTTCCCTCTCAATCTAAATGAAAACATTAACCATCAACACCATTAGGGTGTCAGGGTGCCCCCGCCGTTTTGCCATTAGCTGGGAATATATCGGCGGCGGAGTGCCATGACGGCTCTTCAGCATCGACGCCGAGCCGCACAAAAACAAAAAAAAAGTGGGACGTAAATAGCCAGAAGAGAACAACTCTCCTCACAAGGTTAGGAGTCCCCATTGTGGAGGGAATGTAAGTGATGCGTCTCCATTAAGCTGTAATGCGCTCGGCGGAGATGATGCCACTTTTTTATTGTGACGCCGTTGACTATTCACGGCAGCGGCGACGCCGGCTTTGGGAGATTAGATCCCTGCTGTTCCAGGGCACCCTCGTAAGCCCCGCTTGTAATTTCCAGGCGTCTACCTGGGCGGCAAAGTTTATGTGGCTCTTTATAGTAGGGTGCCAGCTGTGCGACCCCGCCCCGCCCCCTTGGGGGGGCTCCAAATCTATTCATAAAGTACAATAATGATGCATGGTTGTCAGTATGAAAATAAGGCTGCTTTTCCAAGATACAAGGCTTCTAGCCAGTGGTGGCAATATTTCTGACACGTGTTGGAAGCATTTGCATGAATCCCATGCATATTACATCGCCCCGACCTGTTGGCTAGTGCGGGAATTGTCATCATGGGTTGCAGGCAATAATAGTAAGTTACCGCTGCTTGTCAAATGCCATCCTGCTTCTGCCATAATTTATGTGCATAGGACCATTATCTTGGGGCCCAGCGGGCATTTTGTGTCCTTCCGATTTTCAGCTGTCGCCGAGGAAGCCAACCAAAGCCCATGCCGAGAATCCCCTCCCCGAATGAATGTTTCACTTGCTTCCCGCAAATTGATTCTGCGATGACGCAGCCTTGCTGTGAGTGAAAGACGCGGCGAGAGTTTACCCCGCTCATCTGGAAGGGCATGTCTCCCTCATTACCTCCGCCAAGCACAAAGCGTGATTGAAGGACGGTTTAAGCTTTCAGAGGGAATTGTTGAAAACGCATGGGAATATATTACATGAGAGACAGTTGTTTTTTTTATGTGTTTATTTATGTATTTATTTACAGGGCTGCAATGAATCCTTGTTGAATTCCCTTTCCAACAATAACCTGTAGCATCCAAATCCCTGTTCCGATTGACCTAAAATTTGAGATTTAGTGTTGTTCCGTCGCTATCAACATGTACACCAAGTTTCATTAAATTCAAAATCTGCTTGGTTAAACCAACTGGCTGATTTGGCATGGAACGACCCTGTGGTTTAACCGTCAAAATGCACATGCTGTTATGTTCTGGGGTTGGATCCCAAAAGCGCAGACACAAATAAGATTTTAACTCTTTATTCGTATAATATCGAGAGGCGTAGAACAAATTTGACTAGACGAGAACTAATGAGAATGCATCGAGAATCACAAGACGCCTAGCCCCCTTGGGCTGTGGAGATGCACCGAGGAACAGTGGTAATAATCCGACAAACACATACTTCTCGAATTGGCTTAAATAGACAGTCAATTGATCGGACATGTGGGTAACAAGACTGACAGGGAATTGTCTTATTGGCTGTTGACCAAGTAAAGGGATTAAAGATTCTTGACATCAAAAAGCTCCTGACATCACATAGCGTTTTCCCAGTTGAAATCAGCTGATGGTTACATCAGTTCAAAACAGACACTTGACCTCACGTTCATGACCCAAACATAACCCTTGCATGACCCAAACTTAACCCTGGCATGACCCAGTCATGACACATGCTCCAAACAAGTCTAGTGAAACATATCTTGATGGTGTATGCATCTTTTGAAGACACCACAACCCTGCAATGGATTTACAGATGGTTGTCTCCAGACTACATGACTTGTTTCCTTATGTATACCAATTTTTGCCAATTCATCAGGAGTCATGTTACAATGCTCTGTTCTTGCGCCAAATGCCATTCCTGATGCAACCCTTGAGATACGTACTGGAGCTATCCATTGACTGGAAAAATATATTATTACCCCAAACCAGAGAAGATGGGGTATGGTTAGTGGGGTTCGACGTTATTCTGGCTTTAAATCATTGGAGAACTCCACAAAAGAGAGAAGAGTGGGAAAGACAGGAGAAAAATGAACTGGGGATTATCAGAATTCGGTGAAACAAGAGAACGGAAGCCTAAGCAGCAGGAGGAAAAACTGACAGATGCAGTGTGACTGGGGAATGAGGACGCAGGGAATCGGCGTACCGGACGAGCCAGCGGAAGCGCCGCCGTGTCACGGCCAGGTCGTATGAGGGAAACGGCGGGTCAACGACGGGGCAGATGAAGGGCCCGTGGGCCCGGTGAGCAACGTGAGGGACATCATGTCATCAAATGAGACACGGTCCACTGGTGCTGTCTAAACACAGTGCTGAGCTCACGATTTGCATCCTAATGATGTGGAGCATTTAAACTGCACATTAGAATGAGTTTGTTTACCACAAAGACTAAGAAAAACCTTCTGTGGACCTCTATTTTTATAAGGAGAGGACAGAATATCCCCTCAGGCTTGACGCTTGTTATTAATCAGGCATTCTCATCAAACATCTGTCCCAAATACAGTATATGGGTCCATTATCAGCCATTGCATTCAAAGCAGAAGGCTGTAATCACCAATTGGATTCTTTATAAGGCACTCAGTGGAATCCTTGTAAATTTCAATCATTTAAACCCTACACGCTTATTGGAGTACATTACAAGACGTTTGTACTTGGGAGACTTGTGACATGTTGTGGGGAGATTATCAGTACATTTCTTTATAATGTCATTAAAAAAAATAAGTTGTATGTTTGGTCTGATTTCAAATTAAGTTACAGAATTCTTGAGAAATTTGTTTATATAAAATGTAAGCAAAGTTGTATTTATGTTGTGGAGATGAATCATAGCAAAATGTTGCTATAATTGATAAAAAATAGTCGCTCAAGGGGTCATAAAAGTCACAAAATAAACGAGCAAAGTTGCTAAGTTGTTCACACTAACTTTCTCGCATGCCCTCGTGCCGCCCTGGTTGTCATAGTAACTAAAGCCGTACGCTGCAAAATGCCCCCAAAACTGAATGACTTCAAGGAGTGTGAGACAAGTGGATGTTGGCGTGCCGCTGAATGTCAGAGATATTTTATTTAGACACCTGGTAACGATTTCCAATTGTGGAAAAGATGTATATTATTATGTCTCATTTAAAGTAAGGACATGATGAATGTTTGCGATCATGTCCTTGACTTAGCATCAGAATACTGGTTTGTGCGTGGCAAGGTTATTTCTGCAGCTCTCCTTTTTTTGTTCATGTAAAAACATATCTAGTTTTTCCATACCAATCATTTTTATGCCTCTCTTATGAATAGAAACATATGGCAGTAATTACAACTCTAAGCATGGAGCACTATGACAGTAAAGAAAGGCTTCTTTGTGTCGCTATCCATTTGTCAACGGCACAGCCCCTTGTTGGACACTTTGTCACAACAATTATATATCTACATTTTAATTGACGACATAATAATAGAAACACGAAATGCCCGGGGAATGCATGAAGCAACAGCTGCGATCATCGCAGAGGCAATAACCTCGCAAATATCGAATGGACATATGAGGGATGTTGTTTGACGTGATTGATAGGCTTGTTCTGTCCAGCTTACACATTTGCAAGGATGAGGGATTTGCAATTCTGTCCGAGTGGAATTTGTTCCCCAATAATGCGCATTTTAATACGCACAAAAAAAAAACACGATGTCATTCATCAATTGCTATTAGCGTCACACGTGGGGTTCACCAACAGTCATTACATCATTCGCATTCATGCGTCACCCTCCAAGTTCAGCATTATAGTTTAATAAGATGTTGTTTTGTTTTATTTACCACTCTCCTCATAATAGTTACACACAAGATGCCATTACAAAGTATGCACTCCTCAAGTGTAATGAACTGGGAAACCATCATGCACAGTCAACAGGACGACTGTATCCAAGTAGAACATTTTAATAATGCTACAGTGTGCCGTAATTGCTTGTCTTATTTATTATTATCATTATTATTATTATTATTATTATTATTATTATTATTATTATTATTATTATTATTTGCTTTTTTAAACTTGCACAAGTCAGGAGGTTATAAACTAGGCTTAAACTATTGTATTGTACTATTGTAATAATGCTACAGTGTGCCGTAATTGCTTGTCTTATTTATTATTATTATTATTATTATTTGCTTTTTTAACCTTGCACAAGTCAGGAGGTTATAAACTAGGCTTAAACTATTGGGTTTTTTTTTAATATATATTATAGTGTTGTTCCGACACTGATACTGGTATCGGCAGAGGCGCCGATACTGCATTAAAACAGTGGTATCGGTATCGGTGAGTACTCACTAGTAACATGCCGATACCATTATAATACTACTACTACTACTACTACTACTAATATTAATATTAATATTAATATTAATATTAATATTAATATTAATATTAATATTAATATTAATAATAATAATAATAATAATAATAATAATAATAATAATAATTCCAAGTCTAATATAGGATTTTGGATGCAGCACCTTGTGTCTTGCTCGTGAACGACATTTTCTGATATGTGACATGTTCACTGCATGCCGATCTAAGATATCCTATTGGTCCTTGAATGCTCTGAACCAATAGCAGGACAGCTTTTTCTTGAGTAAAAAAACAAACAAACAAAAAAAAAACAAACAAACATAGGTATCGGTAGTGTATCGGTATCGGCCAATACTGCAAAGCTGTGTATCGGGATCGGTATCGGGGGCCAAAAAACGATATCGTAACAACACCATATATATATATATATATATATATATGAGTGAGTGAGTGAGTGAGTGAGTGAGTGAGTGAGTATGTGAGTGAGTGAGTGAGTTAACAAGAATATACAAAACATACTTAAAAGAGTGTCGACTTTACTCAAATTTCTTAGGGTCCAATGGCTTACTTCCACACACGTTTTTCTCCATGTCATTGCTGTTTGTGTTTAGCGTGTGTGTGTGTTTTAATCGATTACTGTGAGCTACCCATGACAGCTTTCAGCGAAACGTAATTCTGAAGTGACACCAAGTGGAATGCAAATACATCCGGTCACCTTGTCCCAGTCATGTCGTTTTCAAAACATCCCGTGAAGCGAACGCTTGGCGACGAGAACAAAGACCGGGTCACCAATCTTGTTCACATTCTGAAGAATTGTTCATGTTCTGGACTTTTATTCGTAAAGTTTGAGAACATTTAATATTTGAAGCCATTTTGGTGGAATATTTGATACGGTCCAAATACGACAAGACTCTATCATCACTCTATCAGGGCCTCCCACATAAATATGAAACTTAAATGTTAGTTGTTTGTCTCTGTACCACATGACCAACCTACGACGTACCCCGAAGTCACCTGGTATCGACTCCAGCTCACTCCTTGGGGGAGGTCACCCAATTTGCCATTGCTGAAGATGATTTTCTCAAAAAACACTTTTGAGTGTAATCCTGCCCTGCTTCCATTACCAACTTACAAACGGCGATCAAACAACACCTTTAGTGTTCAGTTTTACGCTTAGCGGATGTAATAGCAGATCTGCAGACGATGCAAACGCTTTCTCTGGAGGCTCGACTCTTCTTTGAAAGATGGAAGCCGGGAAGCTGGTGAACATGTGGTGAGCGAGCGGTGATAAGGAAGCTACGAGCGGTAGAACCTCTCTGTCTTCCTTGTCTCTGGTGCCTGTATCCAAGAAAGACAGATGGATTTGCTTTTCCCTAGATATATATCCCATCACACGCACTACACACACACACAACGCCTTTGCGTGCATGTACAGAGAGAGAGAGAGAAGGGGTGGGATTAATCGACAACCAAAGGCCCAAATATCTTGGAGAACACAGGCACAGTGACTTTGACAAACAAATAGACTCTAGCGGGCACACGCTCAAACACACTCAGTGCTTGGGAGGCAGCTGCGCAAATACTCCGACCCACATTCTCTGCTTCCGAGGAGCGTTCCAAATACAACAGCAAATATTTCCCCTGCTGTCATCTCCTCTATTTTCTCCCACTTATTTATCAGAAGTGTGCCTGGGAAATGGCGGGAGGGGCTACAACGGCGATTCGCGGTGTGCGGCCCGGGGAACGTTCGCATCCTTCCAAGGACCTGTTTGGCGATTGGCGTGGCTGAAAGTTGTGTACCCGCTCCCCTCCTCTACCTTTACCCTGAAGAAGATGAAATGGAAATGTAGCGACGCGGGCTCATTGGCGGCGGTCTGGAGCTGCGTGATAGGACCTGACTGGAGGCACATTTGATTAAGCTTAATTCCGTCCTCATGTGGACCACCGCGGCAACGTTTGCTAGAGTAAGAGGCCCACACTTAATGAACAATTTGTATCATACGAGAGATGGTGAGCAATTTTTGCATCATTAGCTGATTTAGAAAAAATGTAGAATGTATGACTTTAAAAATAAAAGATTAACTACTGCTAATTTATTGATGCATGCAATAATGTAAACATGCAAACAATGTAAACAAACATGTTCAAACTAGGGCTGTCAAACGATTAATTTTTTTAATCAGATTAATCACATTTTGATTAATCATGATTAATCGCTTAATTAAAAAGGCTTTTTTATCAGCATTTTTTGCCCACCAAATTTAAAGAGCACTTATGTACTAATTTTTTCGTCATTTTATGATGAGGATTTCCTCGATTTTTTTTTAATCCACTGCACATGCTCATCCTGCTGTTTGTCTAATCAATTAATTATTTACATAATTTAAAATGGTAAAAAAAAAAAGATCCCCTTAGTTTCACATTTTCTGAATGTCATCCGCAAACATTTATTAAATGCTTTACTTTAATGCATGCAGTTATGTTTATTGCTCAAACACAACCTGTGCTACCTTTAATGTAACCATCCGCTGTCAGCTAAAAGGATCATCTGCAGTCAATATTAATAATGTGGTTAATCCGTGTTAATACATGATTAATGCGATATTTTTTTTAAATTAATTAATAAAGTAACGCTTTAACTTTGACAATTAGGCAATGACCAATCACGTCTCACTTGTTTTCTAATGCTTAGCCGTGATTGGTTATTACCTGAGCCCTGAGCAGCATTTTCAGTCAACAGCAACAATTTCAATTATTCCACGTCACAATTACAAAATTACTATATTGTCAAAAAAAGATTATTAATACTAATTCAGAGTAAAAAAAAAAATAAAGAAATACTAATTCAGAGTTGTTTGAGTTGTTGAAATTTATGCATTTAACACCTTTTTTTTTTTTTTTTAAATAACTAATTTAATCAATTTTGTTTTATCCAAAAGGAACTTGCATAATTATAGTTGTAGGAGCCACGTGTTATTGTTTTTATTTGCGGTAGATGACCACAGGTGGAACTGCCTGGACCTTTCCACCCTCCCTCCCGAATCTTTTTAAGCACAGCAACTTTAATTCAGGTTTGTATTATTCTATTTTTATGGTGTGGGGTTATATAAAAAAAACAGCCCATTATGTTTTTCTGATCAAACATTGTTTCAACATACAATCTGTGGTGTTCCCGCTTTGGGAATAAAATGTCTCTTAATGTAAAACAATCTCTAAAGATCAAGGCTATGAAAAGTGTACGTGTTACAAATGGGCATAATGCTCAATTAGTCATTTAATGAGCTTTAATACATTTGTCAATTGTGTGGAATTGGTTGTTGATTAATCATATCTTGAAGCAATTGAGGCAAACTGGAGTGCGCTACTTGGCTGCAACTATCAAATGCGATATTGATTCCTCCGAGTTTGCTGTCTAAAGAAGTCTTGAGTTACTTCCACGCAGATTATTCTTGAAATAAAAAAATATCGACTAAAAACACACTCTACAGTCATCAGGGACGACGCATACGCACATTTCAGATACCCACACATACTTGACACATGCGGTTAATATGTGCGCATAAAGTAGAACAAACACCTCCACGCACACTGCGTGGATGTACACACAGATGGATGTACAGCAGCGCTATTAGCAGCACTGGATTTACAGTCGCCCGTCAGCCTTCAGCTTTTAATGCCACGCGGGGCCTGTTTTACAGCTCTGCCCCAGGGCCCCCCCGATCGGCTTTCAATTAGCAGGTGAGCTGCAGCCCAGTTCCCAATCAATAGTCCAGTACAGGCAGAATCCCTGCACTCGGCGGGGACCCACCAGCAGCTTGGAGGGAGCTCCCTGTTAGGAGAGGTGGGATTGTTGCGCAATGTTGAATTCCATTTTGTGGAGCCAATCGTACGGCTATAATCACTAGATAATAGATCGGTGTCTATGCAGCGTCTTCGTCATTCATCCCTCGGGCCATGAGTTTTTCGTAAATGTACTAACTAATGGCCGACGAATTCATGCAAAAATTCAAACAATTGGTGATTGATGAAGGCACAGTAAGTTTTTAATTGGGATGAGACGGGCCTTTTTTGGAAAAAGATGCCTCACCGTACCTGAAGTTTCCATCAAGTTTCGGAATTTGTTGAAAAGAATCACCCAGAAAAAGTGTTCACCAGTCGGGCGATCGCTCACTAAGATGATGTTTGCCTTGGACATTTTCGAAGGATTTTCGGAAAAAAAAAAAAAACACACACACAAAAAAAAGCAAACATCCTTGGATCAGTTCTTTACAAAACACCAGACAAAAAAACAAAACAAAACAAAAAAAAACACTTCTGAGAGAGAACATGAACCAAAGAGGGCAAAAAACGATGAGGACAGCAGTTAAAAGGGTAAATGACCATCATTTTTATTTACTCTATTCTTTGTTTTTTACATTATGCACAACTCTCATTTGTTGTGCAATAATGAAATTGGAACTATTTGTTCCATGTTTTGATGCATTTTTATGCTTTATAAAACATTTATGTCTGAAATTTGGGAGACTTGGAACGGATTAGGGCATTTACATGGAAAATGCGTCCCTACTTACAAAATGTTCTACTTAAGAATTTTCTTCCAGAACCAATTAATTTCATAAGTAGCGGTATCACTGTTTCACAGAACGCTTTTATGTAGCAGTTTGGGAAAAATAAATTCTAGAAATATGGAATAAAAAATCAAAGAATACATGATTTGTTGATTTTAGTGTGTTATAATCAAAGAAATTCAAAGCAGCCCTTGTATCCTTCTATTTTTGTTTTATGACATTTTTTTAATTTGGGCTATGAGGCAATTGAGTCCCACATAATGAAATGTCACTAGCAACTATAGTGGAAAGCAATCCATAAATCAATCTATACTGTCCACTGTTGTTACTGAACTGAAAGATCACGTATCATTCATATAATCAAATATGTATTATCGTAACAAATAGATAACAAGCGAATAAATAATCATATAAAATCTAAATGTGTCTTGCTCACAAAAACAACAGATAAACAAATTAAATCTGAAAATAAGAAGTGTTTCCAACTAATTAGCGCTTATGTTGGGTTTCCATGAAAAAAGCATGTGTGGTTTTTAACAAGACGGCTGATAAATGTCAGTGTTGCTCATTATCACAAAGAGCTTGAAATCTGTTGGGTTACACTCATTAAAACCTTTGTTTTTGTTTTTGTTTTTATTTTTGAGAATGAGAACTGTGCAAAAATGTGCTTTACATATCTTGTACAAATCCACAATTTTTTTTATTATTATTATTATTGTTATTTTCTTTGTTTTAATCCAACAGTTTATCTGGCAAAATAAATAAATAAATCAATCAATTAATTAAAGATGCTGGTGTTGAATTTAGAGTTTTGATATGCATACAAATGTTGTATTGGTCTTTATTTTGAAAGGAAATGCCAATTGATTCGAGAGGAACTTGAAAGTGAGCTGCATTAAAAAGACTGCTAGAACCATGACAGATATAAAGATAATTGGAAGACATAGAAACACGATTTTTGTCAGCTCTTCATCATTAAAACGCATCATGAGTCAACTTAAATTCATCTGATGTGTCTACTTAAAAATAATAATAATAATAATAATCTGTTGGAATGTGTAAGTGTGAAATTATTTAACACTTTTTCTCGAGAATTGCCATCAAGTCTCTGTTTGAATTGCTGTTTGCGTCGATGCGAAATCTGCCACCAATGTCACTGCAACTCCTCGGAGGAAAACAAAATGAAGTGTTTCGATTCTCATCCACCACGTTGAAGATAGCCGAGTCGTTTTTAAATTGTGCTTTTCTCCCATCCTCCAACACATGAAAAATTTTTTTTTGAAAAAATCTTCAATGGCAGCAGAGTGCAGGGACTCTGCCAAGGCAGGCAGCTTGCCTTTACTGTACAACGGAACACTTTTTCAAAAACATCACTCTGCAATGATTGTCAGAGGAATAACACACATCAAGCTGTTCTTTGGTCATTATTTTATCTTCTGTAGGTTGCCTTGTGAATCGGGCACACAAGAGACGAATGTGAAAAAGAGGTCTGTGAGGGCGGATGGGGTGACATGGTGGTCTTTGAAGGCAACACAGCAGGGGGGTGTGGCCAGGTGGAGGGGGCTGGGTGAATAGATAACTAGGTCCCCTTCCGCCTCGCACGCAGGATTTACCGGATTAAAGAGTAAAATGTGTCTTTGATTTCTGTGTAGTTTGTTCACATACTGTATGTCCACACGCCCAAAACAGTAAATCACTAAGTAAAACAATTAGCGGTTGGTCAAAATGTGAATCTAACTCCACAGGACTGACGCTAGCAGCGCTGTAACGCACGCTGCTTGTGAACTCGCATGCTAACAAAAAACAAACAAAACCAAAAAAAAACGATATAGCTCAAATGTATCTGATATTTACTTGTCAGCAATGAAGAGACCATTTTTATCTGTGTGCAAATTGAGGGCTTGTTATTGTGGTCATTCAAAAGGAGAGTGAGGGTAGTAAAAATGTAGTGCACGGACTGGGTAAGCTAACATTAGCATGTGTGTGCTACTTCTTGTATTTTTTGTTGACCGGTTAGCAAGCAGAGGGTGAGACGGTTTTCATTTCTTTCAACAGAAAACGGGCGTGGAAAGTGAGTGTCTGGTGTAAAATTCACGCTATGGTCCCATCTTTCAGATACCCGCGTATTATACTTAGGGATGGAACGATAACGGCAATATTGGGATATTAAAATTACCACAATATTACTGTTGTCATGTCATGATATTAAATGCATCACATCTGTTAAAAAGACCAGGTTGTATTACATTTGTGCAGTTCCAGCACCCTCTGGTGGTTAGTTTATTGAGCAATTTAAATTTTACTTAGGCATGTTTTGGCCACCTACGTTTAAAGACCCACGCTAATGGACGGATGAAGGGGAACGAAGCAGGTTGTTTGAATTTGAATGACCTCAGCTAATTTTTTGGATATGACATTTCATTTCAAATTGCTAGACATCTTCATTCTCTGTATTCTCATACTTCCAGTGGCACTTTATAACATTTCATTTCTAATGATAGTACATTTTATTTATAATACATATTTTGTGACACTAATATACGCCAGCAAATATTGCAAAATCTAGGTGGTCAAAAGATACAAGTGGACAAGCTGCTGTTTTAACACTGCCAACTAATGGTCGGGCATGCAAATGACACCATTTTCAACAATTTTGTCATCTGTAGATGGAACGTATGTACTAATATTCATGTTTGTACTTTTATATTTGCATGCAAGAAAACAAAAATTGTCAACTTGCCACTCCAGCCTTTCCAATTTTGTGTAAACTTGCACATAACTCTGATTGACTAAAACAGAACAAAAATTCCCACCATCATTTTATAAAATATTGTAGAAAGGCTTCCAGAAGAGTGAAAGTTGTTATATCCTGTCAGAATAATTTGTCCTAGGAGTTTTCTTCTTCGAATGAGTGCTCGTGTAGTCGCCCGCGACAGTAGCTGGAGTTGTACAGCTCTGGTGGAAGGGAGACGTGGCAGCTCTTCCCTTCCACACATCTCTTTTCAAAGGCGCCATCAAAGTCTGGCAGAAATGTCAGCGCTGCAGGCGGGGGACCGGCCCCTGAATGTCAGCCCTTCTCAGGTCAACACCGCCAGCAAGCCAGCCAGCCAGCCAGCCAGCGAGCGAGCCTGCATCGCATACACGGTCTGACAGAGAGAGAGAAATGAGGAAGGGAGGGAAAGACGATGGGAGAAGATGAAGATAAAAGAGAGACACGACGACATTGATGAAGCAAGAACTTGATGGACTGAATAGGACATAAATGACTTTTACAGTATGGAATAATGAAGGGGAAAATAAAAGACTACAATGACCATGCATACTCAAATGGGATATTATTGACAAAAGTTTTGGGACACCCACAGGAAGTTGTCCTGTGCTGGCACTTTCCTGACTTTTTGGATTAGTTTCAGTTTTGTGCAAGTTGGGGGACGTCATGAATAAATGCCGAAAAGAGCAATTGCATATCGTATGACAAACAGTACATTGTGCACAAAACCTAGCATGCCATGGAGGATTTTTTATTTTATTTTTTTGTCTCTGTGTATTATTTTTTTCTCATTCTGTTTGTCTTTCACGCAAGGTGGCAGTGATCATTAATAATGGACAAGAGCAACAGTCACATACAGTAATCATAATATATATATATATATATATATATATATATATATATATATATATATATATATATATATATATATATATATATATATATATATATATATATATATATATATATATATATATATATATATAATTTTTATTTTTTTACTACTCTGTGGACATGTTTATTATGTTTGTGCAAGATGGCGGTTAGCGTGAATAGCTAGCAAGAGAAGTGATTGTATCATCATAACATATATCTCACCATGGGCTTTTTTTTCCCATGCCTTTGTGGATTATTTTAAATGTTTTTTTGTATTTTTTTGTATTCCTATTGGGCAAGGTGTTGAGAAGAGTGTTCACCTAATGGACCCTATAATCCAAATGTGCATGTACCTTGGTATGTTTTGTGTCTCTGTAGATTATTTCTAGTCATTGCATTTATAGTGCCATGGAATGTTGTTGTAAATAGCTGATGAGAGGAGCCATTGCATATTCATATTGTGCATATGAATGCATATAATTTACCCCCATTTTTTTCGTTTTACTTTGTGATTTTCTGTTAGGCAAGAGGAGGAGCAACGTGTGCCATTCGTATAATTTTTTGACTTCTGGTTTATTTTTCGTGGTTCTGTTTATTTAGTTAAAATGGCGGTTATCATGAATATCTAATGAGAACAATGATCACAGAATCATGACCGTTCATCACATCACAGGTTTTTTTTTATCTTCTGTGGATTATTTTGTGTTTCGGTTTATTCTTATTGTGCAGCGTTTTGAGAGGATTGTTCACATAATTGCATGGGATGGTCCTATCCATGTGTATTTGGACGTTTTTTTGTTTTGTTTTTTAAGTCTGTGGATTCTTTCCAGGCGACCTGTTAATTTTCTATTAGGCAAGGAGGTACTTATTGGAAATAAGTGGTAAGAGGAGTGATGTGTGCCTTGGACTATTCTTACCATTTTTTGCCTCTATGGATTATTCCTAGTTTTTCTGTTTATTTCTATTGTAAAAGTTGGGGTTTATAATGAATATCTGGTGAGATAAGTTAAGATATGTCACGAACATCGCAAATATGCCCTGAGCTCTTTTTTTTTGCCTCTGTGGATTATTTTCAGTTCTTCTGTTGCCACCACAAATCTACTCATTGCAATCAGTGGTACCACTTGTGAGGTCATTACAAAACACACAAAAACACAATAGATATTTCGAGATCTGGGAGTGCACAGTTTACACTTCTAGTTCATCCTAAATGCATTTGATGAGTTGAAAAATTCAAGGCTCTCTAGTTTTTCCCCCACACCAAACTCTTCCAAGCCATTGACCTACACTCTGATTGATGAATTAATAAATTATGTGTTGTCTTGATGCTTTATTTATTTATTTATTTATTTATTTGTTTCATATAGAGCGCATGTACAGGAATACAAATGCAGGGGCAATAGACAAGATGAGGTAAAAAGACACATGCACGAACACGCTCACAGGCCATGAGGAGCCTGTCAGATTACAGCCGTGTAATTGAATGGTAAGCGAGCAGACAACACATCTCGCACAGCCGGACTCTCGAGGCGGCTGCCGCCATAACAGAGCTCAGGGGAAATTCGGGGTCCCACTTAATAGTGAATTGGAGATGGGACACATTGTGTGTGTGTGCGTGTGTGTGTGTGTGTGTGTGTTTGCCAGATGCCAGAAAAAAGGAGATGGAGCGCCCTTGGCAAGTGAAAATGTTCCCGAAAAATGTGGCGATTTGAGAAAGTGGCTGACAGAGAAAAAGCGCAAAAAGGACATGTCACAAAAGAATGATAGAAATAAAAGATTGGCAGAAAAACGGAGAGATGGTGGGAGGGAGGGCGCGTACCATTCACAGGCGGAACGAGAGGCAGAGAAATGGAGGACAGCAGAGAGGGAAGCGTGATGGAGATGCACGACGGGAACATGAGAATGAAAAGGAAAATAAAGGGGAGGATGAGGGTGATGAAGATGAAAAGAAGCCGCATGCTGAAAACAATAAACATTCATGCTTGTTTAGTATGAACAAGGAACCTCATTTGAAATCCAACTTCAAACCGAACTGTTCTCATTAGCTATTCATGATAACCTGATGGGTGAGTTCCCAACTTTTAAACCCCAACTATCGGAACCCTAGCCAATCAGGGTTTCAAGGCAATGTTAGGGTTAAAATAGGGTTTAAAATTTGTTTAGAGCCTTAACCCAGTCTTGTTTGAAACCCCAACCCAGGATTGAAACCCTAATTTGAAGCTTTATCTCTGGTTGGAACCCCTACCTTGGAACCCTACCCATGACTTGAAACCCTATTTTAACCCTAACATTGCCTTGAAACCCTGATTTGAAATGCTAGACTTTTGTTAGAAACCTTAACTGAGGATTGAAACCCTAACCCTGTCATGAAACTCTGATTTGAAGCCCTAATATTGACTTCAAACCCCATCTTTGTTGAAACCATAATACCTTGATGATCGTAAAAAGCTCTAAATTCAAACCCTGACACTGTCTTGAAACTTTAACCCAGGCTTTAAACCAAATAATTTGGATTCCTAAACTTGATGTCAGGCACTAATTTTAAACTCTAACCTTTGTTTGAACTATTAACAGAGACTTGAAACCATGTTTTGAAACCTTAACCCTATGTTGAAACACTAATCATACAGTGAAACCATACCGTGGAATCCTATCATTGTGTTGCAACTCTAAAACCCAGACCTTATTTGAAATCCTAAACCTGGTTTGAAATTGCAAATTAGTGATGGCTTTAATTCTTAATTTGAACCCCCGAACGTGTGTTGAAATCCTCACCATCGTAAATTAAAACCCCAACCCAGGCTTGAAATCCTGCAGATACTCTAAATCCCATGACTCCGATGCGACCATTTTGTGGCCTAGTGTGACCTATAGTGATACAATACCATAGCAACAACGTCACACTCACCCTGACCTGGCAGCTCAGTACCATACGACCAAAGTACACTTCTGCCTCATTGTTGTAAAAAGTATCATGAGGAATTAAAGTGGAAGGTCTGCCGGGTATAAAGTTGCCCCTGAATATGATATGTGGATACGTGGATGTCATCAAGCCTGTGAAGTGGAAATAATAAAGAATTAGGATTGTCTCCAAAGACGACGGGAGGAATTAATCCCAAAATGAATTATGAAGGGAGGTAGAGAGGAAAAGGGAGGGAGAGACAGAGGGTTGGGGGGTAGACAAAAAAAAAAAAAAAAAAAAAATCAACATCAGCTATTTCCTTTTCCTCCGCTTGAAGGCAGATAGGGGGCGGTTTGTGTGAATAGTGTGAATGCTATAAAAATTAAATTAATAACAAAAGGGAAAACAGCACACAGGAACAGAAGTGGTTCGGAGGTGCAGAGAGAAAGGAAGGAGGGGACTGTTGCTGCCAGATTGCACCACACTTTTGCCCCCTCCTTTCTCATTTCTTTTGGGGAAGGGCCATTGTCATAAATGCCACTTGGAAATTGCGCTGCGGAATAATACCACGTGCATATGGATCCTATGTGTATGGGGGAGGAACAAAAAAGAATGGAGTGATAATTAAGACTTAGGGGGTGAATGATAGAGTGGCAAAGCCATTTGTTGAAGATGGAAGCGGCGTCTCATGTATCGCTCTCTGAGAAACAGAAGGTCTCCGTGTCACAAAACATTAGCCACACAGCTGTTGGCTTCATGTCAATGGCGCGTTAGCCCTACCATCCTATGATGCCCCCACCACCTGATTCGCTTTGGTCGCCTCACAGCACGGGGAATGGTATCTCCAAGAAGCCAACAGCTGTGTCTTTAGATGGAGAGAGAGAGAGAGAGAGAGAGAGAGAGAGAGAGAGAGAGAGAGAGAGAGAGAGAGAGAGAGAGAGAGAGAGAGAGAGAGAGAGAGAGAGAGAGAGAGAATGGAAGATAGTGGCTGAAAATGGTGGAATGTGAGGGTCACAAGTAAAACAATTTTTTTTACTAAGCAAGAAGAATGGAAGAATGAATGTGTAATGTTACAAGAAAATGTGTGAAATGATAAAAGAAATCGCATAATTATTATTACAAGATGTAATAAGTCATTTCTTTTATGATGAAATTGAAAAAGTTTAGACAACAGTTGAAATTTTACAAGACGAAAAGGGTGTACAGTTGTTGAAATGGTTGAAAAAAAAGAAAAAAATCATTTTAGAATTTCACTTGTGTGACAGATTGATTTACTTTGATTTTTTTTCTACAAAAAAAAATCATGTTGCAAGAAAGAAAAAGTTATCCATCCATCCATCCATCCATCCATCTTCTTAACCGCTTGCTCCTCACAAGGGTCGCGGGGGGTGCTGGAGTCTATCCCAGCTGGCTATGGGCAGTAGGTGTCATGTCTGGGGTCACGCCAGGGTTAAGTTGGAGTTCATGACCTGTTAAGTGTCTGTTTTGTACTGATATAACCAACCACCACTGATATAACCATCATATAACCATCATCTAGTTTCAACTAGTTTTAGGCTACGTGATGTGAATCTTTAATCCTTTAGGTGATGTCTGCCTTTAGCACGTCCGCCTCCCAGTACTGAGGACGCAAGTTCGAGTCCAGGCTCCGGCCTTCCTTACTTGCGTCCTCAGTACTGGGAGGCGGACGTGCTAACCACTCAAACACCGTGCCGTTTGGATTAAAACATTCTAAAGAAAAAAAAAGTTGAACTATCATTACATTAAATGAGTATTAGGGGAGGTTGTATATAGAAGTTAAGCGAAACTGTACAGTTACGCAAAATGTGTACATCAGGGGTGTCAAATGTACAACCCGCGGGCTGGATCAGAAACCCCCCCCCCCCGGGGTTTAATCCGGCCCGCGAGATAATCTTGCGAAATTAAAAAAATAAAAATAAAATAAAAAATACAGTAATGTCGGACCAATCATTCAGACGGCCATAATCAAAACATGTAAATTTATAAATTCACAAGCAATCCTCAGACGGACATCGCAACTAGTACACAAAATTGACCTGGATGTCATTAAATTTTAACAGTACGGTTTGTTGAAAAAATAAAAACAAATAAAAACATATGTTGCCATGTTCTATTTGCATTTGTGTTATTTTTTGGAACAATATATTTACAGTTGAGCCCCGCGATTTAGAGCTGGCATGCACGTCTGTGCATAACTGACGCCAATTGTGATTTTACAATTGGTAAAATATTTTCCTCCGTGTGGCCCCTGTGCCAATATGAGTTTGACATCCCTGATAGGCTAAAAAAGCAACCCAATCACGGCTCAGCTTCTGAAAACAGGTGAACCGTGATTGATCTTTGCCCTGAACAACTGTGATGCCATTTTCAATGACAGCAATGTGGCAAAAAAAAACAAACAAAAAAAACAAGGTGGATTTTGCGCCACAAACGCAAAATTAACCAGAATATCGTGTTTAGACGATAATGGCGACGACGAGGTGTGCATACACGCGATGAGGGAGTGAAAACACAATAAAAAGCACTGGCACGCACACAGATGGAGCCTGGCTGCGTTTTTGAATGGGAGTTTGGGATTATGGGAACTCAGGGCCAGACTGTAAAGCAGGGAGCTCGACTCCTGTTGTTTTTCCCCGGTATGAGCCAACACGTATCTATTTTGTATGCTCAAGCTAGCCCGCGAGCTACCGTGGTCGGTAATCACCCGTAACTGCTGTTTTTGGTTCTCCAGCTCCCGTCAAGCATCTACTTGTTAAATCATCAAGATACTTGCTTCCCGTGCTCTCCGTGGGGGATCGGCCCAACAAGCCCAACGACGCACAACGCGCTCAGTCCATGTGTCTGCATTAATTGCTACCCACAGCATTCACATTCCATTTATTGCACTGCAGAGGTGAGTCTCCGGAGGGGCTTGACCCCAACCCGCCGACCTCCTCCGGGGGACGCGCCCCCGAGCTCGGTGAAAGAGCGCTTGATTAATACAAGTCCCCCGGTAATTGCTCCTTTTGTGCGGGAATCGAACTGCCACACTTCCTTCGACGGTGCGCAGGTCGTGGCCGCCAAGGTGCCAGACACCTCGCTGACCCCTCTGTTGGAAACTCGTTTTATTCCACCAAACAACCACAGCCAAGTGTTTCATGTCTCGTCACGTTAATGCAAAGAATCATAAAACCGGAGCTCCTCTTTGTGGCCGATTATGAAATTGCACTTCCAATATGGCTTGGAAGACAACTGGGTTTGCTTAAAAAAGGGGGGGACGGACAAAAACTAAGCCAGTTTTGGTCTTCAGAGGTCATTGCGGTGGGCTCCAGGTGGAGGAGTGGAACCGTCGTCACTCGCCTTCGGTGCCGGTTGGCGTGGGTTCACTTCTCCGCCTGGGAGACCATGTGTGTCTTACGTGGTTTTAGCTTGAGTGAGTGATGTACAAAAAAAAAGAAAAAAAAAAAATAATTGTGGCACATCACCTACCTGAATTGTCAGCGTAATGAGCTAACTTAGATGCAACACATGAAAAATGAAAAGAAAAAACGAAAGAAAAAGTTAAAATTCATCACTTTTATATCACTATAACGGTCTACCTTGAAACCAGGTAGCACTTTCATATTGGCTAGAGCTTTGGCGCCATCTTCTGTCATGTTGAAGAACGTCACCAAAAATAACATTTTAAGCAAATATCTGAGGATACATTCCACGCTAGAAAACTTGGATTTATTATAGCGAAATGCATATAGGCAGGGGTTCACTCCAACAATACAGCAAAAGCTACAAGGAACATAATGGAAAATTTACTTTTTAATGGCTTGTTGGGTCTGGCTAACTCATCACTTATGTAATTCTACAATCACAATGTTGTCTATCTGAATCAAATTCTCCACCCATGTCTTGACTGGCTAGGTTGGGTGACCATCCAGAGCCACTTTCAAGCACCCAACCAAAGGACTACCATCTGAAACACCTACTTCCGCCATCCATCAATCCAAAAGGTAAGCAGACCTGCATTGGGTATGCGCAATGAGCAGCACAGCTTGGTGTTAGTCAACAGTGTTAACTTCTGAGAAGGAACACTTGATTGCTCTGTAAAGTTGAGATGGCAACACAGGAGGAATTTGTGTTAGGTGATACTTTACATTGTACAGTGTATGAAGTGCTGATTCTATCACTGAAAATGCTACATTTTTTTTTTTTAATAAGAGTATATTTGCAGAAAAAAAATAGGAAACCATTGTGATGTTGTACGTTATTATACAGAGTGATTAATATTGCTGACGGATGTTAACATTGTGAGCTTATTCATATACTGTACAGTAGTTGTATAGGCCACGTTGGAGTGCCCCCTGCTGCTGAAAGATGTTTGATGCCGGTCATCCTTCTGTAGGCAAAATTCTCAAAGAGAAGAAGTTTATATAAAACTGTGCAAAATCAGGATTTTATTTTTGTTTTAACCCCACTTTACATCATTGACTTTCATCTTCTCCAACACAAGCGCCAAGAGAACGTTCAAATTTGCAGCTAAAAAGCCCCCACCAAAAACAGACATCAGTTCTTTGCTTTTTATATTTCCATCCATATTTACAGCCCTTCTCTGTACAGACAGACAGACAAATGTAATTATTTTTCATTTTCCTTCAGGGCGCGAAGGACACATCATTTTAGGCAAGCGTTGCGTAAGTGCAATGTCTCATATGATATCGAGAATACAGTCAATTTTAACTGATAAATCAGATTATCTATACAAGGTTGTAATTTGACAGGGGAAAAAAATTGATGACCACAAACACAAAATAATGCACACGATGGAAAACCAACTACTGTAAGGTGCTGTTCTGGTACATAGTCTTGTCATCCATTTTATTGGGAAACCAATCAATCTATCTTTTGAGGAATAACATTTTTATAAATATTTGGTAGTGTGGCTGTTCAATAGACATTTTTTTTTGTGCAACAAATGTGTTGAGAAATCTATTAACAGTATAATAGATTTCTCTACCTTCAAAAAAGAATCTGTGACAACTAAGGAACAATTAACCAAGTAAAAAAAAGTTCTTATTCACTTTAACATTTACCTTGTAGAATGTTTGGATTCATCATGACAAGAATAATAACACTATCAATAAATCTCATCGTATCAAAGTGCCTTTAGTGGATAGTTCAGAGCCGCCCTAATTGAATTCTGGCAAATGAATTCCATTGGCCAAGGACAATATGACAGAGCTGTGCTTGCCCTTTAGATAACAATTGGACATATGTTAATTGATGCCATTACTCAAATAATATTCCACATAAAAAAAAAAAGATCTGCGGTCATCTGTCACATGGGGATGGGGATCCTACTATGAGCTTGTGAGGCCCACGAGAGGGCCCGCCCGATGCCTTCCTTGCACTTCTAAACACACATATAATTTTTTAAAAAGCCAAAAATCATACATTAATAATATTCATTTGTTTTGCATCATATGTTTAATGCCCCTTGGCAATCAAAGGAAAACGGGTCCCTACCCTTGCAAAAAGGGGATAAACTCCAGAGTGCATTAACGTCCTTTACAGATGACCCACAAATGGATGTAGCGACCATTGGAATAGATATATATCATTGTATATATAAAATGGAAAAAAAAAAAAGAATATAGGTGGACATACAATACATATGCAGCAAGAAAGGAGATGAAGCAGGCTGTAACTGTGGAAAAGCCATGCCAGTGACTTATTTTTTCCATACAGTAAACATGTTTACGGTTAAAAGTGTCCGCAAGAGAGCAATCTAGCCTGACAAAAAGAACACAATAATGTCCCCCAATAGCTCGAAGGTCAGCTCGCCTCCTGAAAAACATTCACTCGCTTTTTTTTTTTTTTTATGTTTTTATGTCCGCCTGCTTGCGCACCTCTGCTGCCCACAACGATGCATGGTTCTACTTTACATGAAGTGCGACCCCTCTTGCAAAAAGCCTCCATCAGTCTGGAGATGCAGATCTAGGTCCCGATCACGCGCATGATCTCCTTCTGCACCTTGGGTTCCTGCGTGTTAATGTTGGCGTCCCCCACTTGGCCGTCCTCGTACCTGCAGACGCCAAAAAAATAAATAAAAAATGCTTGCGATGTTGGACAAATTACTGATTGTAAAGTGCTTCGGATAATGTATGTGGCAGCATTATATTGTGTTGTCATAATAATTATTATTATTATTTTTTTTAATCATTCTAATAGTGGAAGTCAACCCAATTTTTTTGTTTTTGACAATATTTTCTATGCAGTTCCACTGGTCTAAATATGGTATTCTGGTTAATATTGCATTAGTGGAATATGAGTTAAGCAGTTAAATCCAGGAGTTTTTATCAATCTTAGCGGCGGCCATTTTGCCACTTGCTGTTTAACTGAAGATAACATCAATGTTGCTCAGGACTCAGCTCAGGCAACGACCAATCACAGCTCACCTGCTTTCTGAGGCTGAGCTGTGATTGGTTGTTACCTGAGACCTGAGCGACACTGATGTCATCTTCAGTCGACAGCAAGTGGCAAAATGGCCGCTCCCTGAGATGGACAAAAATGGCCGGATTTTGCTTCATAAGTCATATTCCACAAATGTAATATTAATCAATGTCATGTTTAGACTAGTGAGGTCTCATATAACATATTATTGTCAGGAAATGTTCAAGTTTAACTTCCACTTCGTGATGTCAAATTTAAAGCGTTAACTCATCGATTTAATCACAAAAAACAGCCCATTAATCATGTATTAACACAGATGAATCACACTATTAATTTTGACCACAAATGATCCTTTAGCTTCAAGCACTCCGGAAAATGGATGAAGCAATTTAAAGGCATTACTCACACAAAAAAGAAGCGAGTACAAACGTGGTCCGACACGGGACACACCCAAATGTTGCCGTGCTTCTGCAGATCCTTGGATGTGATCACTGTTTCAACAAGAGAGAACACATACAACATGAGCTCTGGCGTTGTCATTACTGTCAGGTGCCATTCTTTTTTTTTTTATCTTTATTTTATTATTATTATTATATTTTTTTTTTTTTACCTTCACAAAGTGCAATGCAGTTCAGATTTCGGCTTTGCAGAAATCTTGATTGGATTGGACGACTCTGCTTGAAATGGCAAAACAGCAAGATGATGAACTTGACTACGTGATTATGTTTAAAGTACCGTAAGTCCATCTCTTACCTGTGGTATGGTATTCATACGGTTGTAACGCTGCACCAGCTCGTCTTTGGTGGGCATGCGGTGTTGGCCCTTACCCATTCCTGCAAAGTGGAACACAAAGTGTAAAGCTCTGCATGCAGTGTAAACTGGGCAGGGAGAAGTGTGGACAAGGGGCTGAGAAGAAACGACTCATTCGTACCCGAGTATCCAAAAGATATGCTGGAGATGGGGCTGAGATAGATGCCCTTTCCATATGCTGCCCCATGCAGCTTGTTTTGGAAAGAGTGGAGAGAAGGAAGGATGAGTGCAGCACAGAACAAAAAACTATCAGTCAATCCAACTGTATTTATGAAGCGCTTTTCATACCAAAAATGCAGCTCAAAGTAATGGCAATGATCTAAGGCTGGTTACGAATTGACAGCAAACACATCTAAAATGTGCCACTTGAGTGTCACTTCAAAATGTAAATCCAGTCTAAGGTGATGTCATTTAGTGCAATGGTTCAAAGTAGAAAGTCACGACGGAATGAGCGAAGAAGGTGATGAAAATGTTCAAAGTGTTTCGGGGAGGAGGCGATTTGACACCTTAAAATGTTCGACAACAAAGAAGGCACAAACTGAAGCCACCAGAACGACATGAACGATCATCACGGTTTATAAATAAACCTCCTGATTTGACTTTGAAGCGAGTTTCATCTATTTTCAGCGCGTCTCCAAGCACTTGTGTTGTGCAAATGAGATGTTTCTGAAGGCTGCGGAATTCGTCGCTCCTTTAATTTGATCACTTACGTCCTTGAAAAGAGTTGGATCGCAAAAGTAAACAAACATTCATGGACGCCTTTTAATTTAGCGAGGCACGCACAGATATTTGATTTTATATTTTATGTTAGAATCTCTGTATGTAATAGTTAACTGCATTAACCTATACATTTAATGGTAAAACTTGTGATTACTAGGGATGTAATGATATCCAAATGTCACGATACGATATTATCACAATATGAAGCTCATGATACGATAATTATCACAATATTGTGGGGAGGTTGGCGATATTTAAAAAAGTTCACAATATTGTAATAAAAATGAGCTCATACTAAAAAAAAAGCACAATATTGTTTATTGTTATTATTATTATTATTATTATTATTATTATGTTAATGCACGCACACATTGAGTTCCGCCACATATTGACTTGCTTCACAGGCATATTATGTTCCTTCATCTGACAATTAGTATAGATTTTAAACATAGAAGGGCCAAAACATCCCTAATGAAAATTAAATTGCACTAAAAAACTAGCCACCATCTACTCTTCAGGAAAGTAAATCTAAAGGAGGTTTAGAGGCACCAAACGTTATGTACTATTATATAGCTAATCAACTACAATATCTTGTGCTATGGACACAACCCAACAGAGATACTAACTGTTGGTTGGAATTGGAGCAGAAGGATTGTAATAATCTTAGACTGTTAGATTTACTCTTTATTACAAAATCAATAAAACGACATAATTGTTTTAAAAACCCAATGATAGCCGCCACCCTGACTGCCTGGTGGAAGGCATTAGAAATTACAAACTCCCAATTGGCGCCCTGTGGGCTTTCTCCCATTTGGCATAACCCCGACTTTCAACTTAATAATCAGTCGTTCCATTTAAGCTTATGGGAGCAGAAAGGAATTACACACCTTCATCATCTTTTCTCAGATAATAAGTTTATATCGTATACAAACTTGGTCCAAAAATATGAAATAAAAAAGGGAAATTTCTTACATTATCTGCAAGTTAAAAATATGGTTAAGAAACAAATCCCAACACTTCAGGATACGCTCCAACTGCCTGTCTTAGCTAAAGATATTATAAAGCTTTATCCAACAACAATAAAGAAAATATTAAAAATATATGTTATTTTTATACACAAATAAAACGTATTTACCGACTTTAAAATGGGAAAAAGACTTGTCTATAGTTCCGGAACCAGACTTTTGGACCCAAATCTGTGAGAATGTATTTAAAATGACCAAACAGACAAATTTGCAACTTATCCAATATAAGATACTTCATAGAACATATATTACACAATATATGATGAAAAAAATGGGACTCTCTGACTCCGACATTTGTCTCCAGTGCTCACAAAACACTGCCGATACTTATCTTCATGCTTTATGGTCATGTACTCCAGTGCTGCATTTCTGGACTAAAATCTTGGAAAAGCTCGCTGATATATTAAACTGTAGGCTTCCTTTATCTCCAAGATTGTGTTTACTAGGTGACTTAACAATAATTGAGCTACCATGTAAACAATCTCAATCTATACTTATAGCCCTTACTATAGCGGTGCTCGCTTTGCTGGACCGCGGTTGACGGCTTCTTTCTTTGGTGGTGGTCCTTATGCATGCCAGATCCATCGCACCAGCATCTACTGAAACTCAAACAGAATTTGCCTCTCCCTTCCACAGCCCCTTGAATCAGTGGGTGCTGGTGTCTGTGGATCTCACTTTGCTTTATCTATCCTTCCCTCCTTCCTCTCTTTAGTTTTTCCTCTGGTCACTTGAGATCTCAATTTATTGGAAGTTTGAGGTTTCTGGGGTTGGGATAAGACTCTGGTTTTGTAACCACGCAGGAGGGGTTTGGTTGGTGCTGGATTTCACTTTGATGGATTGGATGTACTGGCTTCTATGGATCTCACTCTGCCTCATCGATCCTTCCCTCCTTCCTCTCTTTAGTTTTTCCTCTGGTCTCTTGAGATCTCGCTAATTTGTTGGAATTTAGAGGCTTCCGGGGTTGGCGTAAGACTTTGATTTTGTAACCATGGGGAAGGCAGGAAGTGTTTGATCGGTGCTGGATTTCACTTTGATTTATCTTTCTTTTCTCTTTATTTTTTCTGACCTTTTCTCTGGTCTCCTGACCATTTGAACCTCACGACTCTGGCAAGATTCTGAAGTACCTGGTTAAGGCGAAGGGTAATGGGATATTTACAAGGTTTTAGGTGAATTAATGAGTATAAATTTATACGTATTTGCACGCACACGCACGCGCACGCAAACGCACGCACACATACACACACAAAAAAAAAAAAAAAAAAAAAAAAAAAGCAATGATGATAAGACGTTGAATCGGTAAGACTACCGAATGAACAATTCTGAGCTCTTTAAAAAAAAACAAAAAAAAACAACAACTAGCCACCAGAGGGTGCTAGAACTGCACAAATGGAAATCAACCTGAATTTTTTTTTAACAGATTTGTTTCATTTAAATATCGTGAACATGACGACGACGATATTGTGGCAGTTTTAATATCATATTGTGCTTATCATTACATCCCTAGTGATTTGTTAATTTCAAAATGCAAAAATGCTAGGGGTGTCAGGAAATAAAAAAATTTAATCGTAATAATCGCATGACTTCATATTTTATATCTATTCTAAATGTACCATAAAAAATCTTTTCAAAGTTTTCATACTCTTATTAAGATAAAAGTGGAAACAATGTTAACCTAATAAAAACATGGCTGCATCTTTTAGTCATTTATACATTAATTTATAGTAATTCATAAAATTTTGTTCAAATTAAAAAAGATGTACTGTGCGGTAAAATACGAGTGTGATATTGATTTGTGCTGAGGTCATTTTTCTGCATTTTTAATTGCATTTGTAAGATGTTGGTGACAGCTCAGTGCATTTTTCTTTGTTCATAAGAAGAGCTATCGAATCTTTAACATGAAGTAACTTGTGAAATTCTGCACATTTTTCAAATTGTAAAATACAACTTGACCCCAGTCTCCACAATTATACACATAATTATTACATTTATTACTGCTAAATTTTAACGTGGACAGGCTTTCCGAGTAAGGGCATTAAAAAAAAAATAGTAGCGTTAATGGAACTTTACATTAATTCAAAACGAACACACTAATTTGACACCCCTAAAAAGGTCAGCCAAAAACACTGTTATCGTCTTGCCCAAGTATGGTGTGTCTTTACTGAGCACACTGGATTTTAGTTACTGACCTCCTCCAATGGAAGCTCTTTGAGAAGTCCATACTCACTATGGATCCAGTTATCCTTTGCATTCCGCTACGTCAGACCTAGCCTACACCGTGCTCTAAGAGGTTCACCCCAAGAGGGTGCACAGGCAGCCTCCTAGCTGGCATCACAGCTAATGCCACAACAGGTGTGGCATCCACTGTTGCACACTCTGGCTGGGGGGGAGGGGGAATTCTGCCGGTACACCCTGCTGGCTGAAGTGCAAACGTCAAAGCAGCCCAAAAGGGAAGCTGGCATCTATTAACTGCAAAAATGAATCAGCCGGACAGCCAGCCTGCTCCGTTGCAAAGCAGGCTGACGGTCCGAGAAGGCAAACTGCCAGGGTTTGCGTACCTGCAGTTTGGTATAAGAGGCGTTGACTAGTCCATTTCTCAGAACAGAGTGCCAGTTCTCTATATGGGAACCACTAGAGCAAGTGTAGGGGGGAGATGAGAGAAAAGAGACATGTGAATGCTGTCCTGGCTGCGCAGTACAATGATTCAACTCAAGAACAAAACAAGTGTCTTTTTTTTTTTTTTTGTATACAAGTAAATACATTTTACATCAGTAAATTAATAACAAGAAGTAGGCGAGTGAATAAATAAATGAATAAATAATAAATAAATATAGAATAATACTTATTATATTGAATTCTATAGATTGTGACTATGTGTATTAGTTTAAATGTCAATGTTTTTATGGGAAAACTCATTAACGTATATAATTCATTATTATTAAAAAGAAATAAATAAATAATAATAAAATGGCTCCTCTTGAAGAAATGTCATACCTATGTCAGTAGTCTCTTCAGTTGAGGAAATAAAAACATCTATTTGCGGAAAGCAGTTGTGTATTATTGTTTGTGCTATATTTGGGGTATTGTACTATATTTTGCTGTTGCTTACAGTCAGTCATCTGCTATCTGTCACAGACTCACAGGAAGGAATGTTCAGACATTCAATGAATATTGTTACTGCTTTACAATGATGCAACTCACAGTAGTGTTAATTTTATCCGCCACTTTTAGTCAAGTTTCAATCACGTTTGCTAGTCTTATCATAGTTAGCCAACCTCATCTCATTTTTATTTAGTCCATTTTTAGTCGGCTATAAATCTAGATTTTAGACCAAGAAAACATAATTTTAATTCTTCTAGTTTTAGTCAACAAAAATTGTCAACGTTTTGGTCTAGTTTTAGTCAGGACAATCATTTAACCCGTTTTGTTGTTGTTGTTTTTTTGTCAGCAGAATATGTTGAACATTTTGGATCTAAAAGTATTTCACATAAAATTTTCTCTCATGTATTTGATGAAAAACTATTTCACACACACAATTACAGTATATCAACAAGTGGCTACTATGGCTCCACGCTAAGAGCTAGTAAGTTAGCCAACATTAGTTAGCAGTCGGATTAACATTATTGTTGGAACGTTATAGCCGTTGGGTTAATGTTTAATTAATCATTTACTTTTTTTTTTTTAAACTTTTCACCGTGAATCCACCTCCTGTCTGTCCCATGTGTTTTGGAATGTTGCACTCACTAGCGGCAGACTTGAAAGGGGGTGTGTCACATGACAATGTCAGTGACAAATTAGCAGAGACAAGATTTTACAAAATGATATAATTTTTGTCTCATTTTTGTTTATGAACTAAAATGTCCATAGATTTTTAGTCCAAGTGAAGCACATTTTCATCTCGTCTTCATTAGTCAACGGAAATGCATACTCATTTCATTTAGTACCAGTTATTGTTTATTAATGAGGGTTTTAGTCTAGCCTAGTTTTAGTCCGGTGAAAAACGTGTGTTGACAAAAAACATTTTTGTTTAGTTTTCGTTGACAAAATTAACACTACTACTGTAGGTAACAGTCAAACATTTTTATATGAATGGGTTCATATTGAAGACAGCGAACTACAGTAAACTGTATAGTATAGGCACTGTATTTGTGCCCTGCCAGTGTCCAGATGGAGCATGTGTGGAAACACAGCAGAGCTTCATGTGCTTTGTTCCAAATCCTGATCTCACCATCACGTTTTTTGTTTTTTGTTTTTTTTTCTGGCTTCTCTACGTCCCAGGAAAATGCACCTGCTGAGTGCTGGCAATTGTTGTTGCTCCATCTAAATCTGCTAAACCGTTGCCCACTGGCATGTACTAAGGCTGTTATGTAACACTAACAAAGCACGCTGTCCCATGTGATGCCACACAAAAACATTGCATGGATGCAAAAGGATGTCACTGATGGGAGGGAGTAAACAGACTCACTGGAAGGCGAAGGTGCTGCCGTAGAGCTTTTTGGCAGTGCGGAAACGAGCCTCCTTGGCCGGAGGGCTGCTGAGCAGCAGGAACTGGTGGGAGGTGTGCATGAATTTCAGTTGCTGCCATGATGACGACATCGTCGCATGAAAGGGGAAACCAAATGAGACAGAAAAGAGAATTGAACCCTCAAATTACACAACGCAAAACATGTTTGGTAATAGCGGACGGGAGGTCATTTTGATTTCCTACCCTACTAAGAGGCAATTTGACAATGTGAGATCTGTTACTGGAAATAATCCTGCAAGAAGATACAAAAACAAAATATCAGCATTTTCTTGTGAAAACTATGTCCATATGTCCATGTGATTGACTTACTCAGTTAATATAGGGTGTGAATGGAAAACTGGGGGAGCGAACAGTCATCGTGTATGATGTCAGATGAGATGTTGGATGTAAAAGTGTGGTTTGCTTTTGTTTTTTATGCCACCACATAAAGGGCACCAGTGAAAAAAATTATGACGACAACCACTGTTAGCCCATTAAGGCCTAAAAAGCCTGGCAAAACATGCGTGTAAGTCACCCCTGAAAACCTGAATTTTTCCTGGATATTCAACAATATTGTCAATGCCTACAAAATAATTGATATCACAGCTCCATAAGCAGATAGAAACATAATTCCAAAAAGGAGAGGAGCGCTCCAGGCTCTAACAGTAGAAGTGTGTTCATGTGCTCCAGGCCTTCATGAGTTAAATACAGTTATTTACTGATTATCAGTCAACATCTTTTCACACTTGTATGAGTCATAATAGTTACGAAATGTTACATATTACACCGTTCGTAAGTACACTGCTCGTACAGTTAATAAAGGTTAAAGTAAATCAAAGGCAACCATTTGTTCTGAAACAGAATATGTCTGTAAGTTTATGGAGTTTCCATTGCATCTCTTCAAAGGCTTTTAACTTGTAAGAAATAGCACATGCTCCTTTTGAAACAGCTTCTCTCCTCCACCCACCATTGTAGCAGGGGATGGGCCAAAGGGTCCAGTTTGTCCATCTGCTTCTTGATCTCCAAATACGAGCCCTGGCAAAAGCACACAAGAATGTGCTCTGTTCAGCAAAACTAATACGAACACTTTACTGCCAAAATTCAACGGCCACATTGGGATATAGTGAATGCACGGCACTGTAATAAAGGACTTATTTTTGCTACTTATTGTACCTGGGTCATTTCTCGGATAGACATGACGCTGTCCAGCGCTTTTTGCAGCCTCTCATAATTCTTCTTCTGTGTTCATCGGTGGAGCCCAGCAGCATTTACATATGACCAAAGAGAGGAAGTAACATGCACACATCTAAAATCAGCTGTAAGGATAAAAACAATGGACCTCATTTACCAATAAGTTGTTCTATCTAGTAGCATGGCTGGTAAATTAGTTATCAAACCATTGACAAAAATGTCACCAATATTACAGAAAAAAAAACGGAACGTTCTGAACAGACAAAACACAGAATATCTTCATAAAAGATGATAATGATCCACTAAAAAATGTAAAATGATGTTGTGATTTTTTTTTATTGTATCTCAATTGACTCAGGGTTCTCACATTATTTAGCCAACAGTAATTCAAGGGCTGCTGACCTTTGGGTTGAAGGCCAAAGTCTTGGGGTCATTGGGGTCCACGACAGAGGGGTAAGGCTCAAAGATAATGCTCTTGCGAGGAGACTCGAGCGCAGCTCGGCACATCGCCACAAGGAGATCTACCACCTGGAGAAAGGAAAGAGTAAGACGATGACCGTCATTCTCTCTGAGATTGCCGTCTTTCCACAAATAGTGGCCGGGGGTGCTTATTTACTCCATTGCATATGTAGGAGGCGTCTCTAAGGGTTAAAGGCCTTTAGTCATGCAATGAACAATGTTACCAGTATATTCTAATTCAGAGAAATGGCAACAACAAATAGTTGCCTTAATATCAACATTGAGCTATAAAACACAGCATTTTATGTATGTGTGTGTGCTGATCACCTCTGCACCGGTGGCCACTTCCTCAGCAGCCCCTGACATCACACCCAGCGTGTAGAAGGAGAACACGCACAGCTCCCTCGTGCACACCGCCGGCTACACACGTGAAATAATACAGAGTACATTTGTTTCCACAGTTCATCCATTTTGTCTTATTTACACCATTTCTAAGAAAAACCCATTCAAAGAATTACAAGACAATGAAACCTGAAACATGTTGAATAAAACTTGTCAGCATTAGTAGTGTATCCAACATTTAAGAGACAATATAGAGTACATTTGATTACACTGTTAGTGTGGTTTGTTGCTTACGCGCCTCTCCGCGTGTTTTCCACTTGAGTACATTCATATTTTGGATAAAACAATTAACATACAGTAAGACACGATAAGAGAAACTTATGTCGCCGCAGCTTAACAGTCACTGCCAAACTAAGCCTTTTTTCCCCCCCACAATGCCCAAGATGAAAGCCCCTTGCTGGACTCAATATGCAACTGCATAAAGAAAGCACAGCAATGACATAACATACATAAAACAATGACATAGCTCTTAGCTCTTCACTCAAACATAAACCAGCCCCTAAGGTCCATCCATTGTGAGACTCAAATCCTTTAGGCTTCTTTTGTAGCTTTCATCCCAGCTCTTCTAGATCGGCTTCTTTTTGGGGGGGGGTTTGCCAGTACTGTAGACCCACAGCGGATCATAAAATTAAAGTAATCGATTATCAAATTACTCATCTCATTACTCATCTTTTTTTTTTCTTTTTCTTTTTTTTTTTAAATTGTCCAAATCCTCTGATTTCAGCATATCAACAGTAATTGTTCACTGATTTCGGTAGTCCTTCATGAAAGAAGATTGATTATACCCTGTGTTTAAAGGCACGGTCATCCTTTTTCACTCAGGAAAATGCACTATATAAATACAGGATGTATACACATGAACACCTTCTCAGTCTACACCTCTGGTGGTTAATGTGTGGTGATAATTTTTTTTCCTTAACCCCCAGCCTGTATTTTGCCATTTTGCGTTTGTTTTGTCAACAGTGGGACGTTTCTGTGGACAGACAGTTGTTTACCCCTCCAGCCAATCGCAGAGCAGGGAGTGGTGGAGGGCGTGTCGCAGACGGGGCCAGGCGAATTTGTCGGCTGCATGACCGCATACAGGTAACATCAACCCCCACCCTACCACCCCCACCCCCACCCCCTTTATTTATTTATTTATTTATTTATTTATTTTTATTTGAAGTGATCTGCCTGGACACGAAGGAGAGTGAATGGTCCATAGATTCTTCCTCTCTTCTGGCTGATTCCAGGCAGTCATCTCAGACAAGCGTGAAGGTGATGTAATCGTCATGATAGAAATTGCTCCTAAGGAGTTTCCTTTTTAGATATATAGCTCGCTATTCTGCTATGAACCTGATATTGGGCCATCAAAAGCCCTTTTTGTTTTGTGGTTAGCCGATAACGTGATGTCCATCAACCGTCAAGGTGGACTGTGACACAATCCCTTGAAGTGAAGCACCTCCAGCTATTATTTTTGACTAGCTTCAGAGAAGTCATACTTGAATTGTTTTCATGCCATTTCTTGCCGTCTTGCAGTCGTCTTCCCATGGTGATCCATTTACTGTCCTTCCAAGGATTGTTTTTACAGCATATGGTCCGTTATTCACGCTCTTGATGACCTCTTCTGGTTGCACATTTGTCCCAATCAACATAAAACTCCTAAGTAAAACCAGCATCTTTTGTCCAGTGTTAAAAGCAGTGGCATAACAGTCAGGGATGTTCATACTTCCTGTTTTCTTGTACTTGAGTTTGATAGGACTTGTAGTCCGACCAAGTTTTGTGAGCAAAGAATTCTGATTTAGACTTTTGTGACTGGTGTCGTGTATTCCATCTATCTGTATGGTTTAATAAGGAGCCGTATGAAAGTCTGCATTTAGCTTCCCCGCTAACAGCTAATAAAAAATTAAGAGTTTATTGTGGGTTGTGTTTTAGTGTTTCAGGTTACCATTAGGCCTACGAAAATTCATGTTAGAACCTTGGCTATGACTTGACTTCGATGCATGAATCTGTCTCTTTTGATACCTTCAGCATTGATCCGTTCTGAAAGACGTGCTGCTCGTCACAGACCACGCAGTACTCATTCAGCGTGGGGATCCTCTGCTCGGAATACTTCATTATCTGGTCAGAGAAAACACAAACACACATGCACACACAGGCGAAAACGATTGCTTAAAACGCCCTAATCCAGTGTTGAGAAGTAAAGATCACTGAGATCTACCGAGTTGCCGACATGAATCGTAATAGTAACTATCTGTTGCTGTCCAATACAGTACATTCAAAACAGCGAGGAGATTGTATTGCACCTGCACTAAGAAGCCGTACTCCAGAGTGGGAATGTTCTTGCAGTGTCCGCCCGCCTGGGATGAGAAAAACAATTCAATCAGCTGCCTGGTGGTGATCTGTGCAGGGGCCCTGGCCGCCGGGACCGCCACGGTCTGATGAGTCAAGTGAAGACAGAGCATTATGGGTAACGATACGACAGTCCCATTATGGAGAGGGTAAAAGGGACAGCGGTGATTGACAAGAGAAGGGAACGTTACATAGTGGGTTTGAATGAAAAGTACACAAATACCGTACTTCCTCTAATAGTTTACACCAGAGAATGAGTCATCTTTTGTATTTATAAATTGGAAATTGTTTCCGTTCAATAGTGACAGCAACAGCCTGCCATTGGAACGGAGGAGGGACGGCTCTTTTGTGAATCTTTGGAACCTGCGTGTGCGAATATGTTCAAACTGTGTGGCGTTTGTCTAAAAATAAATGCGTGTGCCAGCTGTTCGACAAATGCACATTAAGGAGAATTGGATTTTTACTATCGACAAGTCATGATAAATGACCACACGTTAAAAAAAAAAACAAAAACAAATGTGTCCATTGCCAATGTATTTGTGGAACCGAAACGTGAAAATCATATTTGTGGATATTTGTGAATCTTGAGTTGTCTAAAATAAATAAACAAGCAAATAAGTAATATCAAATAAATAACTCTGACCACTAGGGATGTAACGATGTCCAAACATCACTATACGATAATCACGATACGATCACAATATTGAAAAAAAAATAGCCATATTAAAAAACACACAATTTTGTGCTTTTGTACACTACAGCAATGAAAAAATTCTATATATATATATTCATATATTATATATAAAAATTAAAATATTGAAGCACTTACTTGCTAATGCAAGCACACATTGAGTTCCTCCACATATTGACTCGGTTCACAGGCATATTACCGTACATTCCCCTTCATCTGAGCATTAGCGTGGATTTTAAAAAAAGAAGGGCCAAAACATGCCTTGTGAAAATTAAACTGCACTAAAAAAAAAAAAAACTAGACACCCGAGGTTGCTAGAACTGCACAAATGGAAATCAACCCGACTTTTTTTTTTTTTTTAAACAGATGTGCTGCTTTGAATATTGTGACGTGACGACGACAATATATTGTGGCAGTTTTAATATCATAATATCACGATATTGCCGTTATCGTTACATCCCTACTGACCACTATAGGGAGGAAATACGGTATACATTCTGTGAACAAAAGTATTCGGGCACAGTGAAAATAAAAGAAAATTGATTAATAGGTGTGACCAAAGACATTCGTCCAAATAGGAAAGTGTCAGATCTAGTGTGTATGACACACGAACCTGGCTGTTTGGCGGATAGCTGAAGAGCTCCCCTTTCGGGTTCTTCATGGTACATGAGATGGATCGATTCATGAGGCGGGTCACGCGGAGTTCAGGCACACTCAGCTTCCCTTTCAGGACCGTGTCTTGAATCAAGGGGAAGCTTGGAGACCTTGACCGCAAGAGCAAAGACATCATTTGGAGCAATTCCTGTTTACTTCCTATGAGACAATGCTGTGTTTGTCGTTGCAAGGTCTGTGACTGTGTCTGCTCGCGTTTAATTGTTCCATACAAACAAAACAGCTCATTCATAATAATAACTGTCCGCGTATAACAATAATAAATAATGCATCTTTGGGGGTCACGAAAAGTGCTATAGAAGTGCAATTCATTGTTAATAATTGTGCTAAAATAGCAGTTTTATGAAAAATAATGCATGCTGCACTATTTTCCAGAAAAACAAAAACATAATACTAAACTTCTATAACCATTGTATTATTAAAATCAGGGCTAACAGAGGCAGAAATGTCAGTTTTTTTAATGGTTGTTAACCTTATTGATACAGTATACTGCGGCTCAAAATGACCCGTTTGTATTTGAAAAATGTTTTTTTCACAATTGAACATGCAGTGGGCCACATGTGAGTGCTAAAGAAGCAAACATAAAAAGTTTGACATGCACACACACAAATGATAACACAAATTATAGTAATGAAATTTCCTATTAGATTTTTACTTTTTTTTTTATTTTTAGGGATATTCGAATTTGAGGAACTACGTTCGACCTTTAAAGCTTCCACAGTAGTTCATGCATCATATCATGCAGAATAGCTTGCATTAAAGAAAGGAGAAATGTACTTAGGGATTGGAGAGAAGATGCTGAGCCCGGCGCGGAACTTTTTGATGGTTCCGCCCGCTTTGAACCAGCTGTGCCTCTTCTCCTGCTGGGCCTTGAGGAACTCATTACTGAGATGCTTCCACTGCTGGGATGTGAATGTGCTCAGGATCCTGTCAATTATAATGAGAGACAGGTGAGGGTGTCAAGCTGGAAAAGCTTAGTACGACATGAGATTTATTGACAGGAAAGACAAATACTGGCCATGATTACATTTTACTTTTAGCGTAGTTTATTATTGTTTTTGAAAATGGAATGACATTTTAAATATATAGGAAAGATCTGTAAATTCGAATAAAATATATCAAAATTCTGTTATTTTATTCATTTATTTTTACAGTGTATATCATCAATTCAAAGCAAAGCATTTGATAAGATACAAGTACATGGCAAAACTCACTTTTTGAGTTGCAAGCCGAGGCTGAATCCTTCTTTGTTGGAAGGCTGGAACACATCGACCGATGGCTCTGCAGAAAGACGACTGACATTATTACACAGGGCAGTCACGCACAACGCTTCTCCTGAGCCTCCTCTGCCTCCTCGTGCTGCACGCGTGCTACTCACCTCCCACGCTCAGCGCGTGGCACAAATTGCTAAAAAGCGTCATCAACATCAACTACGACATCTCTACTCACCGGGCCCATCGAGGTACTGAGAAAGAGAAAATCGGAGTCTCAGAATAATGGGCTCTGTTCTGATTACTTTCCAAGCTGTTGCAATCTCCTCCTGAGTCAGACACATACACATACACGCATACACATGCACATATACACAATGTTAGCCTGCTAATTAGGGCAGTTTCTCTTCACATGAATAAACTGGGACTATGAGCTGAATTATGCATTGTGTTGGCTAGATGTGCACAAGAAGAATAACAAAATTATTTGAATGCTGACTCACATCGAGGAAGCCAATGTTAATGTGCAGATCGATGTCGACGTCGTCAATGATGCCATACTCCCTGATCAAAGACACAAGTGAAAGATGTTTATTCAGACTGATTTTTTTTTTTTTAACCTCTGCCAAGCTCCAAACTTTTGGTATGAGTATGAGCTATTGTTTTGATTGAAATATGTTGGCTTGTTCTTGTTTGTTCAGGATTACACAAAACCAATTTTCATGGTGCTGACATGGGCTCATTCGTCTGTGCGTGTACCTGACTGAGACAGCACTGTCGGTGTAGATGTCTTTTACTGCCTCAATGTCTGCATCGAGTTGAGGATGGCGGTAGAGGTCAGCGGCGCAACTCCCCTGTCACAAATAATGATTTGCCGTCAAACATGCAGCACATATTAGACATGGGAGAAACAAATCTTCCATCCATCCATTTTCTTGACCGCTTATTCCTCACAAGGGTCGCGGGGGCTGCTGGCGCCTATCTCAGCTGGCTCTGGGCAGTAGGCGGGGGACACCCTGGACTGGTTGCCAACCAATCGCAGAGAAACAAATCTTTATATCAATATTTTGTTTTTCTTTATGACGAAAAAAAACCCCATCAAAATGGCAATGCAGTACAGTAAAACCTTTTATGACTATGCAATAGCTATTCAAAAGATTTACACGACAACACCTTACTTTAGTTTTGATAATGACAACAATATTCAGGCATCTGATAACTAGTAGAAGTGTATCTATAAAATGTTTTAAAGTTTGCTGAATAATGTTTTAATATTGTAATTGTATGTTCTCTTAGTAAATTTTGTAACCTACTTTTATTTACTCTTCTTCCTCTGAAAGTTACCTACTGTGTTTGTTGATGCTTATGTGTTGTCTTTCCTTGTGTAAAGCACATTGAGTTGCCTTGTGTATGAAATGTGCTATACTGTGCGTGCTATACTATAATGTGCCACGACTATCTCTATAATCGAACCCACACTGTCTGCACCGAAGTCAGGTAAGTGAATCACTATATCATTAGTGATATTATTTTCTTGAAGAGGGGCCAAACCGACATGTGAAACGACATTGCCAGATTCTCAGCAGTCCACTTCCGAGCAAGTTTGAAGTGCTGAAAATATTTTTAAATGGTATATCTTAGGACGTTTATCATCTTCCGCATCAATGCAGTTCTGCTGGCTGGCTCAAAAATGTCACAGATAATTGGGAGCCCAACTCTTGTCCACATCTCTCGCCATCGAGACGGGAAGTTAGACTCTTGATCACCTCGTCTTGAGAAGACATTTCGCAAAACCTTCATCCTTATCTTTCCCCCTCTACTTTCATGTTCTACAGCAGCATAGAGACAAACTCCGAGCCTTCTAACTGGATTTTCATTTCAATTACAGGTCTCGGACGATAACGCAGATCGGGATCGTTAAGTTACAGTGAAATATGGAAGAGCTGCGGAATGGGACGATGCTTTAAAAGGTGTCTAATGCTGGCAGGTGAACAGTGCTCTGCAAAGATAGAGGATGGTTGGGTTGCCTCGAAATGATTATTCTGTGATGTGGGTTGTATGATAAAATGTTAAATGGTCACAAATCCTTTTGTACTTTATCATCCACATTCAGATGGTCGAGGAACTGAACAATGACAAACCAGGAAACCTGAAGCTTAGAACGATAGATAACATGTCTCACCACAATATATATGTTACAAATATGTACTTTAAACCCACACTGTACATTTTCCCTTTCAATGTGGGCCAGACGATCACCTAGCATAACTACAAATACATCTGGCGGCATTTGCTTTATGTTCAGTACGTGAGAAGAGACGGGAATTTTGGCAGGACAACTCATGGCTTCTTAACCATGACAACACCTTCTACGTGCATTATTTTTATCACACAGACGTCATCTGCTGTGTGTGGGGTGTGCTATATCAGTAATTTTGAGTACACTACACACTATAAAAGTGAGTCTTTTTTTTTTTTTCCTCATCGCGTGTAGTTGCTTAGATGTTTAAAATCAGATATGGTGTTAAGGTGTTAACCAAATGCATGTATCCCTCTTTCGGTGTAGCAAATGAGAGAAGTAAATGTAATGGTAGTGAGGTGTCGCTAACAAAGTTGGAGTTTTATTAGAACTGAAGAGTGTCTCATTCACCTCAATGACAAAGGTATCTGCTAACTGCTTTTAACAAGAGACTGGTGAGAAACTGTATTTTATGATCCAACTAGCCCATATAATGCTTGTCTAATCACCTTCCAGTTTTTTTTTGTTTTTTTTTTACTGCTTACACCTTCACAAACTTCTTCTAATGACTCTATCCCACATGGAAATTTGCAACGAACTCCTTCACAAACCTATCCATCTGGCGTGACTAGGTTAATTATGTCCAACGCCAACAGCAGTAAACGACTGATCTTGCGCCTCCGTACCTGGATGCCGTACAGGAACTGCTCCGGCTCGTTCTCCCCGTCGGATTCCTCGTCGGTCCAACACTGGCCTTTGATGTCCTGTGGCATCATAAAATGAATCATTGGTGTGAAGAGAAACTGCAACCATTTCCTACTGTGTCTTTCATCACGTCACGCTATTTATCTGTTCAAGGACTTTGCACATAATGCTTTATATAGCTATCGCCAAAGAACCCAATAAACAGAAATTGCACTTTGCAAAGTGATTAAAAATAACCAGGCTTTTGGTTTTAAAATCTAAGCAAATTCCCCAGAGGTCCAATAGATTAAATAGCCTTTATTTGATATACTCATAAATTGGCTCTTAAAATAAGTGCATTTGGCTAATCGGGTAATGCTAACAAATGGGGCGCTAACTAGCTTACCATCGGTTCGGCTGTTCTCAGGGTTCAATCAGACAGCTTTAGGCTCCGTGCCAACCATCGCAGCTGGGAAGGAAGGAAGCCAGTAGTACGTCTTGCACACCTTGGTACGACAGACACAGGACAAATCCATAAAAAGCTGGCCGTGGACAAACAATGAGGCCACCTCGCACGATTACACACTTTTGTCAGCGAACTCTCCTTTAAACCGTCTGCACTCCACCTTCCCGCTGTCTCCTAGCAACAGCCATCTCTGCCTCCTTTTCAGAGTGGCTTTAATCACTGTGGAGAGTGTGTGCGTGGGAGAATGGTGCTGGATGTTCAGCACTCGGCTTGTCTTTGTGTCACGTTGTGTCTTTTCCGCAGGAAGAAAAACAACAACATCATATTTTCAGGTTTGCTCATCTTTTCATGGACTCGCAAAAATAGTAGTTCTGCTTAAATCCTCGCATTCGTAAAAAAAAAAAAAAAAAAAAAAAAAAACATTTCCTGGTTTGCTGGCATGTAAAATTTGATTTTTTTTTTTTTTTAAAGTTACATTTAGGTATATGCATAATTATCGATCCAGTGGTTGCTCAGGATTTGGTAGATTGTGTGCAATTGATTGTTCATTAATCATGTCTTGAAGCAGTCTGTGGCTGCAACTAGCAGAGGTCATTGTTGATTCACTCAATTTTCTCCAAACAGGAGTTGAGAACATTCAGGTAACTATACTACCATTCATACATTTTATCATTATTTTAAAAAAAAAAAACAAAAAAAAAACAAGCAGAACATGCTGCTTTGTCCCTGCACAGGCTCAAACAGATGGTGCCTTTCCAGGCACCCTGAGGCCTCAACCAAAACAGACTCTTCCCAGCCAGCAGGTTGACCCGTGAAGCTCAGCTGGCCAGCCGGACAACCTCTCTCCCTCTCCTGAACTGAATCTTCTTCATTCCTTCGTCAAACGGGCTTGGCGAGTCTCCATCCAGGGTTCTGCTTTTCGGATCAACCCAACCATCTGTAAGTGTAACTTTGCAGGCATTAGCCAGATTGCACCAATTTATAAATTTTGGCTAATGCCTGCAAAGTTGCACTTACAGATGGTTGGGTTGATCCGAAAAGCAGAACCCTGGATGGAGACATAAATTGGTGCAAACTCGGTTAAATGTGAGTCCCATGTTGGTTTGATTTAAGAAATCCATCACCTTGGTTAAGACCGTTTCTCTTTTCTTGTTTTCTTTTTCTTTGACTATTTTATCATTTTAGTTCTTGTTTTATTTCCTATCACGTTAGTTAGTTTTGCTTCTTTAAGTTCTAAGTAGATTTTCCCACATAGGTTAGAAAATAAAAATGCACAAAACTCAAAACCTGGTTTTACTGTGTGTGTGTGTTTCATCAATTTATAGTGACCTCTAAGCTGAACAAAGAACTAAAAAAAATTGTAGAAAGGGTACATCCTTCATTTTAATGACTGATTAAACGAGGTTCTCAGCTGATATCCCAATAAAATTATCAAAAAGCGATGTGGTGCTCCGCAGGCAAGCTCAAAATTAATTGAGTCTCCTTCAATTAATGAGCCAATTGATTATTAATTTAATAATTGACAATTATTGATTTAATAATTAATTTGACCGATTTCCCTTGCAGTTGATATCAATTTTACACTATAGCGGTTAACTTTATTATATGTTTGTTTGTTCATTGAACATATAAACTCATAAACAAGTAGCAGATAAAAACAGCAGATAAAAAGTAAGAAGAAACTCAAAGCAATCATTTGTGATGGTTTACATGTCCAAAGGGAGTAAGAAGAATTATATTTGTCTCACAACCATTAAGAAAATAATGCTTGTGAGGTACAATAACTTTTTTTTTTTACACCCTCCTGATTTTTCATTGATGTTACAAACTATTTTGAGATTTATAGATGGTTTTAACAGCCGAGATAACTTATTTTTACACTTTGTATGACAAATAAGAATGTTATTAAGCTAAAGTGGCAAACCTAAACTTAAGCAGTAAGTAAATTAAAAAAAAATCACAGTACTGTAAATATTTGTATAAAAAACACTATTATAGCCATAATTACAAAACAGTCCAAACAGTAAGTACAGCGGTAACTGAAAAGTGCCTTCTCCTGCTGTGTGAAGACGTTCTCGTACATCTGCATGCACAAACTATTTATTTCATTGTGCACCATATGTTACCTCGAAACGTTGCATGTTGATACCGATGTAAAATGAGGCCCCCCAAATATAGAAATATAGGTGACAGTTTGACCTCAAAACAAATTTATTACTGTATTAGTATTTCCATTTCTTTCTGAAATCTGAACAAAGTGTCCGTCGGTGTTGTGACAGGTTCCGTTGTAACTACAAAGCTGCATATATGACAAAAGAAAACAGTCCATCATATTTTGGTTCAGTGAGTTCAACAATGAATGTCTTATCAAAGTCGGTGCACAGCTATGACGCAAAAGACAATTTACATAATTAACCAGCCAAAACACGAAGCACTTTAGTGCTGCACACACCAAAGAGCAGCACAACAGGGCATTACGATGAAGGATGGATCCAAAATCCAAATAGAGACGTCAATACCAGACTCCTCATGCTGTCTTTGTGTGCCGCGTTGCTTTAAAGACCTTCCTCATAGCAGAATTCTACCTTGTCATGTCCTAAATATGAAAATATCCTTTTCAGTCTCCCAGATGCACACAACATCCTGACGTGCAACCCCCCCCCCATCACCATCACCGGCTTTGTGGAGCCACATACCAACAGAGCACCGTCGTCCTCATTTCTCCTCATGATGATAATTTAGCACAAAATGCAGCCAAGCGCATTCCCCCCTCTCCCCACCCCCAACCTCTTCCATCCATATTTACCTTCACAGAGGATGGAGACGCAAGATGCTGTCCTCGCCTCAGCCTCTTGCGCCTGGCGCCTGCAAACACAGACGACAGTAAGCTCATCAAAAATAACTCGCCGATTTGAGCCAGTGTGGTTGTCAACTGCAGCTCTCACCGCTCCGACCGCCGTCTAGTGTATTTTGCCTGACAACACTAAAGGGTTTGGAGCATGCTCAGTGAGAGCAGACAGCCAAATCATGTGACCTGCAGCTGACTGCACTGCTGCTGCTGGGGTGGGAGGATGATGAAAAAAAAAAAAAAGGAAAGATGGAGAGGAGAGGCTTGTGCGCATGTCATTAGTCATTGTCTGCTGATGAGTAACCATGTTGATGCTGTTGAGTGCATTCATGTAATCCACAAACAGTACTGTATTAGCTTTGCACACACAAAGTCTGCATTGGAGACCCAATAGATAGTGTTGTTTACAATTTTCCCCTAATGCATATTTGATATTTCATAAATAGCCAGTGAAAATGGATAGATGGAAATCATCATTCTATATCGCTAATATTGCGGGTGTCAGGCCGGCAACCAACAACTACAATTTCCAAATTTGACCAATTTAATATTTTTTCAAAAATATACTAGGTCATCCCCACATGGGTTTGTTACATTTACAAATTATTGGCCAATCAAAAGTGGGGAAAATGGCTTGCTGTCTTTGACAATACAATGCTAATGTCATGTCTGGGGTCACGCCAGGGTTAAGTTTGAGTTCATGACCTGTTAAGTTGGGTTCATGACCGTGAGGTCAAGTGACTGTTATGTACTGATGTAACAATCTGTTTTGAACTGACGTAGATGCATCTAGTTTCAACTGGTTTTAGGCTATGTGATGTTATGTGATGTCAAGGGCTATGTGATGTCAAGAATCTTTAATCCCTTTACCTGGTCAACAACCAATCAGATAATTCCATGTCAGTCCTGTTACCCAAATGTCTAGCCACAACCAATCAGATCGATTCCTTGTCTATATAAGCCTCCTGAGAAGTGTGTGTCTTTGTTGGCTTATTACTTCTGTTACCACTGTCCTCTGTGCAACTCTCTTTGTTTCTCGTCTAGTCAAGGTTGTTCCACGCCTCTCGATGTGAAAAATAGTTAAAGTCTTATTTGTGTCTGCGCTTTGGGATCCAACCTCCAGCTCATGACAAAAATGTATTATAAATATGATGATATGTAAATAAATAAAAAGGTGCTTAGGGTCTGGGTGGTGTTTAACGTTTAGGTTCACCCCCAGATTCAGCCACTCCTCGATTTGCTGAAAACTACCCACTAATCTTCGGCCGTCACTCAAATATGTTCGTACAGCAGACGATGCTCTCAAATGTCTGTCGTCGCAGGCTGAAAAACATGTGCTACCATCCAAGAGAGTAGTTGCATCAGCACATTAGCACAAACTGATGTGAGATCTCACTTGAGCAGACAACTATGCGCACCGTAATACCCGTAATGTTAAACGAAGAAAAGTCATTAAACTCACCTTTTGGCATCTACACACAATAACAAATGTTATGGAATAGCTAAAAGTAGAATTCACAGGCTATTAGTAGCTGCCTCGGAAGGGAAGAAAAAATAAACTTTCACTTTCACTCCGATGTTACCTCGCTCAGGATGCATTCAAGGGCCACCAAAAAAACAAGACATCTCAAACTAATAAGAAAAAAAAAAAACATCAATGAAGTATATAGAGGAGTGGTGGAGGGTGGCGACATGCTCATCCACCGTGGCCATTTAGTGTTAGATGATGCAGATGCTCTCTTTGAGTCACCAAGCAGTTTTCTTCAGGTATACAGAGGAGCGGTTGTCAAAGTTCAGGTACCAAGAAGTCGAGATCGAGAGCAGTTGAAGGTATGGGAAGGGCTACAGACCCAAATCACGTAATGTTCCATAATACACAGAATATTTTGATCCACACAGATAGTGTGATGGGAAAACTCACACTTTGTTGTCTTTTCAGCAAAATCTCAAACAGCCACAGGAACAGGTACATGTGCAAAGGAAGACTGCGGCCAGCAGGGTCAGAAGACTTCCTCTCACCCGAAATCAGCTGGTATAGGCTGCAGCACACCCTAATGAAGAAAGGAGAATACAAAATAGATCAAGACTGACTTGTTTAGCAAATGCAGGGCCTTCGTTCATAGATCTATTACTGGCAGACGAGCTCTGACTGGCTGATGGTAAGAAGTAGGCGTGGCTGCCTGGCTCTGACAATTTTCTTGCTGACATGTAGATTATGTTTAATACAGAGCAGTTTTGCAACAGATGATAACTGATGTATATTTTTTCTTGTCTGTAGTTTGTAGTTAAACTAATTGTCTGCCAATACTTGGAACTCCACTTTTTTTTTTCCATACAAAAATGCCACTGATACAGTAACATTGAAATAATGATCATCAGTAATCAAGGATGCACTGCCACTGTGGATATATTGGAGACAATGGTGAGAAGGCTTTTGGGATAATCTGTCTTTACCCTAGTTAACTCATAGTGTCTACTGGAGACTGACCCAAAGTCTAAAGGGATTAAGCTTGTCAACTGTCTGCTCTGAAGGAGTAAGTGAAACCTCTCCGATTATGTTGTGAATTTTACTCTAGTAATACCGATTGCAAAATATAATATATATGGAGGGTAAACAACATGCCATGAATGAATTCCATTTCATTTCATTCAACACTTATGATACTTTTATTTGCAAATATTAAGTTAAAAAAAAAAAAAAAAAAAAAACATGGTGAAGCCACAACTAAGTTAAACATAACCATCCTAAAATACATATGCGAAGCGTATATAAGCAAACCTCGGAATATAAATGCAACATGTGAATAAGAGACATTATAAAAGAACAGCCACAAAATAGACATCAAGATGAATAAAAGTAGATAAAACAATTAATTGGTATTTTCATTCTCACCTTCATGTTTTTTAAAGGCAATACGGATTGTATTTACCTTTTTTTTTTTTTTAACTAGTTTCGGCGTTTCCTGCCGCCATTCTCAGAAGTTGACAGCTGTGATGTGTCCTCTTCTATTAGCTGATGTTCCTGGATGTAGCCGGCGTGTTAGTTAAAAGGTAGATCTTGAGCCTGTTTGGTAGCTTCTGTCTGTCTACATAGAAATTATAATCCTGCAAAATATTCACAATTTTAAATAAGTATACATGTCATCCGATTACATTTCCCCCCCTGTAACTAACAGAATCCAATTTTGTTTTTCAGGAATAGGAAGTTAAAAAATAAATAAATAAATAAATAAATAAATAAATAAATAACTTTGCTCACCCATCAACTCAAGTAATGAGTGGTCAAACTCTCCAGAAACCCAAATATTTTTACACAAAATATTAAGTCAACTTTACCAGTTTACATTATCTAAATTACATGACGTTAATTGTACATTGTATATAAATTCGTAAAAACATTAGATTTTCTTGCCATTAATCTAACTAGCATTGGACCACAGTGGAAACACTTTTTGACCGATAGGCTCCATAGTGCAAGTCTATTTTTCGACCGCTAGGTGTCGACATTGCCTCAATTTTGCTGCCAAACCACACACCCTATTTATGTAATCTGATCCCGACTAGACAGGTTACATTTGAAAATGTCGTGTATATTGTGCAAAAGACCGTCGTTTGTTGACTTGTCTCCCACACTATGTACTGAATTTAAAGGAAGTAACACTGCAGATTAAGGAAACTTGCTACGACTTGCCATTATGCGTCACATGTTGAGGCCGTAGCGCTGCTGAGTGTTGAGGAATTCTCGCGTTCTGATTGGCTGCATGCGCCACGCGTCGCATCGCAGCTCTATATTCAACGTATCCTTCCGCGAGCGAGCAACTGTTAATTTCCTGCAGTTTAACTAAAAGAAAAAACACGAAGCAATTCCGAGGGATCTGAATTACACGTGTAATAAATAGCATCAAATGCGGTGGAATACAATCGTAGTTGGTGTTTATCTAGGGAGTGAGTGTGTTGTCTGCCTCGGAGGGATAGCATCACAGCATCACGACAAAGTAGTTCCGTGGAGTAAGGAGCCTAAAGATCACCTTGAGCTGCTTGTCACTGTGCTGTAACATCAACACGAGTCATACCACGAGAGAAGGTGGGTTCAACTAACGTCGCGGTTGTTTGCTATTTCATTTTGGCATGGTTGAGTCTTGTTGTTGTTGTTTTTTTTCCTACACACTGTGTATATCCTAAAATGCGGTCGCATTTCTGCTCCTCGTGACACGTTTGATGGCGTGTCTAATATGAGTCAAAATATATAGTTTCAGCTTGGCTGTCTAAATATGTCTTCTCATGCCATCTAAAGAAATAACATGCATATTGCAATTTATTTTGAAGTGGACGTACGTGATGAACTTTTCAGCCATCTTGAGAGTCTGACATTGCTGCGTGCCGTAGTCTACTGACAACGTTGTCATTAGAATTGTCGTGTTGGTGAGCGCATGTGCAGTAAGGTCCTGGATAACTTGTGAAGTATTTTTTTTACTTTTACGCAACGTAAAGGTATATCAGACGTTGTTAAAATGCACTCTAGAAAAGAATAGTAATCGCTGCGATGTAGTAGACTCGTTTCTTGATGCTTCCTGTTGTGGGCGTGGCCTCGCCGTCTCCCTTGCTTCCGATTGGCCAGTTTGCTGCCAAGCGCTCTGAAGCGAGAACATATGACGCATTGACGCGAACACGAGTTTTGACGCATCGAATACGCTGTAGTAACGTTCTGTAGCTCAACCGTTGTCTTTGTTAACGCTGTCTGATCGTTAGCTTAAAAATGTCTTCCGAGGATGGTCAATGTATTGAGGACTGCGTATGTGTTGAAGACTGTCCATGTGTTGAAGAGCACACATGTCCCATGTAAGGTCTCCTAAAAGTGTAACATGTATGTTATAATTAATAGCAGTATGTTCAGTCAACGTGAAAAGCAGGCAGCAACAACCACGGTGAAAGAAGAGGCCTTCTCACTGATTATCTAACGAACATAGGAGATGGATAGATCATACAAACAGTTTGTGACTCATACAAACAGATGTACAGTGATATTTAAGTACACTATCTCCTTTCAGTGCAGCTCTAGGATGGTAGATGTACTTGATGATTATGACTTTGCAACTGCGCTAGCATAGGCTAGTGGTAGAAGGTAAATGGGTTGATATGGAGCTACATTTGTACATATGCTTAACTTGAAAGCATATGGTAATGTATGTATGTAAAGTTAATAAATTATTTTGTGAGGACATGGTTTCATCACAGTTTTCAAGTTTTTGCTAACAATATTGTGCATATTAATAACGTGATGCACTTTGGGTTGGAGTGGTGATGCAACTCAGTAGTAATGGTGTTTGCAATTGTTTTTTTTGTTTTTTTGTTTTTTTACTGTTTTGTTTGTCTGTTTACTGTTTTTTTTTTACTGTTTAGTCTATTAAAACGGTTTGAGGCAATTGGCCAAACATGATTGACAAATGACAGCTATTAATTAAGAGAGATGTCTATACAATGTCAGAAAACAATTCCTTTCAAGCGTATCTGTCCATTTTGATAGATTTAGAATTTTTGTAAAAGGAATGTTTTTTAAAATTATTTAATGTCAAACTGAAATTGTTTATTTTGTGCTCATAGAATCTTTGGCCTAAAGTAGTAGGTTGTGATGAAAGGTAAATTAATTTGTAGGAACAGGTGCTTTCAAACAAACCGGTTTTTAACAAGTGTGGTATTCATATTTTTGTTCTATTTATAAGTTAGTTTGAGCACTTTTCAGCTGAAGTCACTAATTCAGGTTATTTCACTAGAATGACACTGAGTTAGGTAGAGAGTCAGACCATATCCCCCAAAGACTCAGCAATCCTACTTTGCTGCAGCACCAAATTGTATTCATGGATCATCTCTTGCCTGATTTTGCCTCATTAGGAAATGCCACTTTTTATAAAGTGCAAAGTAAAGGGAGTCTTGAACTGTGAACCAAAGTTGGGGAAAGTTGTGAATTTGGGCCTTTGTCTGAATTTGAACAACAGTGACACCAAAGTTTATCCCTGGCCATTTTTCCTCTCAACATAGTTTTATGCAAGTTATTCAAATAATGAACAATTGAACATGTAATCATTCTGGCATTCCCTAAATGTCAATCCCTAAGGTAAAATGGTACAACTGCATTTTCTGATACTTGGCTTCCCTAGCCTTGACTGTTGTGTGGTGTATACCTCACATCTGCTCATTTGCAGCTCTTTCCCATAACAAGTCTGTTGACTAGCTCTGGCCTGGGACATTTCCAAATCTACTTCATTGCCAGTCTTGACTAACTGGATTACCACAAACAGAACCACATGAGACCTTATCCTGGTATCCTGTTGAGTCCTTAACCTGCCACACCAATGCAGAGCTGTGTGGAAGAAAATAGATTTAAAAAAAAATAAAAAAAATTTGTTTTTATTTTAGAACATGAGAATGCGGTTGCAAACCCTCTGAAAATGGATATCATGAAAGTGATGTAATTCTCAATGGTAGTCTAGTAGCTTTTTGTGGGGTCATTGCAATCTTCTGAAGTCTTATGAAATGCTCCCCTGAGAGGATGTTCACCCGTTTACGTCCACATCACAAATGAATTACCCTTGTGCAAAGCCACCACTGGCTAATTTAACCACGCTGTACACTTGATAATCTTGATTAACCAATGATCAATTCCACACAATCGCCCCAAATGAGTGGTCATGCATCCTCATTAGTACACTCGCTACATGCTGCATGTTGTTGTTGCTGTTGTTATTATTAGACCTAGCCTGTTTTTAGGCCCGCGGTGTTATATGTCCAAAGCTGCTAGTGGTGACATTGTAGTGACTGCACTTTTGTGGCGGTTGTCTCATGTACGGCTGTATTGTCGCATTATGGCGATTGCCTGGTCAACGTTGGCGCTCTATTGACCCGTCATCCTCATCATCACCAAAAGGATTTACTCTTGATCTCCTGAAAGTGTTGTCACCGGGCACAAATGCCTCGGCTAGCAGTTGCATCAGGCATGCTACTGCAGTGTGTAGTCGGCTATTGCAGTGTGTTGGACGCTCCAACACACTGGGGTTCCTCTGGAGGTCAGTGGCAGTGCGGTGCCTCTTTGTTCCCAAGAGGACCAGAAAGATCTACTCGGGGTATGTAGGGCATGAAACTGGTTGGTATAGTGTACGTGATAGAAGCCATCTTGGATGTGTTGAGTCACCGTCTAAATGTCACAATGTACTGATTGCAGTATTCCTGGCCATGATTGTACTTGTCCAGTTATCAGGAAAAAGTGATAAAGCATGTGTTTAGAAAGAGAGGAGGTCATGTGACCAAGAACATTTAAAAGAGTGAGTATGTCACTAGCTGGAGCTAGTTAGGAAGGGATTTGGGGGGATTATTAGCAGCGAGGTCTTAAATTAGCCTCACATCCATGTCAGGGTGACTGCTAACTGCCCGTGAAGGATATCCAGCTGCCTTTGTTAGGAACGGACACATGTTAAGCATGGAGAGCTATTCGTATCATTTATGTAACCTTTTGTTGTTCCCATCCACCAAAAGGGTGGCGAACAGGATTGGCAGGATAAATGAAATGCCACCACACAAAATGAATACGCTGTTCTATCGACCTTCTTAAATTTCCATTCTCCACCACAAACGCTATCTTTACCGGTGCCATGCTGTTGTAAAGGCAACTGATCGGACAATGCGCCTGATGGTCAATTTGAGCATGGCGTGTAATTGAGCATAGGAAATGCAGTATGTAGTATCATCCAGGGATATGTGCAGTGAATGCAGTGTTTCTCTTGAGTGGCGTTTATTCAACTATTAGGGATTCAAGCTGCAACTTGTTCTCTCATGCGCATCCCCACCTTGCAACAGCAAGTCCAATTCATGTTAGTGTTGTGTGATTGCTAAAGATTAGGCTGCAGGAGGCTTTGCTGTGCCACCCAAGAAAATGAATACCTGGTGATGGAGAGGTTGTCAGTGTCCATAAAGACATACTAGGAAAAATAGCCATTGCAGTGGCTCCCTGTGACTCAGCCCACTCTGCTGCCTTCCTTTTCCATTGCTGCAGTAAGGCAGGATGTGACTGCGAGCACGTACGGCTCTCCTTAGCCACTTAACTGGTCTGCTCCATTCACGCCACTGTTACATCATCAGTCAGCAGGCACTATGGAGGCAGACAGTAGAGGAACCCCCCACCATTATCCATTTTAATTAGATGTCCACAGCAAAGGAATTAGTTCCGTCCTATTCTATCGTGAAGTTGTGCACCAGAGTCATTGTTAAAAAGAAGCAAGGGTGGACCCTGCTCGTATTTCTAGCCTTTTTTAATACTCCTTGTGGATGTTGTTGCGGTTCCTGTGTGTCTGCCTAAATTAAAACCTTGAATAATCTGCCTGTGCAAAGTGTGGCGATCTCAGCCTCGTCAATGGGTTCATCATGAATTGTTGCCATTGGCAACCCAGTGGGGGTGGCTGGTAGAGAACACAGTGTAACGTGCAGTCTGGCCTACAGTGGCTGTTGGAAGTGCACCTTCTCCTTGTGAAGTACTTATGTTTTTCAGATAAAATAAAAGTGTTTAATCATTGAATTTGATGTTTCAAAATAATGCAACGAGGGTTGTGTGGTTTATCATAACTTTTGTCCTTCAGGACCTGTCCAGACTCCCAGATAATTGCCATGCCTCAGCCAAAGATTGTCGACATGGGCTCTGCCTTCATCCAGACGCAGCAGCTCAATGCCGCCATGGCTGACACCTTCCTGGAACACATGTGCCTGCTGGACATCGACTCAAAACCCACCACTGCTCGCAACACTGGCATCATATGCACCATTGGTGGGTCTGTTTTTTTTTTTTGTTTTTTTAGATCTACACTACTGTATAGATCTGTTGATCTACAGTACACAAGTTTTGCCTTTAGTTGTCTTATTAATACCATGAATCCCTCCATTTTCTTATTTTTAATATGCACATTGTAGTACTACTGTTACTGTAAAATTATTAATTAATGATTAAATTTTAAAAAATAAATAAATAAATCAGCTTTCCAGATGCCTTGTCTACTCTGCGCGAAGTGTATGTTGTTGAAACGGTATCTACCAAGAAACACAATTATATCACAATTGAGGAAAAGACAGCCAAAGGGCTATTATAAAAAAAATAATAATAATTGGAAAATCCCTTTTAAAGTAAAAGAGGTAAGTACATACACAAACTAACCCTGTAAATCATCTCAGTCTAACTTGAACTTGCCAATGACCTCATCAAAAAATAATAAGTGTAAATCAGTTTGAGGGTGCTAATGATTTGTTGTTTCTTCAAATATAATTAACTTGAATAGTTGGGTCTTTGGTGAGCTTTTAAAAATTGTTAAATGTTAATAATAAACTTGACAAAAGCTACAATTGCTTTTCTTCAGGGCCAGCCTCTCGCTCTGTGGACATGCTGAAGGAAATGATCAAGTCCGGAATGAATATTGCACGCTTGAACTTCTCCCACGGCACACACGAGGTGAGCTATTTCTTAACTTCCTCTTTGGCTTGTTTGAAACCAGCGAGGTTGAGCCCAACTGCCACTTAAGGGCCGTCACGTTCAGCCTGTGCAGATCATTTCATTTCAGATCAAGTCCTTATCGCGTTTGTGTTCCTTTCCTTTTTTTACAATCTTTGCCTTTTGCAGCTTGGCAAACATTGCACATCTGTGAATACAATGCCCGACACAAACTGTTCAAGGTGAAACCAAGGGCAGACCAACAGACTGGTATTTGTTACAATGAAACAAATCACTCACTCACGGTCAACTCTGATCTTGTCTGTAGAAGCATCAAATTAGGATGGGCAGTCAAAAATTGATGAGCCCAATTGAATAGAACCCACAAATAATTGGGGGGGAAAATCTGAGTTGTTTGTCTTCACTTTGTAGTGAAAACTATGTGTTTGAACTTGAAGGATTATTCTAATTATTTTTTAAGTGTTTAAAAGTGTCCTTTTCATGTCAGACATTTTGGAGCTGCCCATCAGAAACAGAGAGCTATGATTTGAATTTCTTGCTTTGGAAGGGGACTCATCACTTAACATTTTCAAAACGTTTGTGTATAGTGACTGGGGATGAGACATATTTGAGAAATGATTAATCGCCTTTGTGACACTTGACAAACTTGAAACAAGCTTGTAAACAAGCGTGACGTGACTATACAATTATCTCTGAGTCAGACAGCCTCCGGTACCTTTTCAACCTTTTGAAAACGTTTTGGTGGTTTCGCGAACAAAGCAAGAAATTCAATTACAGCGCTCTGCTTCTGATGGCCCTCTAACAATGACATGAAGACGACAGAATTAAACACAACTATTATTTTGTTTTTTTTAAATAAACAATATGAACAAGTACAGTATTTAAACTACAAATTGTGAACATTTTTTGGGGGAAATCAGTAGGTTAAATTAAACACCGTAGTTTCCAGGTTGTGTTGCACTACAGTTGAGCATGTCTGTAAAGGGCAGCCAATGTGAACACTTGCCTCTTAAAACCCATTTCAACCCACCAGTCACAAGTGTGATGGATCTGGGAGAAATTTGGGATTTAATTGGTAAAGTTATTACTGAAAGCTGTGCTTCCCACATGGTCCCTATGCAGAGGCTATATGCAAAGTCACAACTGAAGGAACTTAGTTGCTAGTCTAATAGAATGTACTCCTTAGAATTATTTCCTATGTAGAAAATAATGGAAATTGAATGAATCCATTCCAGGGTTGAACTATTGACAATATACAGATAATTGAAGTTATTTGAATATTCTTAACTGGCATGTAAGTGTAAATATGCATAGTTAATAATTATGCATAAAAAAATCAGTTAACTGTGTAATCAACCATCTCGTGATCTCATCTAAAATGTTTACCAAATTGTTGGGGTGTTCAAATTTGAAGAGTTGCTTTAGATTGCCCTTTGTTTTGGCCTCATCTAGGACAGCTTTGTGCCACAATTCCTTATTTATTCATTGTAAGAATTTGGCTCCAGTAGGACAGGTTTGTGTTAGAATTGTTCATTTGTTGTGCCATTCTGTCCAAATGATTTCAAAGCAAAAACAATTATCCTTCACATTTGCAAGATGGACGTCTAGCTATGTATTTTATGTTTTTGAGCTGTTGTATATAAGATTGCGTTGTACATAAGAATTTTACCCTCTCTCACGTTTTTGTTGTGTTACAAAACTAATAAATGTACTGATTTAAAAAAAAAAAAAAGGATTAGGGTTAGAGAAGGTGTTGGTGGCACTCTCATGAGCAGAGTGCACAAGTTGTTTTAGCTCCTCTGCAGATGTGTACTTGTATAAACGGTTATTTTTCTGTTTCTAGTTTCGTCAAAGATCGAATCGTCGAAAATCGAATCGTCAAAGATCGAATCGTCAAAGGTCGAATCGTCAAAGGTCGAATCGTCAAAGGTCGAATCGTCAAAGGTCGAATCGTCAAAGGTCGAATCGTCAAAGGTCGAATCGTCAAAGATCGAATCGTCAAAGATCGAATCGTCTGAGATCGTCAACTAAAAAAAAAAAGTGGAATTCCCAAATGTGAATTTTTTTCATAAATCAGTTTAAAAAAAACAGTATATTTATTAGTTTTTTTTTTATATTACAAAAACGTTAGAGGGTAAAACCCTTTTTCACACAGCGCATTCGTATATACAAAACCTCATAAACTTAAACAACAACAAAAATACATAGAGACATCCGATGAAAATCCTATAGACACAAAATATAACACGTAGCACTAGCGGTAACAAAACTAGAAACAGAAAAATAACCGTTTATACAAGTACACATCTGCAGAGGAGCTAAAACAACTTGCGCACTCTGCTCATGAGAGTGCCACCAACACCTTCTCTAACCCTAATCCTTTTTTTTTTTTTTAAATCAGTACATTTATTAGCTTTGTAACACAACAAAAACGTGAGAGAGGGTAAAATTCTTATGTACAACGCAATCTTATATACAACAGCTCAAAAACAAAAAGGACATAATTATGAGAGATTACCATACCAAAACCCTGTTTTCATCATTTTCGACAAATTGCTTAAGAATCCGCTGCCTTAGTTCAGTGTTTCTTCATTAAACATGAGCAGCAGCCTGCTGGTGGAGCATTTTCCTCATGATAATGTCTTTTATAATCAATGTAGCTTTTCTGTTACACTCAGATGACTCATAAGTGATACAAAGGTGACATATTCTCCAAACAATACAGGGTGTTTGGTTGATGTTGCAGGAGAATTAACAATAGTCGTCACAAAGCTCAGCATGACAGTTGTCATTTAAAATGGGATTAATGAGCTTTTTTCTGACCTGATTTGCCACAGCATCTTGACTTGAATGTTCATAGTTGGACAGCATAGTCACTGGGGTAGGGTAGAAAAAGGTCAATGAATGATTTGCTTATTAAATATGTTAAAGAAACCTTCTTTTGATGAGGTTTTCATAATGAAGCTTCTTTGTTTTCCCCCTCTCCTTTTTGTTTTTTTAAACTGTAGTACCATGCTGAGACCATCAAGAACGTGCGTGAGGCATGTGAGAGCTTTGAGCCAGGTAGCATCCAATACCGACCAATTGGAATTGCCCTGGACACCAAGGGACCCGAGATCAGAACAGGCCTCATCCAGGGAGTGAGTACAGTGTCCCCAATACCATGTTGGTGGCAGTGCAACTTGAAAATAAGAGTGGCATAATGATGTCGATGTGGTTTGACAGAGCGGCACAGCTGAAGTGGAGCTGAAGAAGGGCAAAATGATCAAGATCACCTTGGATGACAACTACCAGGACAAATGCGGCGAAGACATTCTGTGGCTCGACTACAAGAACATCACCAACGTAGTAGAACCCGGCAGCAATATCTACATTGACGATGGACTCTTATCGCTGCAGGTCAAGGAGATCGGTAAGATTTGTTCATATTTAAATTAAAAAAAATTCTCCAAGGTACATTGTAAATATTTATGTTGATGTGTAAAATCAAATTACAAATCAAAATGACAACGTCCTATCACTGGTGATCTTAAGTCAACCAACCCCCGCTTTGGAGTGTCCCAGGACAAAGGAAAGGAGTTCCTTTGTTTTTGATGAGGTTGCAAAAATTAGCAACTGGCCGATGTCACTCCACAAGTTTGTTACCAGCATAGCTTCTATACAAAAATGGTACCTTGGTTTTGCCAGGTGCTTACACAATTATGGACAAATGGGACCCAAATTCATGACCACCCCAACTCATGTCCAGCTTGCAATATCTAAGGTAATATTCAAAGATTTGTACACTCATAACAATAAATTCCCTAGTTAGGAATTTATTTTGAATGCAACTTTTGTTTTTTTGTTTCTCCCAATTCCAAGACTTTCATTTTTAGTTAAGGCTGCTTTCTAATATCCTAATATATTGCGCAATTAGATCCAGATCTTGCATCACAACTTTTTGGACAATGTTATCGTCTTTGATGAACACTTTCTTGCTCCAGGTCCTGATTTCCTCATGTGTGAGATCGAGAACGGCGGCACCCTGGGAAGCAAGAAGGGCGTCAACCTGCCTGGCGCCGCCGTCGACCTGCCCGCCGTCTCCGAAAAGGACATCCAAGACCTGACGTTTGGCCTGGAGCAGGGCGTCGACATGGTGTTCGCCTCCTTCATCCGCAAGGCCGCCGACGTCCACGCGGTCAGGGCCGTGCTGGGCGAGAAAGGCAAGAACATCAAGATCATCAGCAAGCTGGAGAACCACGAGGGCGTGCGCAGGTGTGTGCCATCAAGTTGAGGCATTGTTGTGGCGTTAGTAAATGCAGACGTTAGCTCAGATGAGCGAGTGGTCACTGTGAAGATGGGTTGATGCGAACATGTTGCACCCTAGTGGCCTCATGGTGACACTACACCCAAAAGTCAAACTACGCCACCTGCTGACATCCTTGTGTAACTGCTATTTTGTGTCTTCTTCAGGTTCGATGAGATCATGGAAGCCAGCGATGGCATCATGGTTGCCCGTGGTGACCTTGGTATTGAGATCCCCACTGAAAAAGTCTTCCTAGCCCAAAAGATGATGATTGGCCGATGCAACAGAGCCGGCAAGCCAATCACCTGTGCAACTCAGGTCAGACCTTTGCATACCTTTTTAGTCTTTGCTGTAACATTTTTTATTTTTGTTTTGGGGTTTTTTTTGTATCTTAAAGTTGTCGAATGGTCTGTCTTCAGATGCTGGAAAGCATGATCAAGAAGCCGCGACCCACTCGCGCCGAGGGCAGCGACGTCGCCAACGCCGTGCTGGACGGGGCCGACTGCATCATGCTGAGCGGTGAGACCGCAAAGGGAGACTACCCTCTGGAGGCTGTGCGCACCCAACACATGGTCAGTTCACACAAAAGCAAGTCTTGTAATGACGCAGTAACTCTTCTTTAACAATTAACCCCTTTTACTAATTCAAATCTCGCATGATTGTGTCAGCAATAGGGACAGCTAAAACATGTTAGTGAACCATACATGACGGTCAATTACAGGGCATTCTTGATTTGGCCTTTTTTTTTTTGTATAAGCACAGTGGATTTGAAACAATATGTTATAGAAATGCAGATTTTCAGCTTTTATCTCACAAAATTTAGCTTTTACCATTTGGAATTATATTCATTTCTAAATCCATGCCATATTTTTAGGGATTCACTTAAAAGTTAAGATTTGACTTTGAATTATGTAGGAGTTGAGGGGTATTCCCAACAACAGTGAGAGTCAGACTAAAATTCTGCTCGCATGCGTGTGATTTTCATCATAAATACACATTATTAAGATTCATACAGGCCACCAGAGTGGACTGCTGGCTCACCGTCTGCCTCACAATTCTGAGGTTCTGGACACAATTGTCGGCTGGCCTTCCTGTGTTGAGTTTGCACGTTCTTTCACATGCTTGCACAGTTTTTCTCTTTTGTATTCTTGCTTCTCTCACATTTTCAACAACACGCATGTTGCGTTCATTGAAGACTCTAAACTCAACTGCAAATACTTGTCTATGTGCCCTACAATTGACTGGGGACCAGTGCAAGGTGTATGTACTCAGTCAATTGGGATAGGTTCCAGCTCACGTGCGACCCAAACGAGGACACACGCCTTACAAAATGGATGGATCGAAGACACGTCTTTCATCTGTGGACACTTTGAAAAGAAAACTGCGTGGGCCTTACTTACTTGAACATGCTGCAGCTTACTGCAGTGAAATGAATTGCTTCAAATTATAGCAAATGTAGATTTTTACTGGTGCCATGCCAGTCAGGAGCCACAAGAGGACCATCCATCACTTCACTTCAGATGCTGAGTGATGCAGCATTTTCTATTCCGTTTGAATGATGCCATGATTTTATTCAACTCCACCACCAGTATGGCGTATACGCCGTACTTGTGTGTGTCTGAACTTAAGAATACTGAAGCAACTTGAAGTTCTTAAACCTGAGCCACCTTTTTTAAGCTGCTGTCTTTTTCTGCCTTTTTTAATCATCTGTTTCACACTACTTCCTGCTTGTGTATGTGTTACTGTTGCTTTAACTCCATATGTTCCTAGATCCCATTATAATTAATCAAGCAAGGCTTGTGGTGACATTTTTTTCGTGTTAATAATTGTCTACTGTCTCTTTGTCTCTCCCCTAACTGCACACTCATTCCTCCATCTTCATCATCCTCCCTGTGTGTGGTGGTGGTGGTGGTTTTCGTTTTGCTTGCCACGTCCTTCCCTCGCTCGCTTGCCAGATTGCTCGCGAAGCCGAGGCGGCCATGTTTCACCGTCAGGTGTTCGAGGATCTGCGTCGATCCACGCCGCACTGCAAAGACCCCGCAGAGGCCATCGCCATTGGTGCCGTCGAGGCCTCCTTTAAGAGCTTGGCCTCAGCCATCATTGTGCTCACGGGCTCCGGAAGGTAGGGCCTCATGTCCTCCATTCCTTTCGGCGCTCGGGTCAGCTGTGAGGAAGAGTAGGGCCAGACAGGAACTGATGGAAACCCGGGAGAGGCTGGTGATCACATTCATAATTCTGCTGGTTTTTCCACATTAGTAGACCTTTTCATCATGTTACATGTACACATATATTGCTAAAGTATCCTCGATGTTAGTTAGCAGACTAGATGTTTTATGTTTTGCTAAATTACTGATAAAGAAAAACAACCCATCCAGATACAGTGAGAAAATGTCTTCCACAGACCCAATGATGGAGGTTTGCTTCCTTGTTGGTTACTTTAGCATTAATTTTACTTAATTTAGAGCTGGGCAGATGCTAACTTGCATTAGCAACCCCTAAACTGGGCTCCGATGTTAGCTAGCAGACTAAATGTTATGTTTTGCTAAATTACTTAAAAAGAAAAACAACCCATCCAAACATTGTATACTATACAGATATGGTAAGAAAATGTCCTCCATAGACCCTATGATGGAGGTTTGGTTCCTCGTCTTTACTGTGGAGCTAGACAGATGCTAACTTGCATTAGCACTGCCTAAACTAGCCCTGATGTTAGATAGCAGGGTAGCCGTTAGTTTTGCTAAATTACTCAAAAGAAAGACATCCTAACCAAACATTTTATAGATACTGAGAAAACGTCTTCCGCAAACTCAACTCAACTGAATGATGGATGTTTGGTTCCCCATCTGTTCCTTTAGAATTGAATATAGGAAAGACGTGTATGTTATTTATGCCATCACTTGGTTTATTATCCTCTACACCCCACAGGTTCAGTTACGTTTGATTTTTTATTTTTTATTTTTATTTTTTTTTTAAATTAAGTTGGGTTAGGGGGGGGACTAACCTTTTTCGGTAATGGCAATGCAACCTCAAACAAGTTTTTTGCTTTAGGGGGAAAAAGATGATTCTTCAGTTCAGGAACTTCAGGGCAGCGGTCAGTGCTTTCTGCAACATAATGCCCTGCCCTATATAAACATTATGAAAAGGTCTATTGAAACACAATAAAGCGGATAATATCAACCAGGAGACTTAGTGGTGTGATTTCAAGCCCTTCCCAGATGTGTGAATGATGTGCTGTGTGTGCGTGATAGTAAGTAACTCCCAAACCTTCAATTGGTTCCCCTCGGGGTTGGCTTAGATCGCCCGTGAGGCCGAGGCAGCCACTTTCCACAGCAAGCTGTTTGAGGAGCTTAGGCGACACTCCCATCTGACCAGAGACCCATCTGAGGTGGCGGCTGTCGGAGCTGTGGAGTCGTCTTTCAAGTGCTGCGCTAGTGCCATTATTGTTCTCACCAAGACCGGGAGGTAAGACTCGGACGGGGATGCCCTTAATCAACTAGGGTAAGTACACTATATGGACTTTTTGTCCATATAGCGTGTGTGAATGAATGTTTTTTGATTGCACTGTGATGTAGGTGAAAGAGGGCAGCAATTGACAAGTTGATTTTTGGATATTTGTGGCCTAACACACTACTGCACTCTAAAATGCTACTTTTTCCACTGCACAATTTTTCTGTCTGTTCGATTCTGTATGTGTATTGTAAAACGCTGCTTGTCGCTCAAGTGTAAAACGAAGGCTGGTAGAACTGCGACAGTGCTGTACAATGGAAAAGTGACATTTTTTAATACTTACCCCTTAACAGTAACAGTATTTTTTTTCCCTTACAGTAAACTACATGCATGTTGAGGCTTTTTTTTGTGTGTGTATATTTTGCAGGTCCGCCCACCTTATCTCCAGGTACAGGCCCCGCGCCCCCATCCTGGCCGTGACTCGTAACGCCCAGACTGCTCGTCAGGCTCACCTGTACCGCGGGATCTTTCCAGTCCTCTACACTGCCCCAGCCCATGACGTCTGGGCCGAGGATGTCGACATGCGTGTCAACTTCGCCATGGATATGGGTAAAGTTTTGCACTCGTCTCAGTTCTGTTGGAGATGCATTTTATATGACAACTATACAAATGTAAAATAAAGTGAATGGAGCCTGAAATTCTTAAATATTCACATTTTAAATCTAAGTTGATCTGGGGAATTTTGGGTAGGTATCATATAATGAATTAATATGATAATGAAAGAGAGCCCTTCTTTCTTCAAAAAAGTCATATAAAATACGAGAAGTCAATCTTTTCAGGGGCATTGTAAGGATTTTGGTATCAATAGTGTTGATAATTGAATACTTGGAATCTGGTTGTTTTCGTCTGTATTGCTAAAATGTATTTTATATATAAATTTCCTGTTATGAGCCATCCTTCAGATTTGGAAATTCATGTTAATTCACATGTAAACATCGAAAATTCCCATAATTTTGCAAACTCACTCAAAACTACACAAAAAGCTCAGTCAAGAGAATTCAGTTGTTCACATGCAGTACTCAAGTTGGCTCATTGTGTTATATTTATTTGTGTGTAACCGACAGGCAAGGCGAGAGGCTTCTTCAAGGAGGGTAACGTCGTCATCGTCCTGACCGGCTGGCGTCCAGGCTCCGGTTTCACCAATACCATGCGTGTGGTTCTGGTTGCCTGAGCAGCCAAGACACGATGTCATCTCTGCCTGTTCTCTGTGTAACACTCCACCGTTCTCTCCAACACCTGTTACATGAACGACTAAGCATCATAGGCAGCGTAACAATCCGAGACCAAAACGCCATGACAATTCTTCTGGGTGGGGTTAGTGGTGGCTTTGCAATTTTCACTTCCTGTGTCCATTCCTTTCACGTTAAATTTCCTTCAAAGAAACCAGTTTCGGGCGACAGATCAGATTGACATGCCTCAACCAGAAGCTGCTGTATTTATTCACGTGAGCTACTTATCTTAAAGGAGATCCTCCCAATCTATTGGCGGATCCTGGTGCATGTGCGTTACCACTCTCGCTTGGGTGGCGTCACATGAACACGAGCGCCTCATTTTTAACGTAACACTCCACGGCCGAATAAACGAACAAACAAAATGGCGTGCTCGCGTTCTGACGCGCCACCCAATACCTGTTAGTGCTGTGTGTGAATGGAATGTCCTATATGCTTTCACAATGTGTAGCACTCCGCAAGCTTACTCTCCACTGTGTTACAGGCTATTATGGTGTTTTGTTTTGGACATTTTAGTTTTATTTGGTCTAACTCTAGTGAGTATAGTTGTCCCCGGTGGGAGCTGTTTATTGTACTGTATTTAAGTTAGTTGTGTCGTGCAGCATTTTACGTGTAGTTAATCTTAAGGTGGCACTTGTAGAATTGAAAAGGCACTTTGAGGGGGTTATGATTGGCCTCAATGGATGATGGGTAACAAAAGTTAGAAACTCCTTTTACTTTTTTTTTTTTTTTTTTGTCTTCCCCTCTCCGTCATTGTCTGACACGCTTTTGATTGTTACACTAGAGCTATGCCAACTTGAAGAGGTCATGTGTAGCTGGTTGTTGTCACCAGACTGGATTTCATCAATAAAGAGGCAAGTACCTAAACTCTGTTTTTGCATGTGCTTTATTTATGTAAGATCTTCTTCTTTTCTGGTCAAATTAGCCAAGAAAAAAAATCTGTAAGGGATCATTCATCTTGAAAGTAAGACATTTACACCCCTAAAATAAAGCTTTTCCCCCCCAAAAAAGGAAATTCAATCATAAACAACGTCAACTTGTTTCAGAATTTCCTCTTTGACTTCAGCTAGCAGCAGAGAGTCTGCGTGAGACATGATGGGACACTCCTTCATTCCTGCAATGGAGAAAAGCTACATGTGACATGCTTACTCGGATAGGCAGCCATCCACCGACAAGGTGAATAGCATTACTGATTCTTATGCAGACAAGCGGACAGCCGTGAGGAATGAATTCTGGTAAAATTCAAGAAAGGGTTTGGAAATGAATAACTTTTTTTTTTTCTTTTTTTTTTAAATGTTTAATGCTTTTAAGAAAAATGTCAATTTTACACATTTAAGTTAATGTTGCAGCGTAAGTTAACTGGAAAGCACTTCTTTCAGTTATTTAAGAAAAAGCATGTGAAAAGTGCAAGAGAAAATATGTGAATCCTCTGGAATTCCCTGGATTGCAGCATATATTGCTAAACAAAATGTGACTCGGTCACTAGACTAAACCAACTTTTCCTAAACTAATCTGTGCTCTTCGAGTCATCCTTGGGAGAGTAACAAGAGGGTTGGATTTTCTCCATTTATAGAGTATTGAATACTGTCAACTAATGAATGAGTTGTACTACTAATTGTAGGTATTGTGGGAACTACTATGTGCTAGGAATGGTTCACATTGAGCCTTGCTTCGTGCAAATGTTTTTTGTTTTTTTATAAGACAGTACAGTTTTAACTAACATCTCCTATCTTAAGTTGTCATATGGCGTGAACTTGTGGTTGGCTGTCTCCTGATCTGATTTACCTCAGTCAGGAGCACAGGGGTTTACATAATTGTACTTTTCCACTCTGTGAAAGTTAACATGGTGTGTAAATAAATACAAAAAAAAGTGTTGTACTAGTCTAAGCAGACTATTATTGTGACTTAGGTTAATACTAGATCAAATTTTATACCCGGTGTATGCAGAAATCCTGGCAATTCCAAAGTGTTTTTGCACTAGCAGAAAACCAACTAAAATTGCAGGATTAACTGTTAGCTGCAAGATGTTTATCTTTCTTAAAAAAATAAAAAAATCCAATACATTCCTGTAAATTCCTTATCATATATGAAAAGCGTGCATTTTTTTACCCTATTTAACCAAAACATTGTGAAAATTCCATTTGTTAGTAATATTTGGATATTTTCATTAAAGAGGAAGTCAACCCTCCAAAAAATATTCTTGACAATAATATATGTGACCTCGCTATTTTAAACATGACATTCTCATAAATATTGCATTTGTGTAATACAATATGAGTTAAGCAGCAAAATCAAGCCGTTTTTATTCATTTCAGGGGCGGCCATTTTGCCACTTGACGTCAACTGAAGATGACAACGTTGCTCAGGTAACAACCAATCACAGTTCAGCTTCAGAAAACAGGTGAGCTGTGATTGGCCGTTGCCTGAGCCCTGAGCAACATTGTCATCTTCAGTTACAGCAAATAGCAAAATGGCCGCCCCCTGAGATGATTAAAAATGGCTGGATTTTGCTTCATAACTCATATTTCACAAATGTAATATTAATCAGAATATCATGTTTAGACTAGTGAGGTCACATATAACATATTGTCAAGAAATGTTTATTGTTGACTTCCACTTCAATACTAGCAGGACAGTAGTTTAACTGCTTAAAATGATGCATGAGATAAACATGTCTAACAAAAATCCTCTGAAAATGTGCAGATGCCTTACATTGCAATTAAAAGTCTTTTTTTTTCTTTTCTTTTTTTTTCTTTTTTTTTGGTGGGGAGCAATTCCCATATATCGCTCGCTTACACACAGTAGTGTCATACCTTTGAGCAAGCACTGTCGGACCTCCTCAGCCTCGTAGCGTAAGCCTGTGCTATGAACAAAGTTGAGGGGCAAGTGGGGCTCCGGGAGAGGGTAGCTTCTCTCCTCCCCATTTACCACCATGACTTCCGGACACCACATGTGTGATGGGAACTGTGAACACACAAGCAGGCATGAGGAAATCCAATTCAGGAAAAACAACAAACCTGTTGAACACCATTCTGTGTGTGCGATGATTAGTGTGGCTTTGTTTAACAATCAAGGCATTTATAGGGAACAGCAGGGCGGTTGCATGCAAGTTGACACAAGTCATCATTACCCGGATTAACCCCTTGGAGCCCACAACGATGGCATCGTTGGAGAGCTGCAAGCCTGAGGAGCTGGTGAACACGGCCATCCTGTTTTTGGAAAACTTCAGCGTCACCACCAAGGTCTCATCCACTCCTGAAAAAGACATTGGCATATAAAAGATGTGCTTCATAATTATAATCATGTCTCTCTTATTTTTCATTACCAGTAGGCAGGATGACTCCCTCGGTTTTGATGCTCTCTGGCCTCTCGCCGCCGTACACCATGATGGAGAACTGCAGCGGGTAGATGCCGATGTCCAGCAGCGCTCCTCCGCCAAGCTCTTTTTGCTCCAGTCTGGCCAGAGGTAGCACGGACAGGCCAAACTCGGATCGGACCATCCTCACGTCACCGATCGCTCCCTCGGCGAGAAGCCTCCGGAGCTCGCGGTAGGCCGGGAAAAATCTGGCCCAAATGGCCTGGAAAAGATCCACGGATTGCCTGGATTAATTTGAGTACGGTAAGGAAGTACAGTATTTTTTTTCTTTTTTTTTTTTTAAATGAGAATTTAAAGAAACGTATGCCTCAAAAAGCTGTTTAAAAAAATCTATTTAATACAAAAGAACCTTTCTCAAAAACTGTGCTGTAATGGATTCAAATAAAATTTTAAGAAACTGCAACATGCAGTTGGAACATTAAATTCCATGATTCTTCGGTGTACCACTAGAGGGAGCCCAAACATTGGGGGGTGGCGGAGGGAGTTGTTTCGACATTACAGTACTTTGTCCTATACTAATGGTTTTCATTATTTACAACAATCGAACCTTAGTGATCCGGTTGTGTCAGCCTGCTGTTGAATTACCTCCATGAAGAAGACTTTGTTTTTCTTGGCACAGGCCAAGATCTCCTTCACCTCCTTAGTTGTCATTCCCAGAGACTTCTCACACAGGACGGGCTTCTTGGCGTTTAGGAAGAGCAAACAGGAGCTCAGGTGGTTGGTCTGGATGGTGCCGATGTACACCACATCTGCACGCACAGACACTTATAGGAACACAATTCGCAAAATAGAGCAAACAGGTCTGACACTGACCGATGTTGGGGTCTTTGGCCAGCTGCTCGTAGCTTCCGTACGTTCGAGGGATGTTGTGCGTTTTGCCAAACTTCTTGGCATCGTCTAAGCTGCGGGCAGCCACAGCCACGGCCTGTCAGAGAGAAAAAAAGAAAAGAAAAGAAAAAAAAGTCTTCAAATTTTCTCCATTTCCTGTTGGGTTGCATTCTCTTAAGAGGCGTGATTGAACTGCAGCCAGAGAAGCAAACGGGAGAAGGAAAAATTGCAAAAAGACATTGGTACAAAATTACTAAGGCAAGCAAACTCGACCAATAACAAAGCTGATCTTCAGCTTTGTTAGGGACAGAAATTTGAACCGAGATCTTTTCGACTGTGAGGCACACGCAGTCTTCAAGACTATTAGGCCAATAAATATTTAAAAGTTGCTTAGCATTGCTTTCATCTTCCATGTGTTGTATGTAGTAAGGCATGCATTTTTCATATAGAATCCAATTCAGTCCAAACAGCAGCCTGCACTTTGTAATATCATTAAGAATAATTTTCTATTTTAAGATTCAAGCTCTCGTATTAACGTCTCGTTTAAGGTTACATTTCGAACTAGTCAGCCTATTTCGTCAACAACAAAAATTAACTATTGAATGTTTGTCTTTTAGATTGCGCAACACTATCAATGAAATACTACTTAAATTGAAATACAAATGCTTAAATACTGGGTTTATTTTCAGGTTTGATGTTGATATAGTTCAATTTCAGTAACATTTGATAAACTGTCTAGTGTTTAACAACTTTGACTACCACAAAATGTCAGTTGCATGCCAAAAAAATGCATTGGTGATATCCATTTATTACGTAGATGGCTTTTTGGTAAATCCACCATATTTTTCAGTGTTACATTTTAATTGTCATTTCACAAAAACTGGGGGGGGGGGGGGGGGGGTAGCAATAGTACCACAAATAATACCAGGCCTTATTACTTCAAGGTATCAGAATTTGCGACTATGAGGCTGTTTTATGATCCAGAACTAGAAATTAGAACAATATAAATGTGCCATTAATTTCACACGTTTTTAAGGCAGGAAAAATATGATATTGGGATATATAAGTATCGGTGACTACTCAAGAGTGGAGTACTTGTACTGGTATTGATCTGGGCGGAAAAAAGTGGTAGCAAACATCCATAAGTATAACTTTCATCTCTCCAATCGATTAAAGTGAGTTCACTCAAATCGAAAGCGTCTGCATTAAAGCACTTCCTGATGCTGGACGCTCACGTCTCATTTTTATGACTGTCGAATTCATTTGTTGAGCACCAAATATCAAATATATCTTTGAATATACACCAAATAAAATTATCTGAAAATAAATGACTAATAACTCTATAAGGATTATGCAGGGTTTTTCTTTGTAGTTTTTGTGGTGTTTTTTTTTTTTTTTTCAGTTATTTCAAAGGGTTATGCATGTTAACCCCTCCCAAAAAAAACATTTTCAGTTACTTAACATGAAGCAAATGCTGCACACAGACAATAGTGTAAACTTCCAGTTAGTATTGCACAAGACAGAAGCAGAAGTACTGAACAAATATGCAAACTTATAAATTAGCCATACGTGCTCGACGGGTATGTATGAGCATCTCACCACCCGGTTGTACCTGGTGGTCTTCAGGTGGAAGCGTTTTCATGGCCACCATGAAGTCATGGCTGATCTTGCCAGCGCTGCAGATTCCCCACCTGGTCGCCATGTTTTCGAGCGTGCGAGCAGATCCGAGCGACAGCTAAAAAGTCAGACTTGTTGAGTGGGTGCGTATCCTCCAAGTCAGGCGCAACAGGAAATTCTTGCCGCCCATGAATGTGATCCTCTTTCATGGGATGCAATTGGCTCGCTTATTGCAAACGTCAGGAAGTGTCAGATTTCAAGCTCATTTCATCATGGTGTGGTTTGGGGTTTTTCCACTTGCACCCCTTAGGCAGTTTGTACATTTTGCAGGATGAGTGAGAGACAGTCTGCTCATATAGGGAGGTCAAGCATATATGCACACTATGAAAGGTCAACAAGCTTCTACAGACAAACAAAAACAAAAAAAGGTAACAGTGCCAAAAAGGCAGTTCAGATTTCACACAAACACACAACTTATGTAACATCCAAGAAGCCAGAAAAGCAGCAAAGTGGAAAAATACCCACTAGCCACAACATTCTCCTCATGTGATCCACTCCAAGAGCAGTAGCAGAAAATTATGCCTTCGATGTGAAAACAATGCTCATGCTTTGTATTCATTTTTAACAATGTGAGCTGCAGCCATTTTTAGTGCAACATTAATAGTGCGTCTTCCTTTTAGCAGTTGAAGATCCAGAAGTGTAACAGAAACAGTGTGAACTGTATGAAACATGCTATAAAATGTAACTATGGCTTTATGTGAAGAGCTGATGTGTAGTGTGCTTAGGCTAAGCTGCCACGCATGTTTATGGAAGACGTGTAACCGCAGAGCGACAGTTTCACTTCCTGTCCCTTAGCTAATGTTCCATGCAGTAAGTTGGTGGTACGGATGCATCGCATTAAATGCTCCGTTCTAAAACATACTAATTTAAACACAAAACAACAACATTTGACACTTAGTCTTCAATGAAACAATGTTTTCAGAATGAGAGGAAACCAGATTCGCCAAAGACCATGCAAACTCCACATAAAGATGTTCCAATGGAGATTCAAATCTAGATCACCTGACAGTGAGCCACATGTGCTAGACAAACAAGTACACTGTGTTCCAACTATGCCTTGAATTTGCATTTTTAGGGTTGGAACATCTATGTAACTAGGGGTGTGGAAAACCAAATAAATAGAGAGGGTGAGGAGATGAATCTTCAGAGAGTGCAGGAGTGAATTGTATGTCAGTTCCTCTCTCCTCGTGAGCCCTGAACTGTCATCTCTCCTTTTTGTGTCGTGTTTAATAATGTCAAAAAGGTAACCCTGACATCACCATACCACTGTGCTGCCTCTAACACTCTATAATGTTGCACTTTCCTGAAAATGTAAATACGCCTGAAATCTCAACAAAAGTTGCACTTGATCAAAAATGCAATAAAGCCCAATAATGAAATAAATTTATTTAATGTAATAAATTATTACATTATTGGGGTTTATTACGTTTTAGGTAGGTCTTTTTTTTTCCTCACAACTGATACTGTAAAAATTGACAGGTAATGTTTATATTCATATATAGTGCAAAGTTCTACATTTCGTGTTTCGCTACTCTGCAATAATATTGTTGAATTAGTACCAACACCAAAAATGTCTTTAGCACTTTTTATTTAACGGTTTCAAAAATAATGTGCCCTATGTATATTTATCTATAGTGTATTTATTGAAAAATAAGAAAAAATTGTGCAATTAGAGCACAATGCATAATGAGCATCATGCCAAAAAATTATTTTTGTATCCTAAAGACTTGTCTCATTGTCTCTGGTTGGCCCCTTAGCTAGAGTCTTGGCTGTAGACCACGCCCATCTGCCTACGCACTTCATCCTCCACTTCGGCCAACAGAAGAGAGTCGGCGTGGGACATCACCGGACTCTCCTTCAGTCCTGCCGTAGACAAAACACAGTGTAGGTAGATAAATTGTTGTTCATTTAAACCTGTTGCTCACCAAAATATTATCTCCGACGAACTCCAGTTTGTAGTCTGTGAGTTCCGTGTGCAGTTTGACAATTATTCAGAGGCGCCATATTTAACAGTTTGCGTTTCAGTAGACTGATGTATGCATCACAATGTGACTTGACTTGACTGAAAATGGTGTCACAGTTGCTCAGGTAATGGCCAATCACAGCTCACCTGTTTTCTGAGTTTGATAATGTGATGTTCACAATGTCATACATATTTCAAGTACATTTAGCTGAAGAAGCATTATGAGTTTATTATGTTACACCAAAAGGTCACTTGAGTTTAGATGTGTGTGTTTAAGGCAAAAGGACAGAGTTCATCCCAGCTTGAAAAAAACAAGAAAATATTGAATCAACAGCTCACAGAGTTTGTCACGATACCTTTAAGCAAACACTGTCGCACCGCCTCCGCCTCGTAGCGCATTCCGGTGCTGTTGAGGAAGTTGAGGGGTAAGGATGGATCCGGGACAGGATACTTGCTCTCCTTCCCGTTCACCACCACAGATGTGGGGCACCACATGTGAGCAGGGATCTATAGCACAAACAATGAAATGTGATCGGCATTCATACTTGAATTCTATTTGTTAAGTGTGCATCAAGCAGTCCCTCGAGTTTGGGCGGTGTAAAAAACAAAACAAAAAAAACATTCCTCGTATGTGCACAAGTTCTAACAAGTGGAGTCCTCACACTGGTAGAGCTGACAGGGATGGTGCTACACTGGGGCGAGGGGGCTATAGCTCTGTCATAAATCTGTTAAGCCCCTCTAGGATTGTATTTGATCTTCCTAAATACATTTCTAAATTATTGTTAGTCTGTGGAACAATCTGGATTACATAACTAAATCATCTGTCCATTTGTATTAAAAAAAAAAAATGCATAAAAGATCAATTATTGGACAAATATATATCGCACAAGGTCATGCTCTTGAATCATTTTGTTACCATAATAGCATCTTGACTACGTAATGTCATTTATTTTGTGTTGATTATTATTGTTTCAATTTTATTTTATTTTATGATCAGGGGCAGATACCACAAGTTTTACTTCTTTCTGTCCCCTTTCATTTCTTTTTTTAAAGAATGAAATAAAAATTTAGAATTGAAATTGAATTATTTTTTTCTTCTTCTTTTTCCTCTCACACAAACACGCACACAATCCTACATGGTCTCCCAGGTGGGGAAGCGAACCCACGCCAACCAGCACCGAAGGCGAGTGACGATTCTAATTGAAATTGAATCGAATGTTCTCAGGAGAGAAAAAAATTCCCTGCGACTTACCCTGATGTTGCCATTGGTGCCCACGATGACGGCGTCGTTGCTGAGCTGCAGCCCCGAGGAGCATGTGATCACAGCCATGCGGCCCTTGGAGAACTTGAGCATGACCACCACGGTCTCATCCACGCCTGGAAACACACACCAAAAGTTGGACAAGTTAGAAATTTGGAAACACCTCAGTAGTGTCTCATAAAAGAGGTCAGTCTTATCCCAAGACAACCAGATCCGAACTTGAAAATCACGTCCTCGTACGTACCCGTCTCCGTACAGACCCCCGAGGCCTTGATGCTCTCGGGCTTTTCTCCGCCGTATGCCATGATGGAGAACTGCAACGGGTAGATGCCGAGGTCCAGCATCGTCCCCGCGCCCTGCTCCTTGTCCATCGATCGGGGCAAATGCATGAGGGGCTGGCCGAATTCGGCCCTCACCATCTTCACCTCGCCCAGCTCGCCATGAGAGAGCAGCCGCCGGATCTCCACGGAGGCTGGGAAGAATCGACTCCACACGGCCTAAAACAGACCAGGTTTGATATGGCAAGGTTACTAAGTACATTTTAAAAGGGCAAAAATATCAAATCAAATCCAAAATACCTTTTTGAATAAATCTTGGTCACTGATTTGTGTGAAGTGCTACCAGTTTGATTCATTATTATGATAGATGGAAAGTAGACCACAAAAATTAGTTGACACAAAAATTTCTACCTTGAAACGGGAGCGAGGCAATTTTAATAATTATATCTATGTTACGATAATGATTTTTCATAATTAGGAAACAGTCACTTTGTTTTTTATACATTTTAAGTTTGTTTTTCCAAATGTATTTTTTGTATGGAATGTTTTTCAGAATGTTTTTTGTAATATATTTTGTTTATATGACAGGAAAAAAAAAATCCAAAAAACAGGGAAAAAAAAAAAAAAAAAACTTCAGAAAAAACGGGGAAAAATATTACCCAAAAATTGGGGGAAAAAAGAATTGGAAAAAACAAAGCTCTCCCAGGATTACTTTCTGACAAAACATTAAGATGCTTTTGGGTTCGATTTGTCTGAAAGCGCAATCACCTCCATAAGGAAGACGTTGTTCCTCCTGGCCGAGTCTAGGATCTCCTTCACCTCCCTAGCGTTCATGGCCAGAGGCTTCTCACATAAAACATTTTTTTTTGCATCCATGAACAGCAAGCAGCTCTTCAGGTGGAACGGATGGATCACGCCGACGTACACCACATCTGAAAACACACACAGACATCTGTCAGTTATCTATTTATTTTTTTAGTCGATAAGCCGACTGTCCACATTTGACCCACAGGGCCCTTTATGCAAACCAACCAATATTTGGATCTTGGGCCAGTTCCTCATAGCTGCCATATGATGCACGGATGCTGTGCTTTTTGCCAAACTCCTGCGCACGCTCCAAGTTGCGGGCAGCCACAGCTACAATCTGTTAGAACACAATTTGATACGTGAATTCATCCGTTTAAACTCATAGAAACATTTACAAAACAATATTTGTTTTATGGTGAGCTGGTGATTAATTTGGATCTTGGCTAGCCTACAGCCTTCCTCTGTGGACTTTGAATGCTCTCCTTGTTATGGTCTGGGTTTAAGTTGAAGGATCTCAACTGTAGTTTGTGTAAATGTGAGTGTGCTTTTGTTGTTGTTGTTGTTGGTTGCTATTTTTTGGTTTGTCAATAGCCCATGTGCTCTCACTGCTCTTCCATCGGCTGCATGACCCTAAAATGAGGACACGCATTACATGGATTATTAAGTATCACACAAGTGAAATCCTAAAATACTTCAAATGTATCAAAAATAAATGGTGGAAAATGTTCCCATGACTACAAATATTAGCACTGGCCCGTAACATGCACACATTAGCCCTAAGAACATTCTAAAAGCTATTATGTCAAATTATGAAAGTGGCACCAGAATTTGAGTCGTTGATGTGCACTTTGGAGCGTAAATAACCAATTGGAAGCGAGAAAAAAACGGCAAATAAACGTGGTTGACCTTTAAACTTTGCACTGGTTAGACGTCTCTTTTGCAAACGCTAAACCGAATCCTTGGATGAAGCAATAGAAATGTGGAGCGAGGGATTCACTATCTGCACAGGCACTGATACCTTGTGGTCTTCTGGCGGAAGAGTTTTTAGGGCCACCGTGAAGTCGTGGCTGATCTTGCCTGCACCGCAGATCCCCCATCTGGTTGCCATGTTTTGGAAGAGGTCAGAGAGTGGATCCGGTTGCAATTGCAGCATGATGCCGATAGATGGAGACAAAGTTTTACTTATTACAATACAATACTTTTGTTTTATTCATTTATTTATTTGCCTGGTCGTTTATTGTAGTAAACTAATACTACACTAGACAAAAATGCCTGCTATGGAAGATATATATTTGAATTTGTTTAGTATTTTTCCTTATTATACTGTCTGCTATTTAATTGTAAATACAGAAGAAGTATAATTACTTCCAGATGTTAGAAGACACATTTCATTATTACACAACAAAGGAAAATATATATTTTAATGTAAAATTAGGAACGCTTTTAATATATATTTATTCCAGATTCTCATAAGTGATCAAATATTTTGAAGTATTTAAATGTTTCTTTTATTATGGCAAAAAAACTTTTCTTTTTAGCATCGATTATTAAAAAGATCCATACACATTTAATACTTTTATTTTAGTTTCACTCATGTTGGAAAATGTCTTGATTATCATACTTTATAGAAAACCATGAAAGTCTGTTTTTAATTGAGCACATTTATTGTACTTTTTCTTTGTTTAAAAATATTAACTCTTGCAATATTGAATAAGAAAATGTTTTTAAGTAAGCACATTCTTATGAGAGTATGAGTATGCTAAATTAATTTAAAAAAAACAAAAAAATCAGACCACAAGTGGAAGAATTACAGACAGCACAATAATTTTTTAATTGTATCTTTAATAGAGTGGCCACTGACTCATTTTTGTGCATGTGTTCATACAGCGTCTCATCTCATCCGTTCCAGTCTCAGTGGATTGCAGTCAGGCTTCTGAGCAATGTCAATGGCTGTCCTGACTGAATACGACACCCACCTGCTTCCTGATTTCATCCATGATTTCTGTGAGTGAAAGGCATACGGGGGCTCTCCTTGAGATCTGATGAAGAGGAGTCGCATTATCCTCTATGACTGACTGAAGGGCATGTGTGTTTTTAAACTACAACCTGGCTACACAAACCAGATCCAATACAATTGACAAATCCATTCTTAGGAGTATTGGAAAACGTTCAAAAGGCAATTGTGGCATTTCAGACTAAGATTCTACAGTAGTTCCCATACTGGGATTCTAACTTGTGTCATCTTGGTGAAAACCAGGAGTCCTACAACTGCTATGCCATATGGCATGCTCTGATTGATGAGATGATTTGAGATCCTGTGTTGCAGTCTTCCAATGCTTTGGGAATTCCAGCTTGGTGATGTCATCCGTCTCCAGCGATGGAGAACGCGCATGTGGCCATCCTCTTCCTGGAGAATTTCAGCACCACGACCACCGAAGCATCCACTCCTTGTGAGGAACAAAAATGTCATGGTTACCATTTGTTTCACGGAACATTGAGAAAACACATTTCAATTAGGTGAATGGAGCTCTAAACTGGGAGAAACGATGACAGGGGGAATCTGATTTCACACCATCATTATTAGGAGATGATTAAATGGTGCAACACGTCGGTTGGCGAAAGATAAGGAAATCACAGTTATAATGTGACAGTCTTTCACGGAAGGTTATCTGGCTGCGAGACGAGCAGGTCCACATTGCCTGTCAGTCCGCCGTATTACTGTGCTTCCCCGGGGAGGGATTTGGATTAGTCTGACATTTTAAAAAGATAACTTTGCGCTTTTCCATGTGAAGAAGGGGTTGCAATTTAGCAGCGGTGGGACAAATAATTTGTTAGTATACATTCATAGATTTCTCAGGCATCTGTACTTCACCCATTTCTTTTTATGAAGACTTTATTTTTACTACCTAAAAATGATGGCTGTATTTTCTCCTCCTTTTTCAAAATAGGTTTGTTACTTTTATCAACTTTTTGTGAATGAGAACACAACAAAAAAAACACGTTTAGAGAAAAGTAAAATCAACCACAGTTAAAGAAGAGTCTGCGGTAATCTTAGCCTCACTTGACTAATCCACTCAACTGATTATTTGCTGAATATTCACAGCGACCGATGTGATGTCCAGCAATATGTTAGCGATAGCAATTAGCGCTGTAAGCCTATTTGCTAGCCACGCTTCTACAATGCTAATGTGACTTGAGTGTTACTGTGACACTGAATTTATTGGTTTGAAATTTTATTTTTTGGAAGGTAGTATTAATTAAAAATAAAAAAGTCATGTCTTTATTTCGAAGAATTGCTTGACAATGTCAACTACAAAAATGGCATGGTTGTCTATGCTAGCTAAGCCAAACATCAGCAGCTAGTGACTAGCCTATGAATGTGTCATCTAATCTGAAAAAGTGCATAGGCCTACAAGTATTGTATTTTTCAGTAATCATTAGTTAATTTAGCATTTTTTTTGTTACTCAATTCCCAATGCTAGGAAAGCCAAGTACAAGTTGAATCGTGCTTCTACTTTTACCAGTCACAATCATTGTACTTTTATTTTGGTAGTTACAGTGTGTATGTACTGTACTTTCTTCATCTCTGCATTCCATAAGGAACTTTGCTGAGAATTAAGACACCGAGGATAAGCAGCTTGTGATCACTGATCCACAGTGGGTGGTTAATGATACTAATCCCAAGTTGCTGACTCATACCCGAGTCGAGCAACGCCCCCATGGCATGGCCGGATACTGGCCTCTCGCCGTCGAACGCCATCAGGACAAACTGCAGGCAGTACACGCCAATGTTGTCAAACCTGTTTAGAACCCTTATTGTTATAGGGATTAGAGTTATAGGGTAAACAAATGACCATCCTAAACATGTCGAACAAGGCCAATGAAGTGGCCCATTTTGTGTAAACATCAATGAACAATCGATAATGTTGTTCCCAAAGTTACCCTCAGCTGACTGATCTCCATCAGGAAGACCTTGTTTGTCCTGGCGGCGTCCACCAGGTCTTTGACCTGACCGGAGTTCATGGCGAAAGGTTTCTCACACAGAACGTTTTTGCCAGCATTGAGGAAGAGAACTCGCAGTGTTCTGTGTGCAGCACTCCCAAGTATAACACATTTGTAGTAATATGAATACAGTATGGGAATTATCCCAAACTATCATTTTTCATAACATTGGTATCTCAATAAGAAGAGTGAAATTTGTCTCTCGAAACAACGCACGCTTTCCCATTGCTGTACTCAAATGTTGTGGACTGGTCACCAGCCTATCATAGGACACATTGCCAGTCCTCTCCAAAAGTATTGGAACGGCAACGTCAATTCCATTCTGAAGACATTTTGGTTTCAAATCAAAAGTTTTTATTTCTTGGTATTTACATCCAGATGTAAATATGAAATAAAAGCTGCAATTCTGTTATTCATATTTTGATCTGAACCCCAGATTTCTTCAGTGTACAAGATAAACATGGGAATTGACGTTGCTGTTCCAATAGGCTACTTTTGAATGACAACAATTCACACTCTTCACCAAGATTCAAATCACTAATTCTTAATTATCTGTAACTTCTGCTAACTCAAAAACAGTTTCCCTCATGCAGCAATCGCCAACATTTGGGTCATGGGCCAGCTCTTCGTAGCTACCGTACGCCTCAAGGACGCCGTGCCTCTTGGCGAAGTCTTGGGTCAGCTCCAAACTTCTCAAAGCGATGGCTCTTATCTAGACAAATAACAGGCCGCCTACGGTGAGTGAGGATACCATACGACGAGCTTCTTGTTTTGCAAACCTGGTGATCCTGAGGAGGAAGAGCCCTCAGAGCCATGCTGAAGTCGTGACTGATCTTCCCGGCGCCGCAGAGTTCCCATCGGGTCGCCATGCTGGAGGCCGTTGTTGTCTCGCGACTGTTGAGGTGTGACCTTGGTGAGAAGAGCGTCTTGTATTTATATGCCGGAGAGATTGTGCTTGTGTCACCTTCCAAAGCACCAAAACACTTGCTTTATGGGTTATGGTTTTATTGCTGACACAGGTCTTTTCCCATGAAATGGTTTAGTACTTGATTAACAATCTGTAACAACTGACACTCTGGTGAGGGTTTAATGTTGCAAGCACAGGTCAATCCAAGGTTCTGTTTGATAAAAGAAGCAAACACTGTTGTATCACTCCTGGCTGAGCAGGGTTAGTAAAGATGAGATAGGATGACTGTGAAAAAAGAAAGCATCAGCTGAGCTCAGTTGCCCTTGAGCTAAATATTACCTCCTTTTGTGGTAAACATGCTTCCACATTTTATCAGAAGGGGGCACTGTGTTGTCAGCTGTCTTTACTCGCAGCCTGTATTTGGAAGATATGGTGAAAGAGCAGATTTTAAAAATACAGATTATTATTATTTTTTTTAAATCTGAGAATTACTGATCTCAAAATATAAATGTAAAGCATGTTTTCCCAAAAAATGCTTATCTTCATCCGCGACCCTTGTGAGGAGCAAGTGGTTTAAGAAAATGGATGGATGTTTATTTTCATGATAAATTTCAATTAAACAAAGGGCTGCAAAAAAAAAAAAGAAAAAAAAGTGAAATTGTAAAGTTTAGAAAAAAAATGTAAGAGGGTATTTTGAGTATTATTTATTTTGATTTTATTTTGGGTAATTTAAAAATATAGAGCCAAACCTTTCCCAAAATATATTTTTATCACTTGATTATCCAATTCCATCTGAGGATTCCAATTGAGTAATCGAAGTCAGAAATAGCTGGTGAAGCAATTTATTTGACCGTCATAATCTCCATTTCTATATGACTTCCATCCAATTGTGTCTTGAGCAGATTATTTTTCTAATCATAAACTCCAGAGAGATGAGATGATCATATATTGTGGCAGTTTAATGGCCCAAGTTGTTTTTTTCTTTTCTTTTTAACAATGCCTTTTTGTGTTTCACACTCAAAATGAGCCCTAAGCAGGTGTGTTCTACCGTTGTCATAACAAGAAGGTACCAGCTGGCCAATTTGTATGCAAATTTATGTTGGGTTGGCCTATTCCTACCAATACTCTTTACGTTACCATGGGAATTAACTTTTTCTCGGGCAAGCTTTAAAAAAAAAAAAAAAAAAAAAAAAAAAAAAACTCAACGTAACTCTACTATAATCTAATTGAAACAAGAGAAAATCAACAATGCTAACGATTTAAATGTTGCCATAGCTTTGTTGCTAGTAGCGTAGCAACATTTCTCAGAAGCCCCAAGCAAGAAGTGATGGGGTGCCCTGGTGGCCATTCGTAGTATAGGCTACATACTACGTCATTTTAAAAGTACACATCTACATCTTCAAGAAACAATCACCATTAATTGTGCTTCATTCAAGTGACTTGTTTTGTTTTAGTTTGTTTAAAGCTACTATATGGAGGATTTCCCCCCCAAAATATCTTAACAATAGCCTCTTTTTTTTTTTTTTACCATTTATGACTAAAACATATTCTAATTAGTAGATCAACATTTTAGCCCCAGGACATAAAGGACGTAACTGGTCGGCGGTTGGCTAAAAGAAGGCCGCAGGGCCATGTACTGACATCACCACAGGTGTTGGGGAAAAGAGGTGCTGAGTGTGATTGAGAAGGTGTCACCTGACACGGCAACCGGATTTTAAATTGGTGTGAATCAACCAATCAGTTCAGTGCCGCCTGCCAACAGACTCAGGTGTCGGGAGACCTTGAAGGAGACCCCAACATGAAACTTATCGCTTAAAGCCCCTTCCCTCTTTTTGTGAGTCGAGTCGTATAACACGATCAGACCCTGACTTTCAACAGCTCCATTCGCAGAAGGAAGTCTCATTAATTCAGAGGGGCCAGGACGACGACACGCCACCGATGTCATGCCCCCCCCCCCCCCCCCTTTTATTTATTTATTTTTTTATTAAGAATTCTTGCATCATCTCCGCAGGGACGCATCTGAATGGCATCTAACAGGTCACCAACGAACATAGTCCCACTCAGCAGATTGTCTTAAAGGGGAAGTCAACCACAAAATTGTATTGTCAATATGTTCTTTCTTTGCAGCCCCACTACCGTAAGCGCAGTATTTAGATTAAAATTGTATTTGTAGAATATGAATTAAGGAGCAAAATCCAACCATTTTAATCCATTTTAGGGGCGGCCATTTTGACAATTGCTGTAACCTGAAGATTACATCCGAGCTGCTCAGAGCTCAGGCGACCAATCATGGCTTACCTGTTTACTGAAGCTGAGCCATGTACGAGTAAAATATACTTCTCTTAATTTGTATTAAATTTATTTAAAATGTTTCATGAATATAATTTTCATGACCGTGTTACCTGTGTGTTATTTGGGGTCAAGGTTATGTTTGGGTCATGACCGTGTGGTCTAGTGTCTATTTTGAACTGAGGTCAAGTATCTGTGTTGAAGTTATTTAACAGCATCTAGTTTTAACTCGTAATACGCTATGTGATGTCAGGAATCTCTAATCTCTTTATTTAGTCAACAGCCAATCAGATAATTCCATGTCAGTCCTGTTACCCACACCTCTAGCCACAACCAATGAGATCGATTCGCTGTCTATATAAGCCTTCTGAGAAGTATGTGTTGGTTTTTTGTCGGATTATTACCTCTGTTCCTCTGTGCAACTCTCGTTGTTTCTCGTCCAGTCAAGTTTGTTCCACGCCTCTCGATGTGAATAAATAGTTAAAATCTTATTTGTGTCTGCGTTTTTTGTGATCCAACCTCAGCACATAACAGTAATTCCCTCGTATTGCTACATGCGGCCTCCATTTTGAATTTAGTTTAAGTGACTAAAAATGCTTCCTTGAGGTACCATTGTTGGTCAGTATTGAGAACTGAATTCCCATTAGAATCACACTAATTGTGGGCAAATACATTGTCCACCATGTTTACCCAGAGACTGTGAACTATTATGCACAAGAAATTATTTTCAAGACTGTCCTCCTTGTCCTTGGCTATGTTCTATGAAAATCCAATATGTCCGGATGGTCTTGCAAGATCGCCATCCGCACGCAGGGTTATTGATGTTTACGGCGCACTTCCTTTGAATGGGATTGGAGGCAGATAGTAGCAGATGCACTGTGGCTAAACTAGTTACCATTTAACTGCTCTGTATTTCATCAGCATACTTGATGTTAATGGGAAATAAAAAGGACCGGAGAGAGGCGGCCTGATCCCTCTTTGATTAATGCCGACAAGTGGAAGGTTCTTCCTCGCTCCTTCCCAGCTGTCACGAGAGGCACGCTGTGTTTTTTTTTTTTTTTTGCATTGCAGCAGCAATGGAAGCAACTCCTTCATCTCAAGGTCACTGCAGAAGAAAGGTGACAGGGCTCGACGGGGATGAGTTGAGGGAATCAGTCATTCATTTCCAACGCTGTAGTGTGTTCTGCCGGGTTTTTTTTTGTTTTTTTTTTCATTAGTAAAAGTGTGATTGAGGGGAGAGCGAGCCTTTTGAGCCGCCCACCATTGTGGCAGCGGCGGCCCCTTTGAGAGTCACTATCTCTGTCTGCAGCACACACACACTGGGAGGCTGATCTATGGAGCAAGAGCAGGCTGGGCCCGAGCTTGCTTGAGCCGAAGCCCTTCATCTGAGCCCCCCTGTGCTGATGACGGGGAGGGGGAAGAAAGGACCCCTTACATCCAGTTATCACTCGTCATTTCTCTCTTCCTGCAAATCCACATTGGCCACAGAATGATGAGTCCGAGCGGTGATGTCCCCGCGGGCCCTCAGAGCTGGTTGCTTGAATGAATCTCATACAGTGGACTGAAACATAAGTCATACGCAATGTTTAGCAAGCAAGCGGCTATTTGAACTTTTCATCTGTTCCGATTTCAATGAATTCAGAGTGGTGACTGGTTTTTGAGTGCAGGTTGCAAAACAGGTAAAGAGATATTGAGAAAGTTGTTATGATTGTGTTTTAGGTTGGGTCAGTGGGTCAATGTGTTATGGATTTATCATACTTATGCAGTTACTATGTCCCTTAAGATGAGTAGATAGAATGTAAATTGGTGCTTTTTAACAAAGATTTTATTTTATTTTTATTTTTAATTTTTTGGGAAAATAAACTTCCACATATGATTTGTGTCATATTCGATACATCTGGTCACAATGTTTTAAATTAGTACATTTATAAAGGTCAAAAATATAATAATAAACAGACATGTCAAACATAAAAATCAGAAAGAATATTTCACACTGTTAATGAGTATAGGTGGCTCTCCTTTCTCAATTGGGGTGTTCTTGCAAGGTCGCTGGAAAAGCCATCAGCTGGGTGATACTGCCCTCTAATGGATTACCCGTGCAATGCATGTGTCAGATCATCTATGTCAGGGTTTTAATGGGGAAAACAAATCTTATACTCATGAAATAGAGCACTCAAAATGTCTGCACAGTATCAATATGGGAAAAAGAAAAATTTCAGCACATACAACCAAAAAGAGAAAGACATCACAAGACTCAATACTTGTACACGAGGAAGGGGTTGGGCAAGAGGGTCGTCGTGACAACCCAGACACCCTGTCTAGCAGCTGCCGTCACAGGGAACGTGGACAGTTGTGGAAAACTAAACGCTTAATGGCGTCTGTAAAAATCCACATCTAAGTAGCAAACAGTTTGCATTTTTATCCCTAAGCGGCCCTCAGTCGACCTCATCTTTACATCTGTGATGAAAAAAAAAGCTCTTTTTTTTTTTTTTGCTCTGATGCAACACTTGCAACGTCTCGCTGGGGTGACCCGTAATTTGTATTCATAAAAGCTAATGATTTGTTGCTCTCGCCAACGGCCGAAATACAAGAAGATGCCTTTTATTAATGAGTGTTTTTATGATTACAAATGCACTGAGACGTATTTCCGCGGCGCCTCGATCTGACGGAGCGTGAACAAGGGTTTTTAATGAACAACAAATAAAGCTTTGTATGGCCGTTTATTGCCTTTTGAGTGCTTAAGAAGTTATCTCATCCATCAGTGGAGTCCCCATTAGCTGCAGCATGAATCTGAACGTTCACTTTGGGATGGCGCCACCTTGTCATGATTTGATACTGAGTCCATCTTGGAGCACATGTTGACGTGAGAGGCGAGATAATTGTGCTCGCTGAGGATGATAGGTTCCATTACGGTCTGAGGGAGGTCCCCAATGGTTTAGTTAGTTATAGTTATAGTTTTGGGCATTATTAGGAGTTCAGGTTTGGGATTAAGTGTTACGTTTGGGTTTGCGGTAGGATTATGAGTACGGCTATGCTAGCTTGAAATCCGTAGTTTTCCCTTTCTTGCCCAGTAACACAAACTACCGCCATTAAGCAGACAACACAGTCGGTTGAGTCTCCCTCTGTTTAATTGCCTGATAGGGTTTGTGATATTTTTATCAGCCATCCGTGTGGCAGAGAGTGGCTGAGAGCGGAGATGTGGTTGTTAGTGGATTTGCGTGTGTGTGGTCCACGTGTGTGTCTTTACGCCTCAGTACGCCTTTGACGGGAGAGCTGCCTGTTTGCTGCAGGAAAGCTTCTGTGCACCTGCATATTCAACTGCGTGACCGTGCCTCTCAGCCGTGATATCACTCAGAACATCCGCAGCAAACTGTAGCCTTCGTCATCATTACCATCATCATCATCATCATCATCATCATCATCATCATTATACAATCTGGAACAAATCAGCACTAACTTGGATTTCACTGAGGAAATAGTTGATGATTACTGTGGCTGGTGACTGGCGGACAACCAGGAAGTGAGACATGTTGTGATTTCAGGGATAGGTTACAACACTCACACGCACACTAATGGGAAAAAGTAAACAATAAAGATGTGAGTGTTGTTCCATTTTGTGTTCCATTTCTGACACCAATTGTAGCCGAGAACAAGGAACCAAGATGGTGTGTTGTGGTTTTGTGGGCGTTTTCGGGAAGTATGTGGCAGTGTCTATCCAACTTCTGATACTAACTGTAGTAGAGAACCAAGAGGTCTGTAATGTGTGTTGGGGTTTCAATACAATGTGTTTTCTCATATTGTAATTGTATTTGAATTCTTGTGCATGATTTTGTTGTACTCAGTTTAGCTAGTGTTTTGGGGTACCAAAGGGGGGATAGGTGACTTGCACAGGTTGCCATTCAAGCTAGTAGTTATGGGGAAATGAAGCTTCATGAAGCACCCGTGATACTTTTTTTTTTTTTACTCCTTTAAGATGGTGCTCTTGGTTTAAAGAAGGGTTAGTCCACGCTATGGAAATTCCACTGCATCTTTAAACCAAGAGTGCTATCAAGAGAAGTTAAAAAAAAAAATACAAGTGCTTCATAAAGCTTCATTTGTCCACTACTACAAGCTCGGACTGCTATTGTTTGGACTGCATCCCATCGTTGGACAGATCTCGATGGATGGCGTCAATGTCAGTTTTGAAGCCATAGAGGCAACAAAGGATCCTTTATGGAACTACTCGACCAAGTTAAACCACCCAAGATCAATTCTGCCATTTTTCCAGTTTTTTTTTAGTTTTTTTTTGGCGTGGAGTGGAGTGGAGTTCACCTCGCCGTTATCTCTCTCCAAATGAAATCATGTTTTATGCGGTTGGAGGGGGTGGCGGAGGATTATCACATTCGTTCGGCAACTCCTTCCACGCAGACTAAGAAGACGTTTCATTGCAGGCACTCCGCCTGCTGATTGGACACAGCCGGTTAGTCACACTATCTCATATAGTAAACCGAAGCGCTCCCAAAATAGGTTGATATTAGGCACTGAACTTTGGAATAAGTAAATTACCGAATCTACTTGGATGTTTTTTGGTGAATTCCCCCACACCCCTTTTTTTCTTTTGATATTTTCCAATACATACAAAAAATTCTAAAAAATCAGCTGCGATAGGCTTCATTTTACCAATGATCCTAATAAGGGATGGATTTATGTTTGATTAAATAATATAGGGAGGCATAAAACAATAATAATAATAAGGTCCAAATTTCATTGTTAGCTTGAATTGCTTCCACTATACCAGAGGGCTTATTTCCGGTAACAAACTGTATAATTGATGATGCACACTTTCCAGCTTGGTGACTGTTGAGTAGCGATTGCTCCGCCTCTGTTAGTTAACTCTGAGTAGAGGAAGTATCGAGTAGAGCAAATAATAAATACAACAAAGGTTGCCGACTCTTCTAATCACCGGGAGAAAAAGGCGAGCTAATCTAAACCTCCTACTTGTGACACGTGCACTCATGAAATATTCATACAACAACGGCCCTCTTTTAATCCTGACGGCTGCGCCAGGATTAGAAAGGGAAGTTGAATGAGATGTTTGTAAACACGCCACATTTTCTCGGTGTTTTACTCCCTGTAAAGCTCTTCAGAACACTCTGCATAAAAGTTGGCCAAAATATTCCTTAAAACTCAAACTCTGTTGAAAATGATCATTCTTTGGCACGTCTCAGCAGTATGTACAAGATTAACACTGGTGTGATACCATGAGATATGATACCCTTTCATAAAACAGGAAATAAAATTTAATGCAACAGAACGTACAATATGAGCAATTAATTAAATAGAAACTGCAAATGAAAACTGAAAATGCCCTTTTTTTTTTTTTTTTACAAAAAGACCATGGCCTGTCTAAATGGAGATCCTCCTCGAACTTCAACATAGTTCATTGGCACCAAGATTGCAACAAAGCAATACTTTTATATTAGGGCTTAGACATGGACATAAAACAGCAAATAGATAACATTGTGATAAAATAATTATTTAAAATTTAGATATTAAAAATAAAAAATAAAAATCTTCATCCAGGAAACACACGCACACGCATACAGGACCCCCTGGCGCATGTCTGTTATTTATCCGATGTTTTACATCACTTTTCACTGAATGTGAAAAATATGCAGATTGACACAAACGCGCACACGGATATTTTCACACAACCTCTGTTGTTGCTTGAGGGGAGTTGGGCTGCCGCACTGTAACTGTCAATTGAATCCACCACTGTGAGCTATGTGCTTACACACATGTTCACACACAGACAATTACACGCAGTATCAACCCTGCTTAAAAAAAAAAATCCCTATGGAAGAAGATCAAAAGGCTCCGCTACCATTAATAAATGTGAATCATCCCATCCTGGAAATTAGTATTTGCCTTCCTTCCTTGTATTGCGTAAAGACTGAAATTTACTCATTTCATTCTATATTACATATCCCCATCCTGAAAAGTTTCTGTAATGGTTAATCCACCATTAAAGCTGTTTGACCCAAATTCTATCTGTAATATTATGATATATATTTTTTATTATCCATGAGTTTAAAAATCTGCAAATATATGAACTCCAAAAATTATCATAATGAGGGATTAAGGTACATAACATCATATTACTGCATGATAGGACTGAATTACACCCCACTATCCAATTAAAAAAAAAAAAAAAAAAAAATCCATCTCCACTGCCTCCCCACCTGTTGCCATGACGTTCATTTGCAGGTGAGACGAAGCGTGGAGGTCAGCAGAACCAGCATGACATTGGCTGCCTGACAAAATTGCTCCTCCACTCCAAGTTCCTCCTTGCGAGAGTCATTCTGCACACTGAGGCGGCCATTTGAGTCCGTCGGGACACTCGGTTGTTATCTTAATTAAGCAGAAGGAGACTTGCTTGGACATATACTGGTTTCATTTAGAGCTTTCCCGGGCTTGTATGGCGAATCTGCCGGATGTCACATGGAGTGGACGCTCGAGGTTTTTCCACCAATGTAAAAAATAAATCAATTGGCAAACTTATTCAATTTCAGGCAAGGGTCCTTGAGTTTTTTTTTTTTTTTTTTTTTTTTTTTTTTTTTTTTTGTGTTATGTCATGATAAACATGTCCACCATTTTTTTTCTGGTTTGTTTTTCCCCTAACTCTACTTACAACCACATTGTCCTTCATAGCCAATCATGACCCTCCATAGCACAGCCTGTAAGTCATTTATAACCATTTATTGTCACATGCTAAACCCACATAATTAATGAGCCACGGTCACATTGGTCAGCCTGTTTTGAGTCTGTGCAGTTCAAAGGATGCACGTGGCTGAAAAATGCTCAAGGGCGCAGACTAATATGATAAATAGGGAGGGGAGAAGGGAGGGTGACAGTAGCAGGGGGGCTTCTGCTCTACATAGTTTACCATGTGAGTGATGGCGTAGATTGATGGACGCCAGCACCAGAAGGAAGCAAGATCTTCTTCTTTACCCGTCATGTTTGTGTTTTGCAAAGAGACTATGCGGAATATGTCTGTCAAATAAGACCTCACATGTTATCGATTTGTACGTACATCCCCAGATCTCCACACAATAACTCATGTATGGGACAAGGAAACAATTGAACATGGCTACATTTTGCTTTAAGATAGCTTTTACTTGATGTAATATTCCAATATAGCTTTGGATAATTTTGTCTTAATATAACTTACTTGTGGCTTCCTGCACAACTTACGATCAATAATAAAACCTAAGAAAAAAAATATTTTCTATTCTAACCAGATTATTGATCAAAACTTGATCTAGATTTTTGGTCTGATGATATGTAAATCTTTTATTTATATTTCAGGATAGCTTATTAGGCTCAAACCATCTTTTCAAGGTTTGAATTTCTACTTCTACTGTGTTCAAAAGCTCTGTTAAATCTTTCGCAGAGCAAAGCAGGCCTCATCAACAAAAAGTACATATCGAGTGATGTTGATAACATATACAAAATAAATGCAAGAATTGATCCCTGGGATGGGAAACTCCACATATTACTTTCATTAATTCAGACTTGACTTCATTTAACTGCACATATTGTTTTCTATTTGCAAGATAGTCACTTCACCACAACAACACTTTTCATTTAATTCCATATCTTTCCATTTTTCTCATCAGTATATCCTCCTGACTACCAAGGAAAAAATATTCTCCAATCATGTTTATTTTGATATTACCCAATCTTGTGAAGTAACTGGAATACTGCAAGAGATTTTTAAAAGAAAAAAAAAAGTTTTTATTTTTAAACTATGATGTGTCCACTACAGAGGACATTTTTAACATGCTAGGCTCAAATACAGTTAAAATAATTCAAACAATATTTTGTTTTAAGAGTCTTATAGAAAACATGCTAACAACATTTAAAGCCTAAATTTGTTCAATAAAAAGTGTTATAATATACACTTACTTTTCCTCTTCCTTAAAAAGTGCTTGCACCGAGGAAGCCATTTTCTTTTATGATGCCATCAAAGGTAGCAAAGTCCCACCCCTACACATTTGGTATCACTGGAAAGCTCTGAATGTCTTCTATAGAGCACAAAATGAGTTAATTCAATCGTATGCACTGGGTGGGAGATATTCAGGTTTAAAAAGGTCCACTACAGAGGACAAATTTGAATTGCTGGTAGTCAGGAGAATATTGCGATCAATCGTATCAAAGGTCTTTTAAGGTCAATGAAGACCCAATTATGTAATCATTATTGTCAATATGCTCTAAATGGAAAACTCTGGAATGATTAATTACTTTGTAGATACTCATGATATCATCTTTTATGCTAAAATTACATTGGTCATCAACACTAAACTTTAAAACTCACCTTAAAAAGCCTTTGCCCACTACTCACCCATGAATAGTTTGGTTACATTGTCAGCACTTTACCTGTAAGTAGGGCACATATGGCACATCTCTGAGCAGGGGAGGCATGGCGGCGAGGACCGGAGCTTTTTGGGGGGCTTGGGAGGGATTTGGCAGAACAGGCGCAAGAAAGGGGACATCAGGTTGGAAACCTGTGGTCATCTTTCTGATCTTATCCATGCTTTCATCAACTGAATCCCAGGAGGCACACACACTCACACAAACAAATTCTGGTTTATGTGCGTCGAGGGGATGGCAGGGTCTCATCGGCACGCCTGCGTGTTTATAATTGTGCATTTTCCTCGTCCACGCTGGGGTCCATGTTTCAGCGATGCTTTGGCCTGCTTACAGTGCATCATCATGTGGTCATAATGTGGACGATGCACCAAGGCTATCTCAGGTAACAAAAACTAACGATTAAACAAAAAGTGAAAAACATTTTGGTTAACAAAAAAAAAAAGAGAGAGAAAACTAACTGAAATGATGGCGAAAATGCACTTTGTTTTCATCTTTATCAATTAATTTAATACATGAACCTTCAGGGTGATTTTAAATTCATTTATTTTGGTTTTACAGCACAGTTGTTTACTGTGTCGCCTAGAAGCGACATCATCTAGTGGCAGCTAATTAAAAAAAATTTTTTAAAAAGTGCCACCAGATGATGTCAATCCAAGTGTTGCACTTTACTTCATTTATGAAAAACACAAATATTAAACAACAACAAAAAAAGTAAACATTTCAAATAGGTTTTATACTTCTCAACAGGAATTCTTGCAACAAATCTATTTTGGAAACTGGCAACTTGGCAAAAAGGAGATGGAAAGCAAGATGCATCTAACTTTAGAAACAGAATGATGTTATATTTTATTTGTAGATTATTGTTTTTAAGATAAAATATTTGTTGCGTTTTTATGACAAAATACTTAACGTTTTTTTTATCTTCCACATAAAAATACACAAAATAAAAATAATTAAATAAGTAAACAATTAAATATATAAATAATTATAAATAATAAAAACTAATACTAAAACTAATAAAAACGCAACTAAAACAAAGCACTGTTGTTTGCATTGTGTGTTACAATGTCTTCAGTCCATTTGAACCTCATTTGAACATCTGTTTGTCCATTAACTCATTTGTTCCCAAAAACGTATAAATATGTTCTATTTTAAATGTTTTAAGTGTCCCAAAGACGTATTTATACGTTTGTTTTTGTTTTTTTTACTTTTTTTTTTAACTTTTTTTTTTTTTAATGTTAGTGACATACATATGACTTTGATCCAACCTCTCAACTGCAAAAAAGAAAAAGAAGAAGAAAAAAAATGGTTGAAGAAATGTTAGTTATTTGCTAATTTTTGCAAAACGGAAACAGTTAGAAATATACTTTTTTTTCCCCCTGATGAAAGAAGAAGAGACATTAATCTTTCTTTTGGTATGTTTCATGTTTTTGTAGCAATAGAACAGATATTCTGTGGGCCTTGCAAAAGCAGTCAAAATCCAGTAAAGCAGCCGGGAACGAAGGGGCTTCAGTGACATTTGCTGGCAGTGAATGAATTAACATACAAATAATGTCAACAACATAAATAAATGTCTGTCCCATACACATGATCAAACTTAGCATGTGTGCCAATGGACAGACATAAATTTAAATTATGTTTATCGATGCCGTCAGGATTACATAAATACTTAGCACGCACACACACAAATATGAAAACTTTACCCCATGTGCATCAGAGGCTGCGGTATTGCAGTGTTGGCATTTGGACAATATTTGCGAATAAACTGGCAGATGTCAAAAGGCTTTGACGACAGGATTTTATGGTGGGGAAAAAAAAAGTAGCACTAATACGGATATGCTGTAGTTACTGTGTGTCGGTCGCTGAGTGCTCTGCATCGAGCGCTGCCAAAAAAAAACATGACGCTCGCTTGCCACGGGCATGAAGACAGAAAGAAAAGCAAAGAAAACAAACAAAACAGGTCACGGAATGAAGGCAAGTTGTAAAAATAGAACCACCCAAAAGCATATTATTGTGTTCTTACAGTTAGTTCCTGTTCTAGCACTAATAAATACACCCAAATCTCTCATTTAAAGCAATTAAATACAAGTACAATATTGTTGAAGTGGCTGTATATGCTCAGTGAGTGACTAAAATTGAAATGGGCTACCAGGAGCAGAAAATAAAAAATTGTGCACAAGCGTTTACAGCGCTTTAACCCCGAAGCCTGCAGGGTAATGTGAGGATTAATTACTGTTGAGTTTGACCCAAGGAGAACGAGAGCAGATTATCCCCCACGCTGCAGAAGAGGGCATTAGAGCCTGATGGACACCTCGTGGCGAACATGTCATGCAGTAAGTGCAAGGCCCCATTTTGTTTCAGCTCCTTGAGGATATCCCGTTTTTTTTTGTTTTTTTTGTTTGTTTTTTTTTTTCACCATCAGAGATGTACGGTCAAACTAAATCCATTCCAGCCTCCCCACTAAAAATAACATTTTTCTCATTTTTTTAAAAATACATAAAAGAGCACCCTATAAAATTTACTTGACAAAACATAATAACATTAATTTGAAGTTAGCATTAGTAATAATTAAAATAGAAAGTAAAGACGTATTTGTACATCATGATTAATTAATTCATAGTGAATCCATTTTGGCCACCAGGTGGTGCTATAATACATCCATAAAGACACAATCGAAGAAGACTTTCACAACCACTGTAAGTCAAGTCATCTTTATTCATATAGCGCTTTCAAAAAGCCTTAGCTGGCACTAAGTGATTCAATAAACTGCATTAAGTCATTATTCACAGTAGATAAATAAAATATGGTTGTGAGTATTATTATATTGTCTTTCTACGTGTGTTGATTGTGTTTAAAAACCCAATGTTTAAAAAGGTATATACACTGTCGGACCGCAGCTATTGATTAGCCTATATGCTAATTTGCATTGTATGTTAGCATTAAGCTAGCAGAGAACAAGGTTGTATGGTTTAGTTTCAGAGTAAACTTCAACTGGGTGTCACATTAAAGAGCTTGAAGGAAGATTTTGTTTTTTGTTTTTTTGAAAAATTGTTCCCGACATGCCAAACAAAAACAAAAATGGCTGAATGACGACTCATATCTCGGAAAATTTAGTCAGGTTACTCATATTTCAAGGCACCACTATTCTTCTTCTTCTTCTTATCATGTATGTTATCAAGCAGGTAGATTCTTACGTTAAGACAGACATTAGTCAATCAGGAAAAACATTTAAGCCTCAGGAGAGGCGAGAAATTTGGCCTGGACTAGCGCATGGCCGCAACTGTGTGCTTCCACTATGTGCGTCACGTGGGCAAATGGTCGCCCGGTGTCTCAAGACTCGGCAGGCAGGCGAGCATCAGAGGAAGCGAATAATGTGTAATTACAATAGACAGTCTAAAACAAAGCCCTTCACTTTCAATGAGTTGCTCTTGGAGATAGGAAGGTTACCTCAAAGGGGAATTCTAATGAAGCAGATGGTTGAGTGCTCACAGGGGCACACGCACGCACTGTCCTGCTTTTTTTTTTTTTTTTTTTTAACAGTCTGACAACATTAGTGGCAGTCTGAGCAGCCTCACCTGGCTCTTGACCGCTTGTTGTGTGCAGCTGCTCCACTGTGTGTATATGTACAGTGGATATATAAAGTCTACACACCCGTTTAAATAGGAAATGAAATAAAATCAACATAAATCGCAGATTTTTTTTTATATATATAATTTTCTTACTATTAATGTGACTTGTAACGTGTAAGTGAATTAAAAATAACTATGATAATGTGGTTGCATAAGTGTGCACACCCTCCATTGACTGACGCTGGGACTGTGTGAAAAAATGATCCAATCACGTTCAAATTTTTGTTGAATTGGAATCCGCATACAAATGCCACCATTAAGAGTGCCTCGGTTTCACTTTAAATAAAGTTCAGCTGTTCTAGTAGGCCTTTTACAGCCATCCATTATGTCTACATGCAGGCACATGCACACATGGCCCCTAGGTGGTACTCTGGATGGAAAAATATTACAATATTTTTTGCAGCAGCCCGTGTTTATCTTCATTCATCAATATTTCAAACATTTGAAATGACCCTTGCTGTTATCAATTCCACCCAGTTTTTTGGATATCTGACTGGCATTAGTCCTTGGGAGATTTTGTGCTCTTGCCCCCAGACCTCATTCTCCTCCCCTACCGTTCGCTCGTTTAGATTTCCAGCTCAAAACAGACAGTATACGTAAAATATACCTATATGCCGTTACCAATAATATACCAATAATTTAAAAAGCATCTTAGAAAGCCTCTGATGTGCACCAAATGTATGGTTTTCTTGACATCATCATTACATTAATTCAACAAACATGCGTGTGTAATCTGGAATAAATAATTGCAAGTATAATCATTCTTAATGGGTTATTTTGTGGTGAAAGTCGACCAAATAAAAGCTTACATTGTCAAAAACTGCATTATGTAAGACCATGCAGGGGTACCCAATAAAGTGTCCCACAAATGTACATGTAAATAAAGAACATGGCGAAAGAATGACAAAAACATACACCACGCAGTCGTTCATTTTTCATTTTATTCTATACTTTATGATTTCATCCAGCATGTGTGCTTATCGACAATGCATTTGTGGATCTCCCCATGACGTACACTCACTCACGCACGCACACACACTCACACATACAGTCCTGTACCAGCTTCACGTGTCCCTTATTGCTTTATCCCGTGTTTAAAGCAGAAAATAAATCATTTTAATAATCCCTTTGATCGTGAGCAAGAGCGTTCAAAGCATCGTGTGTCCTTGAACGCGTCATATACACACAGGCTGAGCCTTCCCTGTAGAAAGTCTTACAGTATATGCTTGTTATGGACAAACGAAAATGGGCATGTCAACAACTGTACACGTGATGACATCAGTTATAAGAGTCTAAAACAAATACAGAAATATACAGTAAGGAGGTCCTATGGAAACACTAAACTTGGTAAGTACAAGCACATTTGAAAGAATGCGGCTCAACACGGGTTATTTTACATAATTAGGTGAAAGAAAAGCAGGCTTCAATCACAAAAATGAGGTTCTGTTTTGTATTCTTTCCATCTGCAGTTGTCTTCACATATATTTGTTTGGAAACAAACAGGCGGTAGCGACAGTGTCACATTGACGAGTGAGCCACGATCGTGACAGCGGAATATCATTACTACCCTGAAGGATCCGGCCGCGCTCGCTCAATCAATTGCTACGTGCTATTCTTAAACTGGGTCATATGCAGGTTAAACTGCCCGACATCACACACACACACACACACACAAATATATGAGTTGCACACTTTGCGGTCAGAGCGACATTACCGTCGTGTCATTCCATCTCACTAGAGCGGCAAAAGAAGGATGGCCGTATTCGACGCGATGGTAAACAAAAGGCCGTGTCAAGCGGAGGGAGCCGGCGGCCTGATTCCGGTGGACAATATGAATTATGTGGAGGCTTGTTATTTTGTGTTTCATTTGTTCTTTCATATTTCGATTTGAGAGTCGGATCAACAATAGGAAAAAATGGAGTAAAAAAAGAGCAACATTTCGGTAACGAACATTAGTAAAGAAAGTTTGGCTGTAATAAGCACTCCGGACATTCATCATCACACATATTAGTAATACATTTACATGTACAGTCATACATTTTATATTTAATAATATATAAGTATTACTTTGGTACCATCTGGTGGCATTTTAGTGCCAAGGTACGATGTTTAAGTGAGGGGAGGATCTTTATTTAGAGCGGCTCTGCCATGTCCAATAGAAAACTAGTACTTTGTCGCCATCTTATGTCAGATTCTGCTCATTCTAAAAATGTTTTGGGGGTGTCGATTACTCGTTGATTTTCACTATTCGCAGATTATTTCAATTTTTTTCAAATATTGCGCGATGTTGTTGATGTGTGTATATCTTGGTAAGTACAGTACGGTGCAAATAGACGCATGTTCATAAACGAGTTGTGACACTAGTTCAATCATATCTTCTGCTTACAAAAACACTTCAAACTCGTGCATCTTTGACGTATAATAAGGTTGATAGATCATTTGGTTGTCGAACAGGTTTTTTTCTTGCTTAGATTTAATTTCCTTTTGATTGCTCCTAAATGATGCTCTTGATATAATAAGGTTTTGCTGTTACATTTGTTGATTGTGTCTATATTAGTAATATGAGTGTGTACCACTGCATACGTATGACTATGAATATTGATGCTGTGAAAAGCTGCCAAATATATATTTACTAATAGTGTTTACCATACTCCTAGGTCACATAAACATGACCAATTAAATATTAAAATCAAACTCAGCCCCGTGGCCTGTTATTAGATTTCATATTTCTGAGAAAAGGAAGAAAGAAATGTCAATTATTATTATATATATATATTTTTTTTACTTAAAATAAATAAATGACAAAAATAATGAGTCAGTTTTCTTTTTAGATTTTCAAATGCTAAGAGAATGCAAAGATGAATGATACTCATTGGGAGTCTTGTAAAACATTATTGTATTTTTTTCCCCCCCTGTGGTTACAAAGCGCTTAAAAAAATCCCTGTGAACCAAAATGCACCACAACCCATGTGAGATATTCTTTTTTTTTTTTTCCCCCAACTGGTCATTAAAAGAAAACTGTCAATGCATGAGCTAGTGAACGAACACACAACACGAAGGGATTTCTCTGTTGTTTAAAGTCTTATGGATAGGGTATGTGCAGGTGTAAATAAACCAAATTTAAGATATCACGTGTCAACATTTTTTTTTTTTTAATTGGAGACAAAAATTTAAGACAGCTGCTTTTGTTAATGCAAATGACCTAATTCCATAGTATGTCTCATTCTGAGCTCAGTAATGCTGAAATGGAAAAAAAAAACAAAAAAAAAAACCTTGCCAATTATAATTAACAAAGCATTGCACAAAAAATATTGGGAATCTATCTATCAAGTCCGAAATTCTCAACCAAGCAAACATTTTGTTAACTGCCTTTTTTTTTTTTTTTTTTTTTTTGAAAATGTGTGAATTTTCATAAAACTGCCCGCACACGAGTTTCTCTGCCCGTTATTTTCAGATCCTGGCCACCAGACTAGACAGAAGATCAAATTAGCTTTAGTGGGGTGGGAAAGGTTAAATTAGCCAGTGTTGGTCTGAGAGTGTCTAAAAAAGTAACTAGTTTTTTTTTGTTTTTTCTAGTTGCTAATGTAGAGAAAAAGTCACTCAACTTGCAACACTGAGTGGCTTTCACTACATTGCACCGCCCTAGCGCCGCCCTCAGTGGTCACAATAATAGACCGACATCCCAAAACGGAGTGATTTTTAATTAGTCTTACAAGTCTGCAGTAATTGTTTGTCCTTTCTTTGTGTATTGTGAAGAAATCTCATTTAATCTTTTCTGAATCAAATGTCAATTTTAAGGATAGATGGGAACAGACGAGGAATTGGATCAAAATGGACTAAAGGGAAGGAACACATTAGTCAAACTAAACTCGCTTGATCAATTAAAAAGTGTATACCAAGACTTCTGCCATATAGTGCAATGCCTCATTTCCCGTGGATCAAAATGCAGGTTCGATTTCACCCTAATCCTCAATCTCACCAAACGATTCCATTACGGTGCATCGTTGATTCATCAACCAATAGTCACGCGCCAGCTGGGCAGCACAAAAGGGAAGTGGGAGGTAAAGATTAGGTGGCGAAATTGGAGGTGCAGCAAACAGAAGGTCCGCTATATGTGGAAAAGGATAAGCTCACTGCTAACGTCAGATCCAAGCAAAGCACAGAATTTTAGGCCTGAAGTTCACGCAGACAGTCTTAAAAAATACAACCGAGAGGAACTGGCTGAAAATGACATTCTTGTTAAAAGAAAGTCCATTTTGGTGTATACAGACTCGAGTATGAATAGTTCAAGGTCGGTGGTAAAATGAAAGCCTATAAAGTTGGCCGGACTGTAATCATTTTCTAACATTTTTATGGAGCGAAGGTTGTAAAATATTGAACAGTCATGCAGGAAGTTAATTGAAGTCATCTGAGCAGTTGGGTGCAGGGCTCGGTGGCATGATGTCTTTCCACTGTTGAGCCATTCTTTTTCGATAGCTATGGTGCTCATTAGGGTAAACTGGAGCACAAGAACAAAGATTACAGCCACTGATTCAGTCTCGAAGCATTCACTGCCATTGACGGCTATAGACGTCAAAGATCCATTTCAAACTCTTCACAGGAGGATTTGCAGAACAGGATTTGCGACAGTGTTATAGGATCCGGATCTATTGTTATCACAGTGTAAACATAGCCAAGCTAGTCCTAATATTCATCACTATTTAAGAATCTTGATCAGTTGCATTACAATTAATTTCTTCAATTTTAAATTGACGTTAAAACTATTTCTATATGTCAAACTATTTCTATATGTCAAACTGTAGGCCTGGGGGGCCAGAACGGTTATTCTTGACTTGTGATTTCAAAACTAGTTTTTCCATCAATTTGTTGTGTATTGTATGTACAAATATGAAGATGGCACTCCAAGGCAAACTGTAAACGTCACGAGTTTGACACCCCTGATTTATATTATTAAGTAATTGCTTCTGTATCTGAATGACCTGGCATGGTCTGTTAAAAACCAACCAATTCCTCAGCACACAACTTTGCCCACCAAAAGAGAGCAATGAACGCTCTTGTCCACACAGGCCAGACTTCCAAACAAGATGGCTGCAAGCGTTTGGTCACAACACTGTCAGCTTTTGTGATCCTTCCACTGGCCTCGTTTTGTTCCCGCGCTGCCCTCAAACTGCCGCGTTCCTCTGACGGGTGACAGGGAGACATCATGAAAACTGTTTGCTGCTTGAGAAAGTGAGTCAGCCTCGTTGTTGTTTTTCTTTCATTCGCTCCTCTCAAAAGCCTTCCCGTGTAATTCCCGGTAGCCATACTAGTACGTTACGCAAATAGTCTTGGAGGATGGAAATAGAAAATCCCCATCCTTCGAGTGGAAACATTGCTGTCAGGTGAAAATCTTGTTACTCCAGTTTTGGTTACTTTCATGGTTTTTACTCGGAAAGACGGATTACGCAGTTGAGAAATGTTTTTGACCCGTAGGATTATTATTGTGAAACCCCGCCCAAACCCACTTGTTTTTTATTTTCATTACATAAATGCAAAGCCACACGGTCATCGATTTAAAAAATAAATAAATCTTATCTTCATCAACAAATTCCATGCTTTTAAGCGAGATTTTACAAAGACGGTGTCATCTCTCGTAAGAAGTTACATCGGAGAAGACTGGAACGAATCAATCCCATGCTTGTGTTGATCTCTCTAAAAGATCAGACTGGTGCCTTCTGGCGCTACCCTCCTTAAAAAAAAAAAAAAAGTCAACACTATCTACTAGCTCGCATTCCCTTGCATGCTTGCGCACCAGCGCAATTACAGGATGTCCTCCAGTGACGAGTCTCCGATCAGCGTGAGTGCCCAGCGGTACGCCGGCCTCTTTTGTCTTCCCTCAGTGCTTCCACATCAACACCTTCAAACCTTTCTAAGGTCGCGCTGTGTGGAGGGAGGGGAGGTAATTCTCCCCCCGACTCCTCTTGCGGCAATCGTAATCGATTCAGCCAAAGTTGAAACTATTTTTAGCGTTCACTCCATCCTCCGTCCTACCACCCCCCCAGGGCTCGGTCTCTGCAACCTTTGGTCCTCTGGATGGTGGTAAAAGTAGACTCACGGCACGACTTTCCACAGTTATGAGTCACACTAGCACAGGCCGGGAGAATTTTTCTTTTTTTTTCTTTTTCAGTTTGGGTTCTCGAGCCACAAGAAGAGGAAAGGTAAGCGATGTATGATGTAAATCCGTAAGAATAAACCAACTTGGTGCAATCAGACTTTAAAAAGCTTCTGAATGTAGTGATGTGCAAGCGTTGGTCGAACTTTTTAATAGAATATCGAACAGGCTTTACAAGTTGTAATCCAAGCGACATTTGTAAGAATACAGCTCTAAATGTGTGGAAAACCATGGTGAGAGTTTTGGCTTTATGTAAGTTTGGATTGTTATTGGGTGTTATAATTTTTTCGTCTGCGTTCCCACCGGCTCGCACAAGAATCAAAACTTCCCAAATCCAAACTAAAAATGGAGGTCGAATACTGCGTAATAAATAGCATACAATCTGTGCAATACCTCAAGAATTGAACACCCCAAAGATCAAACAATGTTGCACTTTCCGAAAAAGAAAATATTCTCGCTGTTATTTTCATCGCTCCATTTTCGATAATGATTATCCTCATTAACGAAGTGGTCTTCAAAATTCACATATCTGACTTTTCAGTGCAAGATGCTGTGATGAAACATGACATCAAGTCAAATCCTTTCAAAATTAGGTCTCATAAGAAAGTGTTACTGCCTATATCGGTACTTATATTGCATTTTTTAGCACTGGAAAATCCAATACTTATCAGTCTGGATCGTTCAATTCTTGAAATGAAAGTAAACTATCAATTTAGCACTTTCCACAAAAAAAGAAAAAAAGAGGAACACAATTTTTGTTGAGTTAGGTCTGACAGCTGTTTCTAACACATTTTTGATTGAGGAATCCAAAATTGATCTCAGGTTTTCTCAAACAAGTTGCCATGTAGCTGTAAATGAGTCAAATCGTAATCAGCTCTTCTTACTACAGCTAATCAGTGGAAATTTGCATCTGGAGGGTAAGTTGGTGAGAAAAAACTTGACGTGCACTGACTACAATTCGCGAAGCAGCAATTTATTTATTTTTTTTCAAATAGTTCCCTAGTGTAATTAGTTTTATGTTTTGCATTTTCCTCCCTTACCAATGTCTACATTAATATCAAAATACGTACTGAATTATATTTTTGGCACACATTTACAAGCCTAGTTACTCGTTTTGATGTGACTGTATTTACATCGGTAATCAAAGTCCCGCATGTGAAATGACACCTTGCGGATCGGAAATCAAATCTTCGGGCTATTAAGAAGCATCCTCGTTGCTATTTGATTTGCATGCGTGTAAATACGTATACAGCAGTGTCACGTCCTGCGTGTTTGCTGCACCTCATTACAGGCACTTGTGGGGAAACGTTAATGAGGGGAGATGGTCACAGAGTGCCCGTGTGTGCGTGTTTGTGTGTGTGTGAGACTCCATGTTAGCTAGTGAGGGTCAAGGGATTACAAACATGTCTTGTTAAATTAGTCTGCTGTGACTGAGTTGATGGGGACTCAGCTGTGGGAGAGGAACCTGCTGGACCTGTGCGTATCGGTGATGAGACCAACTAGTTGAAGCACATCCATCCCTCTCCTTGTCTGTCCACCTGCTCATTTTTGGCTAAAATGGCAATCAAGCCAAATTTGAACATTTCCTATCCCTTGCAAATTCAGCAAAGGCCCGATCTTCGTAAGTCTCTCGAAGACTATCCTGAAGGATTACCCTACGACAGGGGTGTCCAAACTTTTTCATTTGAGGGCCACATACAGAAAAATACTACAGTACATAAACCAATTTATTTGTAATATGGCAGTAGGGTTATTATGGAATTTTAGGGTTTTGGAATTATTTATTTTAGTTTTTGTTTTGCTTTGATTTTTAAATTCAGTTAGTTTACTTAGTTTTCAGGGTGGTTCTGTTAGTTTTTATTAGTTTTAGTTCTTTAATAAATGCTTAGTTTTAGTATTAGTTTTAGTTTTTTGTTTGTTTGTTTGTTTTTTAATATGTATTACTTGTGCTCAATACTTAAAAAACACCATGGGAGCGACGTCATCTGAAGGTGCTTTTCTATTGGTTGCTACTAGATGATGTCACTTCTATGTGACATACTTTCAAATGTCATTATTCTATTAGATCAAAATAAATCTACTAAAAATTACATTTAAAGTCATCCGCAAAGTCTCATGCATTTAAATTAATTACCAAAGACTAAAACGAAAAAGACATTTTTGCTGTAATTATAGATTGTTAGTTTTGTAAACATAAAATGTAATTTGAGTTAGTTTTCGTTTTTTAAAAAGCATTTTTGTTTGTATTTTATTTCGTTAAGGAAATTGTTTTTTGAATTAAAGTTTGTTATTTCATTAGTTTTTGTTAACTATAATAACTTTTAATAGCACTTGTATTAAAATTAAATGTATTATAAATATTTTCACTGAGTCAAATGCCATTTTTAGCATATGCCGCGGGCCACTGAAAAATGGACGGCGGGCCGCAGATGGCCCCCGGGCCGTAGTTTGGACACCACTGCCCTACTGTGTGGGGCGAGTTAAGACTGATTTTTCCTCTGCTCATTAAACCTGTTCAAACCTGTGATGGTCTTCTTGAGTACTTTACACATCATAAAAATTAGGATATTAAAAATGATGTCTGTATTCTACGAAAGGGCAATAACAACTGGTTGATGGTAAAGAATTTCATCGACTGAGAAGAATTGGTTGGTGATTAATTATGTCTTGAAGCAACAATGTGGAATGCGACCATCAAAGACTCTCAGTCTCAGCTACTTTGCTGTTAAATTTTAAGCTATGGGAAGTTGAGCTACTTCCGCTCTTTTGTCCAATTCCTCTGGGTAGCTTCTCAGTTTCCCTGGCGTGAAATGACATGAATTCAGAACATTCACAGAGATTCTCCCATCTCATTAAAATAGTGTAATAATTACAAATGCATGGAGACAAACGACGTTCGAACTGATGTATGCTTCCCTGCACCCAAATGGTCTCAACAGTACTAACATTATTATACACCTGTTTTCTGCTACATTTGAAATATTGCATTATATAATTGGGGAAGATGCTACTTGAACTTACCAAGTGTTTTATCCAGGTCAATCTAGGCATGCAATAATGCTAAATAAGTCCTGCCAAAGGCCACTTTAACAACATAAATGACTGCTGATGAAAACATGTCCAATATATTGAACCCGATTGCCATTTTTAAGTGACAGAACAGTCTTGTTTGTTTCTACAGTACTTACGTTTTTTTTGTTTTCCTGTGACAAATGTACATACATTCAACATCTTAAAGAGACGTGCCCATGTTGACCCGATAGCAGCCAGAGAAGAAGAAATAATGCGGATTCTCAGCGATGATAATTTGATTTAATACGCAGTTTAGTCACTAAAGTTGAATTAAAGGCAGATGGACTTCCTACAAAGGAGTCTGGTTCCTGTGGTTACTGTGGTTAATGAAAGTCCAACTTTTTTTTAACGTGGAAAACAAATGGAAATAAAAAAGGCAATGTCTTGCCTTGCATCTGACTGTTCTGCTGGGTCGCACACTTGTGCAACACAAATAGTTGCACACATTCAGGAAGAACGAAACGACATGGGCGTCGGACTCGCGTTTAGCGACATGATTTTGGAAGACAAAGTGAGTTTGTTGGGACACACATGCTGCACTTATCTCCACATTGAAATGGAGGCTAGCTCACTTGCGCCCCTCTTACATCCTGCTTTCAAAAACATCATCATCATTATTATTATTATTACAATAAAGTGATATAAAATAAGGGGTTGAAGGATGGATATAGTGTACTAGAAGTCTTTTTTGGTTTCCTAAAATCTTTTCATTATAAGATTTCAAAAGGTATACACACATACACATGATAAATAAGCACAGTCTATACATTTAAGAATCAACAATATGCGATCCCGTATGACATATCATTTTAGCAAAAATGTAGATCACTTTTGTTGAGACACACAAAAAGCCTTGGATGCAGGTATTAGTGCATAGGTGCCTGCAGACAAAATGAGTATTTGTGTATTGAACTGCCCTCTCCCATTAAGAAATGACGGTCCTTTAAATAGAGATCATTTTCACACCCTCCTTGATGAACGTATCACTTAAATATACCTCTATCTATATACATGACGTATAACTAATAGGACAAAGCATAAAACAGTGTTACCTGGTAAAGTGTCTATTAAATCACAGCAAATTGAAGGTCAAATCAAAGGCGGAACACAGTGACGTCTGAAAAGAAAACAAAACCAACCCCAAACGTGGAAAAAGTTTGTGCGTATTTTAGTTTGGGGGAGCACGGGAGGGTGTGATCAATCCTCACAAATTGGAAGGAAGCTTTGAGCGGACAGCTTGAGTTTCTAGATCTGATGAGTAGGTAGAGGAACCCCTCCGGAGCGATGGAGATGGCGAGGCTCCGGGGGAGTGAGTCTGATGGGGGTGGCCCGGAGAAAGCTGGATTGGAGGAGTCATATGACCGGGAACTGAGCTACGGGGTTTGGATTTTAGAGTTGGTGAGGAGAAGGGTGAGGGGTAATAACCTGTTTCCACAGAGGAGCAAGCAGTTTGGTGACCTAAGGCCTGGGCTACTTCCTGGGGAAGAGATGGGTGCGAGCTAGATAGCAGCTTTAGATCCTCAGAAAAACGACCGTGCTGCGGATCTCTTCCTGCGATGTGTGTTTGGACCGAAGGATACGAAGGAAGTGAGGACTGAGGCATGAGCAAAGAACTGTGGGATCCTGTGGCACTGGATAGGTCGCTGAAATGGAAAGTCCTGCTTGTCACAGGGCTTTGAATAGTTGGGCTTGGTGCCACCGGAGTAAGGCATGGTGAGGCGTTGGCTGAACCGTACTGGGCCAGGGAAGCCAATGCAGACCTCTCCAAAGACAACTGATGTGGAAGAAATCCAGACTGGAGACCTGCCAGGCTAAAATGTCCAAGTGATGACGGTGAACCCTCAGTGGGCTGTTGGCCGTTCTGCCCTTTGCTTGAAGATGGGGAGCTCGGTGGAGGCGAGTGGAGGAGGTTCAAGCCACTTGTAGTCCTACCTCCTCCAGCAAATTGTTGCAAGGGGGTCACTTGAGGAGGTTTGTGGGGTGGTTGACAGTAGAGAAGCTGTCCTGGCATGGGGCTGGAAGAGCCAGTCGATATTGGGCTCTGACAGCGGGTAGAAGAAACAAGTCCCTCTGTGGTGCCAACAGAGGCACCTCCTGAAGAGCCACTCAATGCATCCCCCCCAACTGTGCACTCTGTTGACCTGCTTTTATGTGCTACAATCCCCCCTCCCACTGGCCCACTTGAACCTACACCTATGTAGCTACCTGCAGCTACACTGGAAGCCCTTCCCAGAGATCCTCCTCCAGGATTTGATATCAGACAATCACTCGAAACTCCGACAAGGTGACCTACGGCTACTCCTCCAGTGGATCCTCCAGAAACCTTTGATCCAACAGAGGGCCGCCCAGGTGATCCACTAGTGGTCACTGTTACAAGTAATTTTTCAGTGTTCCCACCTACTGACCCATGGGAAGTCCTCCCTAATGATCCGGCGGCAGTGGTCGAGACCAGTAAATCTCCAGAGGTCTCTCCCACTGTCCCAACTGAAGCCCTCCCGAATGATCCTGCAGCGGTAGTTGATACCATTGTTTCCAAAGAGGTCCCTTCCAATGAACCACCAGTGGTCATCCCTAAGAGTAATTCTCCAGAAGCCCTTCCTGTTGAGGCAAGCGAGACCCCTGCCAAAGATCTCCTGGCTGAATCTGCTACTGACGCACAGGTAACACTGCCTGAGACCCCTACTGCTGATTTGCCACAAGCAGCACCCATTGATCCTTCAGAAACTCCTCCCAATGATTCCCCTGAGATGCCCCCCACTGATCCACTGGGAGCTGCCCCCAACCTAAAGAGTTTCAGTGATGCAGCTTCCGTCGCTGCAGCTGTAAAGTCCTCGCTGGGCCATCCGCCATCCCTTCCACTCACCCCTTCCAAAGACCCACCTACCGCTCCACTCAGAGGCCAGTCTGTTGCACCGCCACAGGCGCCGACGGCACTACCGCTTATTCCCGATCCTGTGCTTCCACCTGTTGATGTTTGGTTGAAGAAACTGGACAAAGGTGGGGTGGTGGAGCGAAAAGGCTGCTGATGCTGCGGTTGAGAGTGCAGCTGTGCCAAACTCGATGAGGGCGAACCAGACGACGAATACGGTCTGCGAGGAACTGCCGAGGACCCGCTCATGTTAAACCCTGATTTTATCTCATTCAATCCACAGTGGCCTCCACTACCTGAAGCCTGTTGGCTAGAACCAGTTGCCCCTGAACTTGATGCTACATGCTGAGCCTGAAAAGAGGCCAGTAAGGACATGTCTACGCCGGCACGTCGTTTTGTAGGTGTGCTGGCGGGAGAATCTCCAGCAGACCCAGGAGCTGGTGATGAGGGACCAAATGTGTGAAACTTCTTCTGTCGACTGGGGGGATCCTTCAGGGACCCCAGCATGGAAACCGGAGGCCTGAAGAGAGTCGTCGGGAGGTGGGGATGGTGTGTGAGAGCGATGGCAACCGAGGTGGTGGCGGCGGCCGCCTGGAGGGGCGCCTGAATTAGTGGCGCCCAGATAACAGGCGTTGGTGAAGGTGGCGTCTGGGGAGGGGCGTTCTGCAGAAGGTGGGCACAGTGGGCCATGTCCCTGTCGTGCTGCACAATTTGTTGGATGATTTCGTTCTCATGATAGTTGAGGACGCCCGAGCTGAGGTCATGCTGAACCTTATGCTGCAGGATGGAGTTTTTCTTGCCTGTGAGAGCATGCAGAGAAACAGACAGTGACAAGGGGAAAGAAAGGGAGGGGGAAAAAAACAAGAATGAGCATATCTTGTCAGTTGATAGTGCTCAGCTGACATTTTCGGTGTACTCGGGCGACAACCTTATTTAACAGCATCCCTTGCCTGTTGAATCTACCACAAAAAGAGCGACTTGCACAGAAGAATCGCAGCAAAATGCTCAGGAAAAAGATGACAATGAGATTGCAAAATGCAATGGAGATGACAAAAAGAGAGAGACAAAGACAAAAAAACAACAAAAGACAGGTGGGAGACAACCACCCAGAGACAGGAGCTCCGAAAGCATGACAGCCTCAAGGTGTAGGTGGACTATTTCTCAGTAGTTCAGACAGTGTGATTCGTAGTAACGTAGGGACAAAATACAAACAAACCCTTATGCGAGTCCATGCATATTCTATGATTTGTCTGTCTGATTTGTCAGTCTGTGATGATTAGGTTCAATCTTTTTTTATAGCCCCTTTATAGCAGTTATTCTGAGGTTTTTCTTGCTTTAGAATAAATATTGGCTTGAAGTCAGCTCTGTCAAGGGTAACGAAGGTCAAATAGACAAGTTGACGCCACCTCCCTCAGAAACTGCACAAGACTCTGACCTCTAAGTCCATTAGCCATAGTTGAGCGTTGACAGGGTCAATTCGCGGGCCTGCCATTCTCAATTCCAGCCTGAGCGACCCCGAGATATTCCAAATGCAATTAGACGCAGATCAATCCGTCTGTTATAACTGGTGGCTATATGCGGCTGAGGTGCTTCCTCCGAGGACGACCCTCCATCCACCTGCTTGCTAATCGCTCGCAAAACCTCTAATCAGATTTTGCAAGTCCATCAACGAAGTCATTAATTTGTGCGTCAGCGCTATACAGTACACCGGTGACTTTATTAAGGGAGAGAGGGATGTACAGGGAGGAGGAAGGGCCGCACGCAGGAGACAATCTCTAAGATCACTATCAGCCCACCGTATATTTTCATAGCAGCCATTTGCTACAAAGAGTCTCCCCCAAAAGGAATGTCTCTCTCCTTGCTAAACATAGCTGAGGATAAAACAGAGCAGGCGAGCGATGGCTGAGTGATGATACGGACGTGCCTCTCATTGTGAATATTTTATTTGCAGAGGGCTTTGAGTAGACTGATGGATATGCTGAGAATATCAATTGTCTGCATTGGGGATCAAATGGGGAATTTGCAATGTGTATCTATTCAACAGCTTTGACCAAAGTTTTTTACCGGCTTGGAGTCACATTTAACAGTCCATACAAGAATCCACACAGGCGAGAAACCCTTTTCTTGCTCAGACTGTGGCAAAAGTTTCTTTCAGAAGGAACATTTAACAAGACATACAAGAAGCCACACTGGCGAGAAACCTTTTTCTTGCTCAGATTGTGGCAAAAGCTTCTCTCGCAGGTCAGCTTTAACAGAACATTAAATAAAAAATCAAAATGAAATTTGAACTGTTTTATTTTTAGGTTAAAGTAAAACTGATTTTTTTTTTTTTTTTTTTTTTAACAAGCCAGAACATAATGTACGTACGTTTGATAATTTTTTTTTTTTTTTTCCCCAGCCTTTTTTTTTTTTTTTTTAAACCAAAGCTTAATTAAGGTTTGATCAAGCAGATTTGGATTTTAATGAAACTTGGTGTACTTTTTGATACTGACGGTACAACACTAAATCTCAAATTTGAGGTCAACCAGAGCAGGGATTTGGGTGCTATGGCCCGCTGAATTGTAATACTTTAGGGGGGAAAAGTGGCATCGTTTAAACCCTTATATCTCAGGAACTATTGGGTTAATCTACACAAAGCAGATATTGCTAGAAAGTGAATTCAATCAGGATTTCAAAATCTGCAATCATAAAACATGCAGGCCCAATCAGGATTTGCGGATTTGATACCGTACTGTGGGTTAGGTTGGTGGAAACGTTGAGTAAGAGAGATGTAGATGTACAGATTTAAATGAGCTGTACGCTAACTCTGGCGCATTTATGCAGATTTTGTACCAGTGTTCATCGTTGTGCATGGTACCTTTCAAAAAAAAAAGAAAAAGAAACAACACAATGAAAAATAACACTAAATGAGATAGATTCTTACCAATCCTGTCCAGCCTGTCCAGAGCAACTGTCTCAAAGGCCCGTCGCATCATGGGATACTCCTCCAGGACCTCGTTGAAGTTATCCACCGACAGCGAATAGAGACGACAGTACGTGTCGGCTCGAACGCTGGCTGTACGTCTGCCGCGTGTCAGCAAACAAATCTCTGGAATGAAAGAAAAAAGAAAAGAAATCGAGACATTTGTGAAGTCATTGGTATGTCATCATTAGGGGCTAACATGCTAAGGCTTGAGCAACACCAACTGACACTCCCGGACGTTATTGATTTGTATTGAACCAAAAACAGCATGACGTAATTATCAAGGAAGAAGCGAATTACCATGGCTACTATAGTGTATTACAAAAATATAAAGAGAGGGAAAAAGGTGAGAATTGAAAGAGCTCAGATATTTGAGAGGCTTTTGGAAATGACCGCTCCATTCATTGATTACACTCGTGTAAAGTATTTCGGTGATAATGACTCTCTATGTCATTTGTTTTTGTTGTTTAGATTACATTTACTTTTGTTTTATGTTAAGTCTTGATCGTTAAGTTTTATTTCCAAATGTTCTCATCAGCCAATGAGCACCCTGCGGAAGCCGGTGTACCCGAAAAAAAGCCACGCAAGCACAAACTCCGCAGGTCTGAGCCAATATTTGAACCCAGAAACTCTGAGGCTGATATACTAAACCACTTGGATACTACACTCTCCCAGTACATGACCAAAATAAATAGAAAGACTTTTTTTTAATTTTTTTTTATTAAACCCATTTTCTGGACCTCGTACTGGTTATGCTACAATCTCCAAGTCGAAAACTACTCTGCCTAACATACACATACAGCAAAATGTGAACTTTGCTGCAAATTTTTTCCAGCAACAAAACCACAACTCCCCTGAAACAGTGAGGTCTGACAGGCGTCATCTGCCATAAGCGCTCAAGAAACTAATGGTCCATTTAATAGGTTTGCACTACAGTAGTACGGCACTCCTGTGCTGAGATTGTACATCTGCCTGTACAGTGTGCAGTTATATGTATGCAATGTGTGCTGGTGTCTGCACAGAATGAGTATGCATGCATGCATGATTGTGCTGCTGTGAGCATGTTTTATTCATGAGAAGCTTTTCAGTCTAACTACACTGATAACAGAGGCTATATCTTCTATATATATGCATATGCGGATATGAATTCACCTACGAAAATGCCGTAGATGATAACTTTTGGGTTACTTCATTGTATTGTGCGCATGTTTGTGTGTGTGTGTGTGTGTGTGTCCATTTCAACCAATAGCTCTTTAGCGTTCATCTCCTTTTCCTGCTATCCCACTCTCCCTTTCCCGGAAAGCCATTTCCCGTTTATCACATTCATATTCCGCATGCTGGCAAACATGCACACACACATAGACGGCTCCCTGGTGCGCACGAGGCCACGTCTCCTTTAATCAATAAAAATATTTGTAGCGCCGGCTGTTGTTTACATTTGGCTGCGAGGGTATGACGGCGGCGCGTGAGAACGCGGGCGCGAGGTGAAACACAATGACGAGGCTGCGTTAAAGGCTGGTAACAATCACGGCCCATCACATCAACGCTCCTCACCGCCACGACCCACTTTGCTGGGGAAAATGCCGGCGGGTTCTTGCTTTAACTTTCTCACCTGCATCACTTCATATACAAAGTTGATAGATAGTGGTTAGCAAGTCTGGCTCACAGTGTTGGAGGTTTGAGATTTGGGGAGAATAAATACATTCTAATGACAAAGAGGTATATATGGTTTTCTAGTGCCAACGATGTTACACAAAATGTTTTGTTATTAGATGGAGATGATGTGTAAACAACCCCCCAAAATTAAGACCCTGCATTGAAGCACAGACCTTCAAAGAGGCTTATGAATTATGCCAGATAGTAGTAGTTTCCTCCCTATTGCTGATTGTTAATGCAAAACTGTACAAGAAACAGAAGAGTAAACAAGCACAGCATTACGGTTGTATGGAGGAAACATCCCATCTCCAAAACAATCAGTGTTCAGGAAGCAATTAAAGCTACTTTATGTAACAATTTGCCCCCAAATATCTTTACAATAGCCTTTTAATTTGACTATTTATGACTGAAACATCTTCTAATTAGTAGATTAACACCTTAGCTGTGCGATTGGCTGGCAACCAGTCCAGGGTGTACCCCGCCTACTGCCCAAAGCCAGCTGAGATAGGCTCCAGCACCCCCCACGTCCCTTGTGAGGAATAAGCGGTCAAGAAAATGGATGGATAGATGGACACCTTAGCTGTTCACAATGTGTACATCTGCAAGCTTCTGGCCAATCGTATTCAGACTGGCTCTGGGTTCGAATTCCCCACCCTCTGTGACATCATGTGCACATTGTGTCTACGAGGAAGGGAGTGTGCAGTTTCATTTTTCAGCCACAGGTGGCAGTAGCGATTTGAAATTCAATTTTCTGCCTACAGCAGCTTTAACATTCAATTGTCTAAAAGAGCAAAGCACATCTAATAATTCGCGAAAATAACATGCCCACATGGAAATAACTAACAGTATTGATTTCTGAAAAGAAGAAGAAGAAGAAGAAGAAGAAGAAGAAGAAGAGGAAGAAGAAGAAGAAGAACTTGAAGAATGTCGGTGGTGTGTGGAAGATGGTCAAACACGTAATGTTGTGCACTCCAGTCCTGTAGGTGACGGTAAGGTGTATTAAACGGGGGTTAACATTGCTAAGGAAGAATAGGAAATATATGTCACGCAATATGTCAGCATATTACAATCCTAATAGCTAAATCATGACTTTTTCAATTGAGGTTTTACAATGTTGATCGTGAAACAGACTTTCTATATTTTTTTTTTCTATGGGGGAAAAAAAAATGAAATTCCAACAAAATCAGAGTTTGTTCGTTCATAGAGATTCCTTGATTCATTGATTGTTTATTTAATTTCAATTTTATTTAATTATTTTTTTTCAGATTTGTGCTGACTTTCATAGACTGGGAGATCAGTCCTGGTGTTCCCTTCGTCAGCAATAGAAGTCCAGTTCACTATCAACCCGGACAAGGTCAAACACTATAGAATATAGAAGGCTGGGAGGTTCTGTGCCATAAACTGTACAGTAACTGAGTGGGTAAATGTGTATTAAGTTCAGAGCCAAAATTAGGTTTCCATTGGGAAAGGAACCATATTTGGAAATAACCATATCGTGATCATTTAGTACAAGAGGAATTGCCCTTGTCACTAAGCTAAGAAAAAAAATAATATTTTGAAAGGTTTCTGACACTGGCTGTCACCCAATCCAGGGTGGAACCATCTTATTGCCCCAAATCAGCTGGGAAAGGCTTCAGCGCACTTGCAAGCCTCATGAGGACAAAAGTCAGACACAAAACTGTGAAAACCACTAAAATGAATGGTCGCTGGTGCATCTTGATCATAATGTACAGAATCCTAAATTCTAATGAAGTGCAAAGTAGTTCTGAGAATATGTGATCGCCAGTGGAAGGCAGAATATGAGTGAGGAACATGAAGTGCATATGAAAAGAGGAGATGGCTGAGCAGAGCAAGGCCAAGCGGAGAAGACAGCAGCGAATAGGCCAGTATAAAAATACCCTTCTGTGTGTGAGTGTGTTTGTACGTTGCGTGCACTGTAAGTGCTTGCTAGCGGGGGCAGCCCTGGCTGGAGATGCACCGGCAGCGGCAGCGCTCCGGTAATCCCCTCTGGAGAGGAGCACCGCAGCGCTGTATTAAATCCTCTTGTCCTGTGGCTTTCTGGATGAAGCCGGCGGGGCCAAGATGAGCTGCTAGGGCTGCAGGCAGTCAGCCCTCTGGCCTCGCCGACGTGTCTTTGCACACAAGTCAAGCTCACACACTTAGCGGGGCCGTACCAGAGCAGCGAGAGGATAAGAGTGAACTGCGGTTGGAGCCACAGCAAACATGCTCAAGACAAAAAAAAAACAAGATACCTCCGAGCAGGGCGAATGTCCTTAAGTAACACAGACTGCAAAATAGGATGAATCTTAACATGCAATAAATACAAAAGGTCTACAGTAGAAACTTGAAATGTCATAAATAAAGAGAGAATATTGTGAATTTTGTGCGTGTTTACATGGCCTTTCAAAACCTGAATATTAATATTTCGGTTATTCGCTGATACAATAAATTCTCACCAGGAACTATAACAATTTCAATCACTAGTCATTGTGGTGAGTGGTGGTTGTGCTTCAGCTAATTGTGGGAATGCTGAAGCATTCCTACGTATGTTATTGTGATTTTTATTCTCCACACTTTTTTGCCACGAAACAACTCCCACATGCATCCATCCATTTTCTGAACCGCTTGCACCTCACAAGGGTCACAGGGGGTGCTGGAGCCTATCTCAGCTGGCAATGGGCAGTAGGCGGGGTACCACCTGGACTGGTTGCCAGCCAACCGCAGGGCACACAGAAACGAACAACCATCCACACTCACACAAGCACACCTAGGGACAATTTGGAGCGCCCAATTAACCTGCCATGCATGTCTTTGGAATGTGGGAGGAGACACGCAGGCACGGGGAGAACATCTAAACTCCACCCAGGCCGGAGCCTGGACTCGAACCCGAGTCCTCAGTACTGGGAGGCGGACGTGCTGTCATCCACCGTTCCGCCCACAACTCCCACATAATACTTCCAATTTACATTGTTCAAATTTCAACTACTTTAAAAAATTCATGCCTCCCGGGGTATATATCGTCTGATTCCATCCGTCAAATATTTTTGATCAGTTAGAAGATAGAACAAAAGGACAAAAAATACATAAAAGAACAAAATATTACTGCATTGCTGACTTCTCAGTGGCTTCTGTGTATTTTTCATGAATTGCAATCATCCAATTTATGAATGAAGCTGCTCCTACTGCTTACTCACATGCGTACTTGTGACTCATCGTAACGTTCCCGAAATAGAGACAAGTCCCGGTTCAATGTCGCTTGCTTGCGTTTTGCCTGTAGTCTTATCAAACCCAAGTCGTCGTCTTATTCTTCCATCCTAATCTGCAACCGTACATTTCTGAGCGGTGGAGCAACAATGAGACGATTCGTAATCAGCCGCCGACCGTCATTTGGGGCTGCGACAGCTCCAATGAACACCACACCAGTCGCAATACAAGATAACCGGCTGCAGATTAAACATCTCATTACACGTGATATCGTCCAATGTGAAGCAGCGTTTAGGGAGTGGGAAGAAAAGGGAGAAATTCTCCTCAGATGAGAGGGAAAATGAATGCGGCGACGCAATGAATTTTCCCATCGTGTCTGCTGGTGATATTCGCCCGCCAACGTGTTTGGCGAGAGGCCAATCTTTTTCTTCCACACTTGCGAGACAAAGCATTCATCAAAATTGAATGACACCGAGGAAAATTGGATCTTGCTCGATGAGAGAAAAAGAAAAGAGCAGCTGGGACGGAATGTTCTCTGACCTTGGTGAGAGCACACCAAGGTCAAAGATACCCATTAGTGCCTACTGTAGCACTTACATCGGGGTGACAGGCGGGGGCGATATAGAGTTAGGCAAATAGTGGACGCGGCTTTGATTTACTCAACTCTTTGTGGGAAAGCTATTATTTCAGGTATGTTAAAATTCTAAATGTATCACGATTCAACTGAAATTGGAGTTCAGAACAAACTTAAAGACTGAGAAAAATATGTTTATTAGCCATTTTTTCCTGATGGGAAAAAGGAGTTATCTATTTGAAGGAGGCATTTACTGTATTTGTCTTCAACAAATGACACACCTGGTGACTAAATGGGGCACGGTGTCTGTTCCGGAACATTAATCATAAAGATAAGCACTCCACAACCGAGGGCTGAGTCATAAATGTTAGACTTTGAAAGTTTTATTAAGTTGCATGGCACCACATGGTTAGCATAAAAGCCTCACAGTTCAGAGGTCAAGGGTTCAAATCCGCCTTGCTGTGTGGAGTTTGCATGTTCTCCCTGCATCTGGGTGGGTTTTCTTGGGGTACTCCGTTTTCATCCCGCATTCCAAAAACGTGTATGGTAGGTAGCTCGAAATCGGTGGTTCTTAACCAGTTGGAAGTTTGAGAGTCCTGAAATCTGCCATATAAATCTGATGCATTATTACGCCGAACCCAAATTTCCGACTAAGTACAGTGCATCCTGAAATACTGCATTTAAATCAGGTCAACAATCTTGGCCTCCAATTAAAATGCACCATGTAACTCTCCAAGCGACAAAGTTCAAATGGCCAAGATGACCACATGGCAGTTGCAAAAAAAAAACAAAAAAAAAAACATGAGAACATCGCACCATCTGTTTTAACGAAAAGTCTGGAACACTCCGTCCCAATCCGATTTTTCCCCCTCCGGTTTGCATGTTTCTGTGAATACACAGGATCGTCATTTTCCGCCTCGTCTGAGATCCAGTCAACTTACAACGTACTCGACGCTCACTGTGTCATTCATGACAGGGCTACATGCTCTTATGGACAAACAACGCTCACTCCGTCATTGTTTATCGACTTTCCCTTGACTGCATCCGCTTAGGACGCGTGGGGGGGCGCAGCACAAAAGTCGGTCAATAAAGCTGTCTCCTCATGAGGTAATGCACTCGCCACACAGGCGGAAGAGATTCAGGACATACAACATATATTGCTGTTTTTGCCTTTTTCAGATATTCAAAGACAAGAAAAGTGGCCATGATGCAAAATCATATACCCTTCTGTTCAACAAAAAACATCCCATAAAATCTTGTGAATAACATTTTTGGGGAGGGGTATTATGCAAAGAAAGAAAAAAAAATAAAATAAATAAATAACCTAACTGCTTTAAGCGTGCTTTATAAAAAAAAAATAAAAAAAAAAGGGTTTAAAAAAAATTATTTCCATATTTTTGATCCAGCTCGTAAAAGTCTGCACCATTTGGGGAGAAAAGCAAACACTGGCCCTTTGAATGTGCTTTTTTTTTTTTTTGCCGTGCACATGGCCGTGCATTCGATTGTGGTGCACACCGCGGCCGTCTTCTGTGCTCACCGGCGTGCATGGATGTGAATTAATGAGCGAGTGCATGCGCGCGGGTCTGCTTGGACTGTGATAATGTGGCCGTCTCCAGCAGCTCTGCTCTGACCTGGCAACGCTCACCTGGGCTCCAGCTCCCGCTTGTCAGTTTGCATCTGCCTCCTACACACTGTAACAGCCCCAAACCCCCCCCTCGACCTCCCCGGCCAGGCCACTGGACACATTCTCTACCACCTTGAAAAAAAAACAAGCATGGCGGTCTTCCTGGTTCCCACTCATTACAAAAGGTGACCAGATGTGTTTACTTTATTGGAACCTGCAAAAAGCATCTAAGTGGATATTATACTTTCTTTGCACTGTGGTTTCTGCTTTTAAATGCAGTAAACTGGACACATTGTAATATTTCTATGCTGTTATAAGGCTAGCAAGTAACAAGTGCATTTATGATAAATTTTAATTTAATTGAGCAAATTTTAATATTCAACATATTTTAAGCCATATTGTGCATTAAAAATGAAGACACTACTACTTAAACGTACAATGCCTTGTCGTTTCTTTGGTGAAGGCGGAGATGGAATTTTCTTTACGTTTATTATTTTAGTTGTTAAACATGCTTTTAAATTAACTAAGTAAGTAATTTTGTGCATCCGAACGGTTTAACTTATAATAATAATAATAATAATAATAATAATAATTATTATTATTATTATTATTATTATTATTATTATTATTATTATTATTATTATTATTATTTTATTATTATCATCATCATTATTATTATTATTATTATTATTATTATTATTATTATTATTATTATTATTTTTAAAGGAATTTCCTTCATTTATTTTGGGAGATACATGCTTTTAATTTTACCACATTACTAACTACACTTTCAAATAATTTTGTTCATTCAAAAATTTCTCTCACGTACATGCATTTTCATATATTTTTGGTTTTTTGTTTAAATACAATTTACCACTGGTTTCGCATTGTAGTAGGGTGAGATATAGGCATGTGCAATTAATCGAAATTCAATTAAAATTTCAATTATTACACTCCACAATAACAAGATCGGCATAATCGTAAACAAAAACAAGATTATTAAAACTAATTTTGAGTTGATTAAATTTATATATTTGCACCTTTTTTTTTTTTTTTTTAAAAAGAACTAATTTAATAAATCTTTTTTGGTCCAAAAGGAACCTGCATAATTATAGTGTTTCAAAAATATATATTTGTCTTCATATTGTTTACATTTAAACATTTTCTTAAAAACCAAATGATTATCCTAATCGTGATGTTAATTATTACCAAATAAATCGTGATTAATATTTTCTTCATAATCGAACAGCCCTAGTGGTTTATGCAAATTTGTTTAACTATCACATTGGCTTAATTTACTAACAAAGGGTACAGAAAATATCCGATTTAAAGACAAAAACGTATCTGTGACCTTGAAAATCTATATAAATTGTAATGCAGTACATGGTCAGCTCTCTGTCGTGGAAATAAAGCAAAGCCACCATGCAAGAAAACATAAGACCCGGGGCACCAAGGAATAACAGCAGGCACTCTGAACCCGATGAGTCAAAATTTGAAATATCTGGCTCCAGCAGAAGGCACTTTGCTCGCCGGAGGGCTGGAGTCCTACAAATAAGAGGCCACGGCCGAGCCTGGTGGACAATCTTGGCAGGTCTCAGGCTGCTTTGCTACAAAAAAAAAAAAAAAAAAAAAAAAAAAGAGCTCGGGCAGTGCAGACACATCAAACAATAGCAGCAGGGTAGTGTTTGATCGATTCAGTTTGGAGGCCAAGCATCAAGATGGAGTCAGACAGAACTAGCTGCAAGGGGAGCATGAAGACAAGGAGGCCAGTAGCAGATGGTTTGGCCCCTGATGGCAACTGACCCCAACTTTATCGAGTCATTCTTGGATCACATGGTAAGAGCAGGGGCTAGATCAGTCATGAAAAAGCATCATTTTGCAGTCACCACTGACTGTATGTTGCATGTTTCAAATATGTAAGTGGATGTTAACCTGTCCATAGATCCCAATGAAAAATGAAAACTTAGGAGTTTTATTATTGTTGCTACTGGAAAGCAATTCAATATTAATGATAGCATCTTTGAACTGAAGTTATTACAGTTTATTTTTATAAGTCGATTATGGACATGATTGATGAGTTACCCCCATTTTTTTTTTTTTAAATAATGGAAGTCAGACTGATGTATGCACTACAACTCTGAGCTCAAGTGAGAGCCTGCAATATGAGAGGGTGAAGGTAGTCAAATATTTGACAACTCTTTTTATTGGATTCTATTAGACTGTGCAGGCGTACCACATGTTAAGGCGACGTTGCTGCAGAATAAATCACGCAAAGATCTTAGCTGGTGGAAGATTACACCTGGCCTCACTGACTCACTGGGAGAGGGGTGGCCATTTGTCAGCTCTACAACTCGACTCTGCACTCTGGGATTGAAGGCCTATTAGTTTCCTACCTCCGCACTTCAGGAGTGATTACGTGGCAGAGAACTCATCACTGTGAGTAAAATCGAAAAAGATGACACAGTTGTGCAGTCAGCCTACTCTTCATCAACGTTATATATGTTATGACTCCATTTTCCGTGATCTCCCACTGAAGCTAATTAAATTTTAACAGTTTCCATTGGATGTTTACATTATCTGTAGGGGAAAGCTTTTTATTGGTCTTTCAACACTGTAGCACCCCTGGATGCTCTCTCTCTCTCTCTCTCTCTCTCTCTCTCTCTCTCTCTCTCTCTCTCTCTCTCTCTCTCTCTCTCTCTCTCTCTCTCTCTTTTAAATCAAGCCCCTGATATGCCAGTGGTAATTAGCAACCTAATACTTGGGTTTTAATTAGTGTTGTTCCGATACCGTTTTTTGGACCCCGATACCGATACCGATACCCACCTTTGCAGTATCGGCCGATACCGATACCATACCGATACTTAAGGTTTTTTTCCTCAACATGAAAAAGCTGTCCTGCTATTGGTTCAGAGCATTCAAGGGCCAATAGGATATCTTAGATCGGCATGCAGTGAACATGTCACCCATCAGTGAATGTCGTGCACCAGCAAGACACAAGATGCTGCATCCAAAATCCTATGTTAGCATTGGAATGAATGGTATCGGCATGTTACTTGTGAGTAGTCACCGATACCGATACCACTGTTTTAATGCAGTATCGGCACCTCTGCCGATACCAGTATCGGTATCGGAACAACACTAGTTTTAATAGACGCACACAAAAAAAGTTGCAGGAAGCCTGCTATTTTTTTTTTTTTTTTAAGCCACCACTTTAGGTCATTTTGTCCTTTTCCAGTGGTCCTCGGAACGGATTCATTTCCATTCATTTCAATGTGAAACATGACCTCGATTTATGAGGCTACAAACGGACTTACGGAACCAGAGATTCCACTGTTATAATAAAACAAAAATAACACTGATGCACCCAACTCCACGCCCGAGCACATTTGGTGTCTTCACTGTAAGTGCCTCTGCCAACATGAAACCCCCGCAGCTCCGATTCCTCCGCCTTCGCCATGCGGAGCGTGGCGACATGTCACGTCTTACTCCCAGAGAAAAAAAAAGGAGGCATCTTTGAGATCCAATCAAAGGCAGCTATTTGAGAAGCACTTCCGCCTGGCATAACACAAGGTCACTGAGCCCCCCGCTCCACAATTACCGCAGCCAACAAAAGATGAAGTATAACGTCACACAATAAGGTTCTTGGGCTGGCCGCCGAGACGGGCTGCAGTGGCGATGCTGTTCAGATAAGTGTTCCAATACTGAGTGCAGAGGAGAGGATGATGGTAGAGGGTGCGTGGGGGAGGTGGGTGTGTGTGCATGTTGTCTTCCTGAGCCCACAGCAGCATCCAGAGAGCAGGCTTGGCAGCCTTTCATGTGTCCCTCGGCATTAGCGCTGCAGTCACATTACATTTCCCCCTCTCGGCGGGATCGCTGGGTGCCCAAGCCGACGCTCCCGTCCAGGACATGTCGTGTCCACTTTCGACATTAGGGCTCTCCAGCTCAAGCTTATCCAGCAGCCAACAAAGTAGAGCAGACTGCTGAGTACATAATTGCGTGAATATTTCAGGGCCTCGATGAATGAACGAGTTACGTTTAACATGGCTTCACCGCGCATGCTGATGACGTGGGGGTAATAATCGCTGAAAAGTCTGCGATATGGCGAGGTACAACACAAGATAAACCACATAATAAATGAATTTTGGAACCAAATACAAATCCGCGATAAGTGAACTGCGAAGTAGCAAGGGACCACTGTAATCCTAAAAAAATTGATTTATCAGTGGTGACCAAACTACAACATGGTAGCCGTTTGTGGCCTGTCATTCTTTTTTTTTTTTTAGCGGCCCACAGCATATCCTTGAAAGAACTTTTGATATGGACTGAAATGTTATTTAAAAAAAAGAAAAACTATTTGGGAGGGCAGCATTATATGCAGATGTGCTAAATCCAGACCCAGAAAGTAAAAATTCTGCCACAGTTTGGCTTTAGCCCCAGGTGCTTGCTAGCTAGCTCCCCGGATGCTTGTTTACCTTCTCGGGAGCTAGCTAGCTAGTTAGCTAGCACGAGGGGCTAAAGCCAAACTCTGGCAGGGTTTTTACTTTCTAGACTTGGATTTGCCATCTGTCAAAAAATTTGGGATGATGTAAGTAATGGGGACTCCACTGCTAGGCAAATACTAATAAAGTTATTGAGATATGCAAATACACAAACAAATATACAGCTAAAATAGTAACACATGTTTCTTCATTACACCTGAAAATAAAGATAATTCAGTTTCCTCCACTTTCCGCTTAGTGTCAAGGTCAGATTCGTAAATATATCACATTAATGCTCCTCCAGTATTTTCAGCTAAGTGCAGTTTGCTCTTGTTTGGTACTGAATGTGGAGATGGGATACGGCTGCTGCTCAGTGGAGGGGCCGATTTATTCTAGTGGGGTAAAGGCCCGCGGCCCACACCAAAACCTAAATAATAATCCGTAAAAATAAAAATCTGAAACTATTTGCCTTATCGCCTTCAACAAAAAGCTGTGGCATACCAGTTTATCCCAAAAATAACGACATTATACATTATACCAACAATGCATAGTGGTCCTTAAATCTATCTTTTCCTGTCAAAAGTTTGAACACGCTTGCTCTAGATAAAGGCAGGTAAAAGAAAATATGTAGATGATTTAGCAGAGGTGGCAAGCATCATAAAAGAACAACACAAACAAACAACACAAAAAATGTAGAAAAAACAAACAAACAAACAAAACAAAACATTGCATTGTAATATTTAGGAAAATGACGATAAGACAGCATACAGTTTGGTAAGGACCCACATTTGAATTACTCAGTCTTGATGGAGGTCTGCTCTCTCCTGAATGCCACTTTAGTCACCGTTCAATTCCCACACGTTCGGATAGTGACAGTCAGAGCGAAATCTGCGTGTGCACATATTCCCTGTGCTGATCCCGCCAATTAATTTCATGAATGACTAACCCGTGTTTGGTAACAAACTCCCTGTGGCTTAGGGCTTACCTCAGTAGCCTCCCCGCCCCTCCTAACACCCACACAGGAGTGGCACTGCCAGAAATAGACACACAATGTGGGAGTCAAACGCATAAAAGTGTTGGGGGGAGGAATAATTGCGGATCCAAGACTTCAAATTAAAGCAATGCAAGTGAGTTTGTCTTTCAGTGCATTTGTACCTTTGTAGAATGTCGTGTATTATTTTAGTTTAGTATACACAGTATAAGACGAAAACAAACTACATTAAAGTAAAACTAATCACTGTTTGAGACACGTAGCGCATACAGAATACAGAACGACAATTTTCCGGTTTGTGGTAGAGACTTGCGATTGTACACACTAATTTATTTTTTTTATTTTTTATTTTTTTTTGTCACGTGCGGGGTCTCACATTTTTAAAATTTGATTTAGATGTTGAAAATCGTTACGTGCGTACCCCGCTTTAGGCATTCATCTTCGTGTCAGTGCTCATGGTGTAACACAGACGGATGCATTACCGAGATTAATGTTTGCCGAAACTATGAAGGCGCAACTTTGCTTTGACTTTGAACTATAGCTTCCACGAGGACGAAGCGAAGGGAGAGAACATCTTTTGGCCTCACAAAGCGGCTTGGCCATGTTTACTGAGAATGTTGATTAGTTTTTTTTTTTTTTTCCTGCATGTGTGGTGAAAGAAAGTAGGAGCGAGAGATTGCTTGCCATCTTTTCATTATTTCTCTGGAACCCCCCAGCGAGAGGGCACGCAGACGAACTTGAGCAGCCAAGGCGTAATTAAACTTCCGCAAGTCGGGTCGCGCGCGCCGTTAAAAACGCCTCGCCGCCATTTCTCATTACTTAACAGCGCCGTCTAAATGATATGCCGTCGCCGGGCAAATGAATCGGTATTTGGTGAGGCCAAGATGGCGGCCGTGTCGCCCCGCATGCGTTATGCGCCACACATAATGTGACCCCGATGAAGAAGTCCACTTGACTTAAGTGTAAAACGACCTTCCAGTGTGAATACTCACATGCGGTACATTAGGTAGATATAGTAGATGATACTGTATCTTTTCTGATTTTTCTGCTGCGTATTTTATAATGGGCTCTTTGCACAGCTCGGCTACTTCCTGAACTGAATACCACGTTTTTGTTTCCTGTCTTTCATGAGTGGACAAACTGATTAATCCAGGTGTGTCTGGCCAATGTCGTTGTAGTTACTGAGATCAGGCACACCTGGATTAATCAGCTTGTCCACTTATGAAAGACAGGAAATGAAGGATGGGTGTTGAGTTCAGGAAGTAATGGATTTGTGCAAAGAGCCCATTGATACAAAGATTGATTTTTCTCAAAAAGTAACATTTTTATCTACATGGTTGGGTAGAAAATTAAAACCCTCAAAGTGTGGTATCCACATCAGTCTTCTTGATTTGCTTTTCCAACACTTTGAATTGTCATAATTGTTACAGGACTTCAGTAATCAAATTAGGCTAGTGTGCGTCAGAAATTAAAAACTTTAAAATCATACAATTTATGGCCAGCCAAAGCACCATCATTACTGCTCATATCTTGGTGACCTAGCAGACCTTCAAATGTGTACTCCTCCATTTGAACGGCGGCATGATGCGTTCTATTCATCAGGGTTTGTCCTACAATGAAGAGGCAGCTTGTGATGTGAATTAAACGGGAAAAAGTCTTGCATAAATCATGAGGGAGGATTTTTAAGGGAGGTGACGGACGCCCGCACAAAACGCACCACCGGAAGCTCAAAGGGAGTTAATATCGCCGAAATAATGGCCTTTATTCAAAAAGCAGCCTGCTTACCACCAAAGTAGGAGCCGTCCGACAGCTTGGTCTCCTTGCTGCCTTTGGTTAGCACGCTGACCACGCCGTGCTGGATGAAATACATCTTTTTGCCGATGGTGCCCTCTCGAATGATGTAGTCCCCGGGCTGAAACACTTCGAATTTGAGCTTGGTGAGCATGGAGGTGACAAAGTTGGGGTCGGCATTTGCGAACAGCGGCATGGAGGCCACCAGTTTCCGACAGTTAAAGTTGATGATTTCCTGCGAGACGGAGAAAACAACACAATGTTGACAAAACGCAATGACCTGACACAACACCCACGTAGGAAAGGATATTACAGAAAACAATGACATTTGTTTCTCCTTTCCTGAGATCCTCCATCACTGCCATTGTAAAGGTAAAATGTCAGCAAATGTGTAGTGAACCGCGGGGAATGCCAGGCAGCGAGCGGCCTTGTTTTCCGTATGCCGGGTGCGCGGCATTATCCACGCACCCGGAAAACGACGGTCCCCTTACTTCTCGAAGCGGCTCGTTCAGCTCCCCCAGGATGCTCTCCTCGTCGAACATCTTGCCCTGGTAGCGGTGCTCGTAGTAGTCGTGGATCCTCTGCCTCATGTCTGCCGGCAGCTTGTGGAAGGACATGTACTGCTCCACTTGCTTGTACTGTGGGGACACCCAGAGAGACAAAAATCAGGCCAATGAAAGGACACCAAATAGTGGGTGGGGTTCAATAGAATGTATTAGTTGTTATAGTGGTGCAGTTCAATATGTTGTATTGGTTGTTATTAAGGGATTTGATACTGTTTTTGATGCGTGGGATGTGAAACAATTCAAGAACGGTTTGATTTGGTTCGACTTAGTGGTATTAGGGTTCAATTTGATATGGTACGGCTCAGTTTGAGACGGTATGATGCAATTCAATGTTTGTTGTCATTTTACAAACATTTGAATGAATTTGTCAGTAGTGCAAATGTGACATTTCCTTCTAAGATATATCGTACCAATAAAAGATGATTCAAAACCGTTATATTGATATATTTCAAAGTGGAACGATTCAATTTGATTCAATATGATTTAAATGAAAAAATGATTACATTTTAATTTATTTTAATGTTTAATTTGTTATACAGTGGCAATATATGTTGTAGTAATTAATATACAGTAGTTGGTCGGGTTTCATACGTAGCAGTTGATAATACAGTGGATGTCTTGGATCTTGAATGTAATATTAATATAGTGTGCGGGGGTCTAATACAGTATGTCCATCCATCCATCCATTTTCTTGACCGCTTATTCCTCACAAGGGTCGCGGGGGCTGCTGGCGCCTATCTCAGCTGGCTCTGGGCAGTAGGCGGGGGACACCCTGGACTGGTTGCCAACCAATTAATACAGTATGTATTGGTGGTTAATGTATTTTTTGAGGAGGAGTTGCAACATTTCAAAGGGCTCAATATAATTGATAGACGTCGTTCCATGCAAACCATCCAAGTAAAATTTGATTTTAATGAAAGTTGGTATATTTGTTGATAGTAATGGCACTGCACTAAATCTGAAATTTTAGGTAAATTGGTGCACGGGTTTGGGTGCTACGGCCCACCGACTTTCACAATTTCGGCAAAAATGTTTCCGGCTTCCTTTGCACTCTTATATCCCAGGAACTACTAGGTCAATCTTTACCGAACAGGTATGTACGGTAAGGGAATTCAATCATTTACAAGTTTAACCTCACAAAATTTTTCATGAAAAACCTTGAGAGATGTAACCTACATTTTTTTTCGTCTTGAGCAGCAATAAGGAGTCAAAGTGTATTGGATGAATGTGGTAATTAGTAGAAAATTCAACTTTTAAAATTTGGTTTTATTTGGACAAAATAAGCCCAAACAATAACCCAATAAAGCATTGAAATGATACACAACTATTTTTAATCGAGCTCTTGTGGCTGACATCAAAGAAACATAGCTGTTCAAACAGCGCACACACCAAAAGACATATCACAGTCTGTCAAAGGTGCTGTTAGTCTTTACGCTGTTTGTTCAGAACAAAAGCATGACGGTGTGTACGGGAGAAGTCGAGATGCACATCAAAGTGCGCCGCAGAGCCCCTCGGGGAATAATAACAGGTAGCATCCTTGACCCTCAGCCAAAGAAAAATAGCAAAAAAAAGAACAAGAAATTTAGCATGCATAAACTGATGCTAGAGGTACGCTTTGATCACTGACAAACTCCCCAGTGAACTGCTCAGATGACCTCAGGTAGACCTTCTCCAGACACGCGACATTATATCGGTCACGAAAGATCTAGAAAGGTGAGCATTTAAGGCAAGGGTTGTCAAACCTTTTTGGTCTGGCGACCCTTAATAGGGAAGAATGTTTTTTCCAAGGTCGCCCTCATTTCTGGCCTTCCCTCCTTTTCTCTTCACAGTCACAAGTCCGAGACACACAAAAAATAACGACGAACAAAGTTTGACAGAATGGGAAGCCTGAAGGTTCGCTAATTAGCGCCCCGAGTTTCTTAAATAAACAAAAACGAACATGAGGAAGGAGGGAGGGGAAAAAAAAAAACAGGGTCCAAGTCGTGTCAGTAAGACAATGTGAAGTCACATTCTGCATGAGTACAAGTACTAGACTGGCCTGCCAGCAGTCCAGACCTGTAACACATTGAAAATGTGTGGGACATTATGAGGAGTAAAATATGACAAGACAATGGAGACTGTAGACTCCAAATGGCAACTGATGTTGTACATCGGGCAAGAATGGGAAATAATTTCACCTACAATGTTTTTTTTTTTTTGGAACATCTTGCAGGTATCAAATTTAAAATGAGTGAATATTTGTTAAAAAAACAAACAAAAAAAAGTTTATTGAAAATGATTCACAACTTATCATCACAGCCTGTTTTTATTTACACTTTACACAATGTTCCAGCTTCATTGGAACGGTATCAAGGTTGTGTTGTGGCAACATCAGACACTCAATGCATATGAAATCACAAGCACGACGCAACTCTCGGATAAATAAATGTACAAGGGACATGGTAAATGAAATACTTCATAGATATGATGGATGAATGGTTTGTGTCACGGGGGTAATTTACTTTACTGATGTGACGATGAAAGGAAAATGGCAAGGCGCTGGCGGAAAAAAAAACAATTGCAGGCGTGCGATTGGCTGCCGGAGTACGGCGGGGTCTTCGCAAGGATGTGAGGCTTCAAAGGCGGAGGTTATTATATTTTCATTCACATTCATGAGAAAATATACTGTCAGCATCTAATAAATCCATTTAGCCCTGGCTTTCATCTTACAACGCAAGACAATGTCCCCGTGCTTTTCCCATTCAAATCCCTTTGAGTGCGCGGCACTGGCCAAGTATGTTAATCAGTGCTGCGCGAAGGCTGACAGATGTAAAGAAAGCGACCTATGAGCTGAGTAGATGATTTCCTGCCTGACAGGAAATGAGCTTATTCCCGCACAGCCGCCACGGCCGTCCCTGCTCTGACACTCCACTTGGACATATCGACTAATGGAGCGGGAACGTTCTCCACGATGCACTATAATTTTCACACACACACACTGTATAATGTAACACTGAGAACTTTTATACACATAAAACACATATTTTGGATTTTGACCTCCACTTTGCAATTCACTCCTGCATACTTCAGTCTCTACAGCTAGAAGTGTTTGGCATGGAATACAGTAATTACGGTAAATATAGTATACTCAAGCGGTGGCTGGTCAATGGATGGTGCTAGGGTACCATGTTTGTCACCATTCCTTGAATATATATATATATATATATATATATATATATATATATATATATATATATCACGATTAATCGCAAATTTTACATCTGTTCTAAATGTACAATAAAATATTTAGCTCTAAATTTTTATACTCTTGTTAACAAAAGTGGAAAAAAAAATGTTAAACTAATAGAAATATGGCTGCATCTTTTAGTCATTGATAATTTAATAATTCATAAAATTTAGTTAATGTTAAAGAGATGTACTGATCTGTAAAAAATGAGTGTGATATTGATTTGTGTTGAGGTCATTTTTCTGCCACTAGATGGCATAGTTGCATTTGTAACAGTGACAGCTCGGTGAATTTTTCTTTTCATATGAAGAGCTATGTGATCTTTAACATGAAGTAACTTGTGAGATTCTGCACATTTTTAAAATTGTAAAATACAACTTGACCCCAGACTCCACAAATATATGCATTATTTTTAAATGTATTACTGCAAAATATGTGTGGAATTCAGCCTGTACAGGCTTTCCAATTAAGGGGCGGTCATTAATTGCGTTAAAAAAAATATGTGGCGTTAAAGGAATTTTAAATTAACTAAAGATTAACACACCAATTTTGACACCCCTATTATATTTACTTTTTTACTGCAGAAGACAAAGAGTGACTCTGTCGCTGTCCCATGAAAGAAGTGGAAGTACTCAGCGAAGTGAGCGTCCGTCAATGCTTTAATCATTCGTTAGCAAAACGGGCAACCGCCATTTATGGACTAAGAAGTTCTGCTGGTACTGACACTGTTATTGGTACATTGACGGATGAAAACCCACTTCCGGCAATGCATAGTCCATCAATTTTTCAAAATTTCCTGTCAATCATTGCGGATTGACGGACCTTTCTTTAACATTGACGGAATGCCCACGGGTGATAGTATGATATAGACTAGTATAGTTTAATAATAGCATCATATTACACAGTCTACAAATAACCCTAGACCTCATCCTAAATGATTTGACAAATGCTTTATTGACATCTTTCCTCTCTTCCCCCAAATCCAGTCTGTCCCGTGCAACTCTCCATGCAAATGCTAATGTTGTTTTTTTTTTTTTTTGTCGTCCAAATGAGATGTGAATAATTCATTCCCTAAGAGAGATGTCAGCCACTTGATTATACTTTCTAAACATTTACTTCCCCCCCGCTGCTCTGCCACCTTCTTGCTAACCTTGCGTGGCTCGGTCAAAAGTCGGAGGCAGGAACAACGGCCTCATTAAAATACTGTCACATGGCTTTGTTTTTGGATTGATGTGTACATTTCAGACAGTGTTGCACATGAAGTTGTCTGTTTTCTGTTTTGTGTAGTGCCTTTATTTAATACAGTATTTTGGGCTCCACTCATGGCGGGTTGTTCCACTTTAATTCTATCGATATAATGACCATTTTTGCAAACATCACATTTAGATAAACAACTGTGTAACATTAAAAAAAAACAACGATCAATTTAAATAAATAATTAATCCATACATTTGTTATATGGACAGCAATGGACCATTTCATACATACGCGATACTTTGCTTTATATTTGTATTTATACAGCAAAAATAATCATGATTATAGCTGAAGTAAATATACCGTTTTCAAAAGTTTGGATTGAACTTGTGGACCCCGTGGGCACATTAACAGTCCTGGGACTGAGCTGTTAACACTGCCTGGCAGACTGAGGAATGAAAACGTGTTAAATTAGAGCCATCAGTCAGGTTTGGACTAATGAGAAGCGAGCGGCTTTTACTGTAAGGCAGAATGAGACTTAAGCTCTTCAACTTGTTGACAGCTGTGTCCTTGGGTTGATTGTATCCTCTGCGGATTACAGACACGCGTTTTCGGCCAAAGACAGACAGCTTTTTTTTTTTCATAAAAGGATCATATCGGTCCAGAAAATTGGGTGCATTTTCTTTTGCAGTTGATTTAGATTTTTCATGGGGGGGGGGATTGAGATATAGAAAAATACATTTTATTATTATTTTTTTTTTATTATTTTATTTTTTTAAACCCTGCTTTTTGATTCAAAAATAAAATTTTGATATACAGTATGTGTTGTTTTTTTTTATTTAAAAAATGAAAACGTGCTTTTCTCATTAAAAAAAATGTTTTGTTTTATTTTAATTTTAACATACTTTTTCATTTTTCATGAGACTCGTGTTTTGATTAAGATGATTTGAAGATACATGGCTAATATTTATTTATTTATTTATTTATTTATTTGTTTGTTTGTTTGTTTTCAAACACATGTACTGTATATTCTTTTGGATTAAAACATTGAGATAAATGCTTATGATTGAAAAAAAAATTACAGTTGCACACTTTTGATAAAAAATACAAATAAAATAAAATTTGGAGATACATGCATTTTCATTGAGAGGAATTTGATGGGTTTTTTTTTTTTTAATTAATTTATACGTATTAATTGCTTTCATTGATGCTTTCATATTTAAAGAAAATGGAGATGGATGAATTTATAGACAGTAATGGTGGTTTGGTTAACAACTATATACCTTAAAGATAAACATGATTTATATATATATATATATATATATATATATATATATATATATATATATATATATATATATATATATATATATATATATATATATATATATATATATATATATATATATACACACACAAGATAATTTGGAATCATGACATCATGCATGACAACGGTTGTCTAGTGGACTAAGTGCAGCTGCAACATAGTCACAAAAAGTCAAACATTAAAATAAATATATTAACCGTTATTTGACTAAAAATAGACATGAAATTATTCATTGTGAATTATTTATTTGACTAATATGTTTGATTGTATAAATTACATGAACAAACTTACCAATTATTTAATAAGATAAATAAATACATTATAATCAATTACATGGGGCAAAGAAAAAAAAAAGACTACATTAATGTAATCCAATGTTTGAGAGCCTGTTGAGCCACAAATGCTCAGCTTGAGGTCCCACAGCCCCTCCCAAGGAAGCATGTTTAATTGCCAAGTGTTAATTAGAGTTTCAAAATGGGCAACACGTCCAATTTTCTGGTGAAGTCACTTGGGACCGACGTGCCTCAACATGCCACTCAATGGATGGCGTCCCTCTTGGACAGCGAATCAACTTCAGCGCCATCCAACACCACCAGCTCAGCATATCACATCTGAAAACTCTGATGCGAAAAGTTCAAGTACGACAGAGCGTCCATGAGTAACAGGACACAAATGAGGGAGATTATCTGCTCTTTCCGCAGCCACCCCCCCTCCCACACCACCACCACTTCCCACACACCTGCACAACCAAGCCACACCATTCTTATCATACATTTCCATTTTCATAGATGAAGATAAGCGGCGGCTTATAGACGAGCCGGAATAGCAGGCGCACCCTGTGCACGTGTGCAGCCATTTTGTGCCCCAATCTGCACAGATGGAATTCTCTTCTGCATGGCCGCTACAAGATGAAGCATCCGGAGGGGGAGGTGGGTGGTTTGGTGTTTGATTTTTTTTTTTCTTTCAGAGCCAATACCGATTATTAGTAGTCAAGAAGGCCAATAGCTAATATTTGGAGTCAATATTCATTTTCAGTAAAAGGGGAAAAATATTGGTGTCAAAAAGTTTTAAAATACAAACTTTTATCAATTTTTAACTTTGTTAAAATTTCTTATAGCACGTTTATTAAACAACTTGTCATGTTTTGAAAAATTACGTTTTTTTTTTTAAAGATATAGATTTAATCTTAGACAATAGATTTTTATTTATTTAATTTTTTCAAAAACTTCAGGGAGCTCCAAGGACATCAGTATGTCTTAAAAAAATAATGAAAAATAAAAACAATATCATAGTTCTCTATAGTTTTCTACAGTATTTTTTTTCCCCCAAATTTTAAACTAACTGAAATGTTAAACTTACATGTATCTTTTTTTTTTTTTTTTTTCAAAGAAAAACAAAAAGTGCAAAGAGTTTGCAGGGTCAGTAGCAGCTCTTATTAAAGTTAACTGAAAATGTCGAAAATTAAATGGATATTTTATTAGCCGTCAGATATTTTTTTTTAAAAAGGCCAATACCAATATTTGTCCAAATGCCATGGACTCTAGTGAGTCCTTCTGCCATGTAGACTGAATTTTATTTTTTGAATTTCAATCATTTAACGAGGGGAGCCACTTCGATTGGCCGGGAGTCAGCTGCATTCCCTCCCACAACAGCACACAACAATGCAAAATGCAGTCTTTTATCTGTGCTAGTCTAGCAAAATACACAAAAAGAATGAAAGTCCATCTATGTGCACAGAATGCCCTTTGCGCTGGACTTATGCTGGGCACGAAAATACAGCCCTGTCTTTAAGTTCACCAAAAAGGTAGATGAAAATGACCAGCAAGTAACAACCACCAGTGCTCCTTTGAGAACCAGACCAAAATTCGCATTATTTGAGCTGTAAGATTACAGTACGCTGTTAGATTTTTAAACAAATGCTTAGGCAGCTGAGCTAACGAGGATAGCTACCTTACATATTCTCTGGCGAAATGTGCATCGCTTGTGATATATTGCGTTGATAAATACATGTAAAAATAAAAATACATTCATTTCAACACTTACTAAAATATCAGCTACAAAACGCCACAAGGTGACGGTGTTGCTCTTCCAACATCTTCCCACTTCTTTATTTCGGTCAAAGGATGAGTAGTTTTACCTTCTTTTACAGCCTCCTTTTGTGTATTTCACTGTCTATTTACAAACGGCGCAGGATTGGCAAGCCGCATGTATTTTTAGCCGAGTGAAAATGAACCTAATAATGCTATTTTTCATCTCAGTGGGGGCCACACTTCAACCCCCCCTTTTTGTATTTCGTGTGATTGCCGGGCTCTCTTACTTTGTGGAACAGTTAACAGGCTGCCTGATTCCTATTTAAGAGCCCATTTAAGCCAGCTTGCTCGCTTCTGACAGCGCGGGCATTTATCTCCCGGTGCCATATTGTAATAGAATTCTATTCAGGAAAGATTATACCGTCGCTTTCTGATGATAATTTTCACCATCTTTGAGAGCCGAGCGTCTTCTTCTTCTTCGTCTGCTGCTCTTTCCCATGTGAAAACCGAAGAGATTCCTTCATAGACATGTTTTCTTTTTTTTTCTTTTTTTTTTTCAAATGTCCCAGGCAGAAGAAGAATGTGAAACTTTTATTTTATTTAGCTGTGACACAAGTTTGATGGAAACCTTTTTTATTTTTTTATTTTTTTTGTATTAAGTTTGTGCTTAAAAAAAAAAAAAAAAAAAAAAAAAAAAATCAGTCCTGTATGGCATGCTATGAGGCGGTAGAACCGCGATCATCTGTTCCTTGCGATCTTCCAATTACCGGCTCTCGAACCTCTCAACCATCACGCCACACAAAACATGCAAAATGCTTTTCAATTTAGAAACTATTTCAATATCTTTGCATAAAACACCAACTTGAACCATTAATCTTCACAGTGACGAGCACAAAGGCAAAATGGAGTCCATAAATTCATCACAATCTAATGAGATGCAACAGAAGAAATGGATACAAATCTTGACATCATAAATATAAAAATGCTCTCATCGGTGATTAAACGTAATAAATAAATATTGTTCCATTTCCGCTCTCACGGTGACAATCGAAATCGAGCCTCTTAACTTTTGTAGAAAATATTAGCTCTTGTATTGGATTTCATTAGATTATACAGATGCATCTAATACATAGTAGCCGAATGAATGGAAAATAGAGAAATATATAAAAAAAAAAAAAAAAAAGCTATTTATGGTTTTTGAATTCAGTAAAACATATCTGTTTTGTGCCTGTTTTATTTCTTGTTGCATTGTTTTCTGTGGGAAAAGTTGACCAACAAATTGTGTCTGGCCTTTGATGTTCAGTGCAGTAATACTTTTTTTTTTTTTTTCATTACAATCTTGGCTGAGGTATCCAGTTTGAGCATATGTTTAATGACACTAATAAAGACTTCACATTATCCAGCCTATATGCCCTTTTAAGTACCTCACCTGGCTTGCTCGTCCTTCTAATGCCTCTCACAGTGTTTGCAGTTAAATATGTGTTTATGGGTGTTAGAATTAATGCATCCCGGTGCACCCCCTGAGCCTGACTTTGTAAGTTCATTAACATGTATTAAATGCTTATGACAGGACACCTTATTATGGGCTTATGGCCTATTAAGGAAAAGCATCCACCACATTATATTACAAATTACCACATCTGAGATGTGTTTCTAGTTGATACTGGTTGTAGTGCTGTTTGTATAAAAAATAAAAAAAAATGTCACAAATTTCATAATAAAAGCTTCACGTTGCATGTATTTACAACACAATTTAGTGTATTTATATTAGGGGTTGAACTGATTTGTTACTCTGTCAACAAGTTGACATTAATGCTCAAAAGCTCAAAGTTGACTAATTGCTAATCAGGGTTGCCATAGTTACCATGAATATATTATGTTGGTCACTTCAATGACACTATTTTAAAATTAACTTCCTACATTACTGATGACTTATTTTAATTTGGCATACTGGAAGTCTTTAGCAGACACAAACTCAAATTGTGACTGGATTCAAAGTATGAGTTCAATACATGAACCCAGTCTAAGGTTGAAAATTTGTTGGGGACCGCTGTACTAAAAAAAAAAATAAAAAATATTAAAAAAAACAGTGACTACAAGGAAATTGTTATTCGTTCAACCCCTAATATGTATAAATGCTGGCGGGCATCAGGTGCGATGTTTCCCCTCGGCCCGGCTTGATGAAATGCAGAGTTACCCCGGGTTTTCACTGGATGCGGTTGCGGTGCGGTTGCAGTGCGGTCCGGCGACGCAAGCAATTAGATTCCATTCATTCGAATGGTGCAGTCTACACCGCTTGCGGGTGCGTTGCGTGTTGACTGCGGCCGCAAGCCTTCCGCAAGGATAGCCTATTTTCTATTTTTGCCGGACGCCGCAGCGGTAGGCCTCCGGCAAATGGCAAGCTAGCACAAAAAACACATCGAGCGCGACAGGAAGACCGAGGCAGTTTAAAAATAAATTTCCGGTTACCTTTCAGAATAAAATACTCGCCAGCTCCTATTTCGCAAGTTTTTCAGCAAAACGTGACGTGGGCGTCGCCGGGCCATGTGCTCATTCACGGTTTAGACACCAGCGAACATGGACGAGGAGAGGTTTATATTGGAGGTGGAAAACCACAAAATAATATATGACACGGCACATCCTTTTTATAAGGACTGTAATGTATTGTGAGTTTGATGTTCGCGATTGCTTGTTGTGCCCGTCTCGCTTGCCGTACTGAGCGGCAGCCGGACCCGGAAGACAGAAATAAAGAGTGGACCCGCACTGACCCGACTCTCGTTATTAATATACTTTACAAGGACAACCAAAAAAAGGATGCTGCATGGAATCTCATATCTTTCTGCTTCTCTGTTGAGCAGACTTTCTGTATGTTTGTCGTTGTGAAATGCCACATGATCGCGCGCGCGCGGTCCCGCGAGACACGTTGGGAAGTGGGCGGCGACGGAGCTGCCGGACCGCAGCTGTGCGGAGCCGGTGTGGATTGACAAAAAAATTGACCCGTCCGGAGCACGCAGTCAAGACGCACCGCACCGCAACCGCACCGCAACCGCATCCAGTGAAAACCCGGGGTTAGAGTGCTCCTCATCCATGGTGAATGATGATGTGTTGTTTGCGCTGTGTGACAGTGTATACAACATGACCTCCTTCTGCAGCCCTCAGGCCGGCTCGAAACAGACACCCGTCTTCATGGAATGGAGAAAAATGTCCACTTTGTGCGACTGCTATTTTTGAGCTGAAGACATTTCGAAAAAGAGATTTAGGCACTCATTCCTGTAAGATTTGTTTTTTTTCTCATTTGTATTTATGTACTTTATGTGAAGCCCTGTGTGAATCCCCTCTGTGAAAAGTGCTACATGAATAAAATGTATTTACTTACTATCTTAGGGAAATACATAAACAAGTGCGACAATAGTCACAGCTGGAATTGATCCTTTGCTGAAAAGTAAAGCCAGAAATAATCCACATTTAATTGCACATACATAAACTTTTAAACATTTTTTGTATAGTTTATTTCCTTTATTTATTATTTCACAAATGTCATTATAAATCTTATAATGCATTTTAAGCATTGAATTAATTACAGTGCATTATTTTTCGAACAAAATCCCTTCTCAATTCAGTAACACGGCAGTGGCCAAGAATCCCTTGCAGTGCACGGCAGAGAGCGTCTTATCACCGAAGCGTGCGAAAAAGATAAACGGGAGAACCCGCCATCTTAAAATTTAATTGCTTGCCGCAGAAATAACCTGTCTGCTGGCTGGGAGAGAGCAGGGGTGTTTCCTGAGGATCTTTAGGTAGAGGGTGAACCCAGAAAATGAAAAATATGCCTTTGGGAGAGTTGACGGATGCTGGAACATGCCAGCTGTTTATGAACGATATTAAAATGACCCTTCATAAAAAGTTTTTTTTTTCTTTCCCCGTGGAACCGAACTTTGCTCTTTGCTGAAAACTTACTTATCCACAACTATTGGTGTATTTTTGAGCTCTCAGTATTCACAAAAAAAAATTTATGGATTCCTCCGCAATACGTCGGATCAAAACAATCGCTCTCGACTTAGCTATCACGACGTCGCCTTTCAGACTTGCAGCATTGGTGGCGTGAGTCAGCCCGGACGTGAAGGTGAAGCATTTAACACATCCACTCTAAGCTACCTGAAAGTCCCATTACATCATCTAAGCTCTTTCACTCCCTCTCATCCACCCTTTTTGAATATTAGCGAGCGCAACATCCAACCCAGGTCACCCTCCCTCCTCTTGTCTCCCACGCGCCACAGACGGCGAGAAATGTGGCAGGCCGGCAGCTCAGCTCATTATCGCCCACGCCGGGTGCCTGTTGAAGGCAGCTTCAATGAGCCAGCTGTCGGGGCTTCCCCCCACCCCCCGACCCCACCCCCCCTCCACTGAAGTGGGAATGCTGGGGTTCCTCACCGCATGAGCTCGCCCACATGGAAAAATCATGGCTGCTTAGCAAAGCATCTTTCTAGAGATTCACGGTCCATCTTCAGGCCAGCGTGGACGAAACTAGGTGGTTATGAGGCAGGCTGGGAAGTGGTCCATAGTGAGAGAGGAAGCTTATTTATTTACTACAACCCTTCAAAAGCTAAGCCATATGTTTAAAGGCCTTGGTATGCGCCATTTGATTAATGTGTAAAATTACCTTCGTAACGGAGCCGTTAGCGGCGTTTTAGGCGCATTCAACATGTTGAATTGGCTTCGGACCGTCGTGACATTTGATCACTCTGATTGGCTGGAGGCATCAAGTTGCCTACAACAGTGGTTCTTAACCGTGATCCTCGAGTACCCCTATCCAACCCGTTTTTCATGTCTCCCTCAGCCAACACAGGTGATTCAAATGATCAGCTAATCACAAAGCTCCAGAGAAGCTTGATAACGATCCTCACCTGTGTTGGCTGAGGGAGAAAAAAACCCGTTGCACACTATGTTTCGGGCAGATGAGGCTGCTGTGGCCGCCAGGATCATAGTGTAAAAGTGTTCTTATATCCTGATTGCTTCAATGGTGCTTGACTTGATTGCCTCAGCACACAAGTTGGACTTAACAATTCTTCTATGCCACTTTATACTTATACTTTATACCTTGTACCATTTCAGGGACTAGGTAGATGCTTTTTGGAAGAGCGTTACTAACCTTGAGGATAGGAATGTAGGCTAAAAGGGAAGGATGTAATAATTTCAAGAATGTATTTATATATGGTTTCTCTAAATCGCAGATTTTCACCAATGGGCGGGGGGTTGTGGAACATCCATCCATCGCAATAAATAAACAGGGGTTCACCTATGGAGACCAGATGTACAACTTCATCCGGGACAGTCACCTATATCTAATCGCTAACAGGTGTTGATACCGGAAGTAGAACTAAGTCCTTCTTCATGAAGAATCATGGGAAATGTAGATCACTAGTTAACTGACACAGCCAGTTTTAAAAACAGCCAAGACTGAGCAAAAAAGTTGGATAATGGTGAGTGCATTGTCTTTTTAAGCGCTGTTGAGCTGTCAACCAAGATAGCATTTAGCATTAGCTACATTAGTAACACAACCACCGGTCACCAGATTGACTAGCGATTAAATTTGTTATAAATAGTTTCTGATGAGAATTCATTGTATATTTCATTTTCAGTAAAAATTGTAGTGTCCCGGTTTTTAATTCTGAAAATCTGGTTATTCGGTAGCTGGGTTCACCGTCATACAATTTTACTTTCGGGAATACGTCGACTCACCTTCTCCTGGTACTGCCGCCGCGATGAGTCCAGCGACTGGATGAGGGCGGTGGCGTGGCCTACGAACATGGCGTAGCACGTGGCGCCCACGATCATGCTGAGGATGGTCAGCCATACGTCGGTCATGCCCACTGGGGGGTACATGCCATAGCCGATGCACAGCATGTGGCTCATGGCTTTAAACAGCGCGTAGGAGTATTGCTGTCCCCACGTGTCGTTCTGCGGGAGATAAAAAAAAACAAACAGAAGATGAATGCCGCCATCTTGCTAATCCATTCGACGGCACGTTCAAATGTCAGCGGGGAGCCTCGACACCTCGCCCCGCACGCCTCCTTAAAAGATGCAAAGCAATGGCAGATGTCCACTTGAGGCAGCTGGCAGAGTGCGACGTCTCAATATGCAAACACGGCGAGCCGACATTTTAGGCCCAAACTCGCAAAACGGAAACCCGAGCACAGGCGAATATAGCGTGACACACACGGGAGAGGCTGGCGTGCGTGGCAGCAAAGTAGGTCAGCCATTTAGAAAAGATGCAATTTCTCGCAGGGTTTTCTCATTTGTAGATAAATGGCTCCCACCCTTCTTCTTTTTCTTTTACCCTCTTTAGATCCATGTGGTAGTTCATGGTCAATCAATAGGACTCTCTCCTGGGGGTTGACATGTCTAAATTGCTTTCAAACTAATTTCCACAGTGGAAAAAAGCCAAAGAGCTAGCCGTTTTATTAGCGCCACTCTTGGAAAGGTAAGAAGCGGTGACCCAGTGCAACAATGATGGCAGGTACTGTAAAAAGAGGCTAAAAAATGGTGTTGTAAAGGGCACATACTATGGCAGTGTGACTTTTTAATTGCTTGTATCCACACAGGTGGGTGTCTGGAGTGCCAGCCCACCTTTCAAGTGTGAAATCACATTTTTTATTCTTTTTTGGTATTTATCATGCTAAACGCAAAGCAGAGCTGCAATGATATGCACAAATTATTTTTCAGTTTCTGATAAGTGGCACATAAAGGCATTATGCAATGTTGCATGGTAGCAGTAGCTAGCAAAGTCATAATAAATAACCATCCATATATTAAATTAAAAACTCAAAGTCCTTAGTCAAAGCCAAAAAAGTTAAGTAGAGCTGCAGTGTTGTTGGATGCACAGGTTAGTATCAGTTTCTGATAAATGACAAATTAACACACTATATAAAGTTGCATGGAAGCAGACACTAGCAAAGCTATATTAACCATATTGTTGCAAGAGCATGGCACAGAATGCTCAGTGAGATAAATATAAAATCCAGTTAAAGACTTTCAGAAATCTCCGGCACATGCTAGCATCTCTGTTGACAAATCTATGATAACTAAAAGATTAAACAAGAATGGATGTCATTGGAGGAAGCCACTGCTGTCCCAAAAAACACTCCGACAGGTTTGATATTTGCAAAAGAAAACCTGGATGTTCCGCAGCGCGATTGGCAAACTTTCCTGTGGCCAGATGGCACCAAAGTTAAGCTGTTTGGATGGAACAGACAAGACAAAGTACACCACCATCAAAATGTCATCCCAACTGTGAAGTATGGACAGCTTTGCTGCCTCAGGGCCTGGACACAACATCATCATCAATGGAAAAAAAGATTTCCATGTTTACCTAGCCATCTTGCAGGGGAACGTAAGACCTTCTGTCAGGACAACAACCCAAAGGACAAAAGTAATTCAAATGTATTTATTTTATTTTGTAAAGATTTTGTAAATAAAAAGATGCAAACCCAAAGGTAATCGGAGGAGCTGCAGTAGACTGGAATGGAAAAAGTGTAAGATTTATTTTTTTTATTCCGTCACGCTGAGAACTATTCTTCTAGTTAATGCAATTAATTAGACAGCATTTAGTGTGTGAAACAAAACAAAGAGCGGCCGGATGAGAGGCTTCATGTTTCCATCTCGCAGGATTTAGAGTGCATCTTTTTTGTCGCTCCGCTCGGGGACATCCGAATGAAAGAGGATGTCGAACATTTTGTTTCTCTCATGTTGCTAAATGGGGTGAGAATATAGAGAAGCAAACCCCTAGAAACAGCTTTTGGTATGACAGAGTGAAGGAACAAAATATATGGCAAGTCTTCGTATCGCAATTGTCGCGGGGGTGCCGGAGCCTATCCCAGCTGGCTTCGGGCAGTAATAGTAGTACAGCCTGAACTGGTTGCCAGCCAATCCAGTGATATATACAATAGCGAGCCCATTTTTTGTACAGGATATCAAGCATACTTTAAGCCTGAAAATACACTTAACATATATTTAAAACACATTTTAACTTGTTAACACACGTTTTTTTTTTATTTTGGTAGTTTGACTAGCACCTGTAGCGTAAATCCAGGCAAAAAGGTCGGCAGTCTGATTACTGGGTCACAAAAAAAAAAAAAAAAAAAAAATCTCCGTCGCAGACAGGTACGTATATCGTAGGCTAAAATTAGCTAAACTGTGAAACATCTCAAAGGACACGGATGTGCAACATCTGTCGTTTCTCGTGATGGAAGGCGTACGGAGCAAGAGAGCGCTCGGCATGTCAGCAAGGCACCGAGGCATGATGAACCAAATACATCATACCTTGAGCGATGTAACTACTCATGTGACATCTGTTCTGGCACGCACAGCTGACTGCGAGCTATATATTCTGCTCGGGGTAGGCTCTCGCCATAATGTTTGCACAGCGCCATTCCCTTCGATTGCGTCAATTATTCAGAAACTTTTGTTAGCCTCAAATGCTAACGAAGGCAGTCACAGAGCGCGAACCTCAACCAAGGCCTCAATATTGACACTAGGGATGTAACGATATCCAAACATAACGATATGATATTATCACGAATGAGGGTCACGATACGATAATTATCACGACATTGTAGGGGTGTGGGTGATATTTAAAAAAGATCACAATATTGTAAAAAAGAGAGCTCATACTAAAAAAAAAGCACAATATTGTGCTTTTGTACATAACAGCAATGCATATAAACAACCGACAATCTTTAATAACAATATTGAGGCACTTAATTGGTAATGCATTTAATTAATTAATTAATTGCATTACCAATTAATTGAATTAATTCGTAATGCAAACACACATTGATCGCTTCACAAGCAAATTCGGTTCCCCTTTATCTGACAATTAGCGTAGATTTTAAACATAGAAGGCCAAAACATCCCTAATGAAAATTAAATTGCACTAATAAACTAGCCACTAGAGGGTGGAAATCAACCTGACTTTTTAAACACTTTGAACACTTTTTTTTTTAACATGTGTTCCTTTTAAAAATTGTGAACACGACGACGACGATATTGTGGCAGTTTTAATATCACGATATCACGATATTGCCCTTATCGTGACATCCCTAATTGACACAGGTAAAACCAATTTGTTTTTGGCTATGATCAAATGTTTCTCAACACCACACCTCTAAAATTCATTGAATATGTTCGAGCGCCAACATGGCTGTCAAGTAGCTTGCATGTCTGCCTCACATTTCTGAAGTTCTATTAAAACACCTTTTAAGCTTATATGGGTCTCCTAGATATTATCTACATTATTTGAACTGTAAGAGAAAAGGTTATTATGTCTTTATGTGCTCTGTTATTGGCTGAAGACCATTCCAGGTGTACCCCGCCAAATATCAGTTGAATGGCCTGCGGCTCAGGCACAATAATGGATGTTTGGATGGTTTAGCATCCCCTAACAAGGTCATACTTAATTTGAAAATGAAGGATTTAGGTCACATATCAGTAAAAAATAAAAAAATAAAATAGTGCAATATACTTGGACATGGCACAATAGCACTGACAGGTTGTCGCAAAGTCAGAATAAATAGTGTGGATTGTCCACTAAAAAATGCTACATGCAAATATCTGCTGATATATCAAATTCTGCAGACAAACCCCTCGAAATGAAAATATGACTGCCTTGGCTGAGGTAATGAAAACATCCCTTTGCAGTTTTGCACAAAGGCTGCTTTAACACTGAATGCAATCACTTTTAAGGGGGCACCCGCTGGGTCGAAACCAATAAGCCTATTCAATCTGTGCCGCCTTTATTCCAGCAGGCACGATCGCCTTTTTTTTGTGTCTATTTTATTTCCCGGTGATGACTAACACACGGCACACAATTGCACCGGCGGTGCCCTATTGACGCTGACCTCCGCGCATATATTGATATGCTATCAGTGAGGGAAGCACTCTTCTCAGTGGCATTCCGTAGAAGTGAAATGTACATTTGAGGTTTTGGTGATGTTCCCCCCCCCCCTTGGGTGTAGTTCACTGATCATTCTCTAGGCCTCACGAAAATATAGGCTATAAATTGCATCGGCCAACCCGTCACATGCTAAGGGAACGTGAAGCCACCGGCTGCATGGCTGATTTGGCTGCACATGGGCCGCGATAACAGATATTGGGCCTGTTTAGACTATGCGGCAAAATGAACACGCCACTTGAGAGAGAAAGCATATACTGTACATGAATGTCAACTTCATAAAAAAGGTTATGGAAGAAAAATAGTCTTTGATGTTTGTAAAAACACTTAACTCATTCACTCCCAGCCATTTTCCCTGAAGCAACCACCTTCACTCACGGCTGTTTTACTGGATTTTGACTGATTTTGCATGGCCAACAGAATATTGTCTTCTATTGCTATAAAAACATAGAACCTCCCAAAAGAAAGATGAAAGTCTCTTCTTTCATCAGGAAAAAAAAAGTATATTTCTATTTGTTTCCATTTTGCAGCAATTAGCATTTGAATAAAGCTATGTTTCATCATTATTCACAAATCTATTTAGAATTTTGAGTAATTGAGCTTTTGTTCAACATGGCCCTGGTTGATCTCCTTCGCTCTGCTACCACCTGCTGGCCGTTTGAGTAATAACTACGATTTTTTTCAACCGTACTTTGCAGTTGAGAGGCTGCATCAAATTCTGTATGTTCTAGTATAAAACAAAACAAAACATAAAAACGTATGAATACGTCTTTGGGACACTTAAATGTTTAAAATAGAACGTATTTACATGTTTTTGGGAGCAAATGAGTTAAATGCGATTCAGGCTTAATTTTATCTGATGTTTACGAGAACACTTAGGTTAGACTAAATTGCCATTGGTGTTTTTGCAAAAATAAAAATAACATTTGGTTTGCATCTTACAAAGAGACCAACATGAGGTTCATTAAAGGTGGATGGATAATACACCGTGGTATATTTTTTGACATTATCAATTTAAATGAATTAAATGAATTCAACAATTTCTGATTTTATTCTAAATTTTAAATAAAATAAAACAAGTAACTTTACAAATATTACTTGTGAAATTTGTATGGATAGGAAGATATAAATCATATGAATTTTAAAAAATAACCTGCAAATATAAGAGCAGTATGCGTATGTCTTTCTCAGCTTTTGCACAACAATCACTAAATTGGACTGCATGCGTCTACATTTGGCTGACAAATACAGTATATTTCATTTAGGCTTTAAGATGACTGATACGCAAGACAACGTCTCTCACGACGCTAAAGGGCTTTAGTGGAGTAATTACGGAGGTGGATGGACCAGATAAGCCAAAGCATCATCTGATTGGATCAGGCAGGAGGCAGAACGGACGCTGGGAGGGCCCCACCACCAATGCAGAGAGGACACTTACCACCATCTTGTTTTTGGACACCCAGCAGTCAGCGGGGAAGTCCTGCAGCATGGGCACCAGGAACTGCAAGCAGCCGTCCCAGTGGCAAAGCAGCAGCATCATGCCGATAAGGTTGACGATCCTGACCATGGCGCTGGCCAGGTCGTAGGTCATGTGGAAGATCTGTGAGGATAAAAGCAGGATATGGATGGTAATTAATCAAATTCCCAGACAACTCTCACTGGATTGCGAAGCATGCCGCATTCCAGTATGTTGAGGGGGGTGATTCAATGGTAAGGCACAGATGCCACATTTTTTTAAGGCACAACATTCTTTGGTCTTTTTAGAGGCAGGAACAGGATTAAATGTACATTTGTTGGCTCATGTCACCAGCCGGAATGCATGAATGAATCATAAGCAGCTACATTTCACCTTATGACATTAACGTCAATTTCCACTCCAGTCATACGTAAACCAAAATGGTGGCACATACAAGTCAACATTGGCAACAACCATAAATAATATAGAGCTACTTTCAATCTTAAAGGTTCAAACACTTTCAGCCAGTGGTCCCATGATGCTCTGCGGCATTCGTGGTGTCAAGACAACTATTTCCTATATACCAAAAAAAAAAAGAAAAAAAGTTTTGAGCAGGTGTAGGCACAGAAAGCAAAATTGTCTTTTATGGTTGCAAAATCTTGAAAATGAAATTTACTAAAGAATAAATGATATTGGGTGTTACAAGAATACATCAAGTTTGCAGAAAAGACAAATTAGCTTGATTTTTACCAAAGCAGCATATTTTTTGTGAATTGTCTTAATGGTAGGAGAACATCTTAGGTTTGCAGAAAACGAAACTATATTTGATGTTTTAAAAATTTCTTCGGGTCGCTGCTCTCCTAAGACTTAATTGTCTCTGATGTTTAGAAAAATCCGTTATATTTGCAGAAGACCTAACTATTATGACAACACATTACATTCATGATGACTGACGTCTTTGATGTTTGAAAAGCGTCAGGCTGTCTTTTGCGTATGTTTACCAAAACACGTGCATTTAGTTCCATGAAGATCAAATAGTCTTGGCTATTAATGGAAAACATATATCTGGCTCACTTGTTTGGTTGATAAGTGGAATACAATGTGGAATTAAGAAATATTTTCCTTACCATCTCATTATTATTATTATCGAAGTAACAGTGCCTCATGTGAGTAACATAACTCACTAACTAACAACAGCGTGCCACCGCATAACTTTAGTCGGCGCTTGAATTCTGGCAATTTAATTTTTTTATTTCGATATTGTAGTGTATGGCAGACGTGGGCAGGGCATCGCCTAACATTTAACAATGTTCACTATCATCCCTGTAGTGTAGTGTGAAAATTGTGTCTTCGATGTCGGTAGAAACACGTTGGCTAACAAGCTAACAGCATAAGCAAAGCTAATACTGTAGGTAACGTTAGAGGAAGCAACCATGTGCCTTATAATTCAACTGATTATGTGGACAACTGCACAGCTCTTAAGAAGGTTTTGTGGTCACTTTTACAATTATAATACTACAATCCTAATTACCTTTTAAGAGAGATTAAAAAATGGAGAACAAAATAAAAAACAAAACTAGAATTTCATTGCATACGGTGAGCTAGACTCTATTTTGTGCATCACACATTTGTAAGATGTGGCAAAATGAAAGCCTTACTACTAGCCACAGATGAGCAGGTGCATGCAGATGTTCTGAGAAGCGTCCTCCGGGAAACGCTCCCTCGTTTCTCCGACTGGGACTTTGCTGAATCACTCCTATCATCAGCCACTCAGCCAAATACAATAATGGCAAGCCAGGGCGGAGGTAACGGCGCTCCTGGGCCGAGAGTGCTTCACGGGCAGGGTTTGTTAATCCTAATGATAAATATACTCGCAAGGCGCTGCAGGACTTGTGGGCCGATGTAGATTTTAATGGCCGTGGCCATTCGAAAGCCTCTTAATCCCACAGAAGAGCACCGCTAACTGCTCCACACCTGATTAAAATCCACTCAGGGCATTTTAAGGGCTTGCCACTCACACCGTATCTTTGTTGTGAGGAAGAAATGATGACATCAATTTTTTCATCTGTCCGTTTTTGTCTTGTAAATAGATAAATACAAACTTTGTCTACCTGTTGTAGCTGTAGTTCATATTTTTAAAATGTCAACGAGCATCATGGAAGTAACTGGTTAAGCTATTTTGCAAGATATTCTAGGGCTGTAACAGTATGCCAAAGGTCATGGTTCAAAACACATGCCAACCTTGGTTTTAAGGTCACGGTTCAATACATATTTGGTGCAGTCATGCAAAATTCAAAGAAGTATTTTTCTAATGACATTTAAAAAAATAGCAGTAATCAATTCATCCATTCTCGATAGTGCTTGTTCTCATTAGGTTGTGAACCTGTCACAGCTGATTTTGGACAATTTTTTAGACAAAAAAAATATATTCACATTCACATATATGAGTTTAGCATCTCCATTGAACCCAAATACACGTTTTTAAAATGAGGAAGGAAGCCGAAGTACCAGAGGAAATCTACATAACGATGGAGTGAATTTAAGCGAGATTCAAACCTGGATCTGCTACCTGTAAGGCGGACGTGCTTACCACTAGTGCACAGTGCAACCACAAAACAATACAAAAAACCCACAACCTCGATTAAGACAGCTTTTTTATGTATTGAAAACGGTAACATGCAAAATGTTTTTGTTATTAAAGCTAAGACGGATTTCAATAGCAAATGCAATTCTTATCTTTTTACACCTTTATCATTGTCACAAATGTCAAAAGTAACACGAAATGACCTGTTGAGTTAATAAAGAGATTGAATGTATTTCCAGAACAACTGTTGTCTCACCATGCTGAGTTGATTTGTTTTCATTTGTTTTAAATTATAGTATAATATACACATAATGGTTTCACAATATATGCATTACCTTTGATGTTGCCTGTAACGGATTTTAATGATGTTCATCGGAACTCTTTGGTGGAGAAATCAACCATCTAATTGAACAAAGTGCTGCCGTTTACTTCCCTGCTTGTTGATTTCGTTCCTGTGCGTGTTTATTTGCTTGCGTGTTAAGAGCAGGGCTGCCCGTGTTGTGCTTCTGTCGGGACGATGCGAGAGGAGCCGCCGCCGACGCGGTACCTTCAAATCACATCATCGTAACTCCATCATGGAGGAGCGCCTGGGAAAGTGTGCCAGGGTGCGAATCAAGCATCGGGCAGCTTTTCTCAAGAGTGGATGACAGATACACAAACACGCCGCTCTTTCCTGCCCATTTCCTTCCTACTGATGTTTAGCCCTCGGCGCTATTGTTTGTTTTCCTTTTATTAAAGGAGTAATCTTCCTTTAAACGCGGTGGAGAAAAATCAGCTGCACAATGTTGCAGGATGTCCAATTTCCTGTCGGCGCTGCAATGACATTCCATAACCTTAAAAGTGTTCAATTCACTCTGTGGCAATTGAATAAATCATGAGGTACCCCTGATTTTCCTGTCTCGTCACAGTGCTCCTGATCTATTTTTCATTTAAGAAATCATATTTCCAGATAGGAAATGAGTGCTTTTAAGCAAAATGGAAGCACATTGAAGCAAAAAGCAATTTGTGACACATTAAGCCCTTAAAGCCGGAAGTGGCTAAAGTCTGGCCATTTGTGGCCTGCAGCTTGGCACATTCAGAAGCTATAGGTAAGCTAACAATCAACATTACTTTTATGTATGACTAATAATAATAATAATAATAATAATAATGGAAAATGTTCACATAAGGTTTGGGGGTGGGGACGTGCAATTATTCTACACATTGCTGAGATGTAGCATGCTTTTCTTTAAATATACTTTGTACAGCATAATGCATTGGATTGGTTTTAGTATTTTAATCAACAAAAAGTGAAGAATCTCAATACCTGGACACCCCTGCCGCAAGGACACACACACGTGCGCGCACGCGTACGAGTGCAGTCTACTGTTAAAACTGTGAAATGTGCTTTTTATGCAACATCAATTGTGTTGTCTTGTTCCTCGTGTCCTCGGGCAGACTGCAGGAAGAAGCAGCATGTGCAAAGTTAAACAATAAAAGCACAGCAGCTTACTCATTGGGAAAAAATTCCATAACTTTATTGTTTTTTCCAAGAGAGAGGTTATTATGACAGAAACTGTATCAATAGGTTGATTTTATTGTGCAGGACTCAAGTCCCTCATTCTTGTTCCTCAGATTGGTTCTTGTTAAAGATCGTTATTGTAACACAAAGGATGGAGATTAGTTCCCTTATAAGTTCACCCTCCAGCCACCGGTGGTGTGATATAAAACCCTACCCTGTACTGGAACGTGCCTACAAAAAAAAAATTAAAAAAAATAAAAAAAAAATAAACAATGAGAGCCAAACATTAAGGATGATGGATTGATCAGAAATTTTGATTCAATTGATAGGTGAGGATGGCAACATCAAGCAGGCAAAAAATGAGCCGTGATTGATGAAGGTGCAATAGTTTCTCATGAGGGACTCATCATGAGGAGATGTCCATATGAGAGGCCACTCTTATGACTCCCAGCATTGTCCTAATAAAGGAGGGCAACCAGTGTAGTCCTCCTTGTTTATATGCAAGGCTGCATTAGGTACACAGACGGAAAGCGCAAGACTCCTACAAATTACTAAAATAAACTAAATTCAGTATGATTGTGAGTTGTATTCGTGATCACGTGTTTGTTTCATTGCCAATCCATCTAATATAACGTCATGTGAAACTGCAAAAAAAAAAATGTTGACCACTGTTTTACTGTACAATAACCTCCATCTAACGTGCTAAACAAAATTCAATACACATGACAGGGATCCGAGGTCCTTGTGAGGTTTTGATCGAAAAGCCTTGGGGGGCAGAGAGAGGATGCGGGGCAGCTGTCAAGTCCTCGCAAAACAGATGGAGTGAGAAGAGTGTGATTTAGGTGAGAGAATGGATGCGTCATGGTGGAAACTGGCCAGGCGCTGTCGTGCTTGTGTGGTGCCGAGGCACTAATGGTGATGACACTAACAAAACAATGGCTCTCATATTGTTTTCCTTATGGCCTTCGCAATGGTACGATCTCAGCATGTGCACTGAGCAGTGGGGAACCCTTTTACTATAGAGGGGAAGATTAATTTGGAATAAAATACTTTCTGGTATACACTGAATTTAAAATATGAGATATGATCCAACAAACTAGCAAATTTTTACTGTAATATACAAACATATTAATCAGTAAGTACCGTATTTTCCGCACTATAAGGCGCACCGCATTATAAGGCGCACCTTCAATGAATGTCATTTTAAAACTTTTTCCATATATAAGGCGCTACAGTAGAGGCTGGGGTTACGTTATGCATCCATTAGATGGTTCTGCGCTAAAGGGAACGTCAACAAAACAGTCAGATAGGTCAGTCAAACTTTATTAATAAATTACAAACCAGCTTTCTGACAACTCCATTCACTCCCAAAATGAATAAACAGCTGTTTTATTATTTTCTCTGAGGTAAAGTATTAGTTTTAGCTAGTGAGCCAAGATGGCGGGATCATCTGCGCATGCGCGTCACCGATCGTCAGGGTCAACAATAGCGTCTTGACAGCGAGACCTGTTGTGGCTCAATATCGATCCATATATAAGGCGCACTGGATTATAAGGCGCATGGTCAGCTTTTGAAAAAATTGAAGGCTTTTAGGTGCGCCTTATAGTGCGGAAAATACGGAAAATGTATGCAAAGTTGAATGTGTCGATCCGTGTGGTAATTGCCCCATACTGCATCATCACCCGTGCTTGATTGACACACAGTGTGATAAGTAATGAGTTTTATCAATTAAATCAGCGCGTCAGGATTCATTTCTAATCACGACAGCCAACCCGTGGACCTGTGGGAAGGCTGGGGTTTCGCTCCTGCAAAAGAAAAAAAAAAAAAGGCCTTCACCAAAATGTCATGTGCATGCATGCCGTCATGCTGGAGGGAGTGCATGTGGTGAATGAGAAGTGGGCCTGGGAGTGGACCACAGGGAACACCCTTCCATCATCTGTCTAAACGGGGCTGCAGGGCTCCGATCACCCCATGAAAAAAACAAAACAAAAAAAACAAAACACTCTTCCTGGCGAGATGTGCCTTTCGGTTTGTGCCGGATCACACATTTATGTGCAATGGTCTTTAAAAAACTCAATCCACTCGGGTGGCTATTCATATAACAACGCAGCCCATTCACGGTGTTGGGGACCTGTCAGTGTTGCCGGCGAGCCTCATTGTGCGCCCCATAATGGCTCATTAAATCTTTTCTTGCGGCCTTTCTTATCTCTCAAAGAGCACTCGTTGACCGAGGAGACGGGTCAGCGAGTGCCGGCTGATGAGTTGATTTACCTTCTTCAAATAACTTTGCGTGGATTTAATGAGTGAGAGGTGGTCGCAGCAATTTTGGGAACCCGGGGATGGGGGGGGGGGGGGGGGGGGGGGGGGTTGGTGGGTGGGAGATAAGGGGTTGGCCATGTTTGCCAAGGCGGCCAAGCGTGAAAAAACTGAAACGTTTTTCCTCAAATGAATTGCCTCAGCTCAAATTGACAGCATGCCTCAATTAGTCGCCAATTGAAGAAATAAACGCCACTTCTCAAATAGACGGTATGCCTCAATTTGTTGCAGAGTATGTCTTCCACGAAAATAAATAAATGTCTTCTCAAATAGACATCATGCCTCAATTAGTCGCCAATTGCACAAAGAAAAAGCCCCCTCCACAAAAAGACATCATGTCTCAGTTACTTTTCACTTAAGCAAATAAACACCTCACCTCAGACACCATGCCTCAATAGATCACCGGTAGAATAAATAAATGCCTCTCCTCAAACAGACTGTGTCTAAATTAGAGTGGGAAGAAATGAACGCCTCTCCTCAAATAGATACTGTGCGTCAATTTTTTGCCAGATGCATTGTCAATTTAAATAAACTAAAGTCTCTTCTTAAATAAATGCCCTCCAATCAAGAAACTCTATCTCAGTTAAGAAATTAATGCCTCTCCTCAAATAGATACTGTGCCTCAATTTTTTTCCAGATGCATTGTCAATTTAAATAAACTAAAGTCTCTTCTTAAATAAATGCCCTCCAATCAAGAAACTCTGTCTCAGTTAGGAAATTAATGCCTCTCCTCAAATGGACAACATGTCTCAATTTGCATCATCCACTTCAATAAATAATCATCTCTCCTAAAATAAATAGAGTACCTTAACTCATTCACTCCCAGCCATTTTCACAGAAGCAATCCCATTCGCTCCCGGCTGTTTTACTGAATTTTGACTGATTTTGAAAGGCCCACAGAATATTGTGTACAATTGCTATAAAAGCATGGAACCTATCAAAAGAAAGATCAAAGTCTCTTCTTTTATCAGGAAAAAAAGTATGTTTCTACCTCTTTCCGTTTTGCAGCAATTAGCATTAGAAGAGAGCTAAGTTTCATCAATTTTCACAAATCTATTTAAAATTAATTAATTAATTAAAAAGTAATTTAGCTTTTTTTCAACATGGCACTGGTTGATTTCCTTTGCTCTGCTGCCCCCTGCTGGCCGTTTGTGTAATAACTACCATTTCTGCAACCGTTCTTTGCAGTTGAGAGGCTGCATCAAAGCCTTCTGTATGCTTTAGCAAAAAACGTATAAATACGTCTTTGGGACACTAAAAACATAAAAAAAACGTATTTACACGTTATTGGGAGCAAATGAGTTAATTAGTTGCCACTTAAACAAATCTCGTTTCAACAAATATTTCTCCTCAAATACCTGCCATGCATCAATTAGTCATCGATTGAACATAAACAGCTCCCTTCAAATAGAGGCTGCACATTACATAGTCGCTTGATGCCTAACGCAAATAGATACCGTACGTCACTTACTAATTTGTTGAGCCCAATCTTTTTCAACTTTCTTGTGTTATTGCAATTATGAGTACAAATAAAGGCCTCCTCTCAAATAGACACCTTTTTTTCCAAATGTGTGCTGTCTCTTAATACTGCACACACGGACAATCAGAGCATCAACTTTGTTTTTTAAATACAGCCAAACACTTTAGGTCACACCATCCCCATAAATATCCTCTTTGTGTTTTGGAGACTACTCACTTCTGTAAAAGCTCCCCCACTTTTCCATGCTGCTCTCAAAAACATTTCCTGAAACATTTACGGGCTCAGCCAGTCAAAACAGTTCTGTGGAGGCATCAGGCGTGGCGAGAGGTCGCCTTCAGAGCTCAGTCATTAGCGTGCTGCCCGGAATCTGATTTAACGGGATGACTAATCGCATCCAAGTCACTGGCTCATCAACAGCAGACAACTCCGATGAGAAGAATATCCGGTCACAGTCTTATTTTTATCCCGGAGACAAGTGACAAGAGGAAGCTGACAAGAAGGGAAGATGCCACGTGTGTATATGTGTGTGTAGTTGTGTCTTTGATCCGTATTTCAGTTAATTGGGGACGCCCTGGTCAAACGTTTGCTCACAGTCACATGGGTGCGAACAGGCACTCGAGGTTAGAAAAGTGTCAATGTCGGATGCTAAATCCCCCGAAAACTAAATCCATGTAATATCGCCAGAAGTCACATAAGTAAGCACGCCACATGACAACGGCTGTAAAAACAAAACCATAAGTCTGTGTGAAATTGACGCAATCTGAGATTATTTTTGACAGCTCTACTTAAACACAAAAGGGGATTCATGAGATAGTGATGGTCAGAGTAGCATAGCATTTTAGCAACATGTTCTAAAATGCATTTTTGCATATGAAGTTTATTTTTGCTACACCACAGGAAAATAGTTTTGGACACTTACTAGTAGGCTACTTACTACTGTCAATACCACTAAACGTGAAAACGACAGGCAGTGTTGTATTTTGATTGGTTAGTTAGCAAACAAGATTATGTAAAGTACAGTTCGTGTATGTAAATTGTTAACATTTATATATTTATGTGAAGGGCAAACATTTTAGTGTGATTTGAGTGAAAGGATAGCTATATGGGCTTTATTGTCAAGACCAGCGCAAGCCTAGCACAAAGCACATTGCAGTCTAACTGCGCTTGAGTGGAGTTTTCTTACTTTTTGTATTTCCAAAGCCATAGCGTGGGTGTGAAATATATGTTCTTGTGAGTGACACACATTTTGTGCATATGAATGAACAGCCAGTTGTTAACAGTATGCTATTACATAACCTTGAAACCTCATACACCTGTTCTGGTGTAAACGTAGGACAGCCAACTTTATCACCAAAGTTTTTCTTTAATTAAAAAAAAAAAAAAAGTTTCAAAAAAGCATGCACGTTATGGACCTAAACATGGTCAAAACATCATTTGCAACAGTGTGACTGCACACGGAGATATTTTAATCTTTAAAATTAACGTTTGTGGCCAAATGCAGTAAATGCTACTGATGTAATAAATATCACATCTGAAATGGCTATTAAGCAGCAATTTGGTCCATTTATGGCAAATCATTGTAAAGTAATTCCATCATATCATCCATGATCATAATACAAAACCACACCGGGTTTGACTCTCAAATGTATGTCAATTTAATTCACTATTTCACAATTATAATCAGATTTTAAACTTAACAAAGATTTTGCCCCTTAAAACACAAACACAGTTTGAAGATAAACCATCGCCAAAAACGTCTAACTCTGCTTTGACCCACGTAATCCGCCTGTCTTTATCTCCTGGCATGGCCGACTGAAGCAGTTTGGGGGTCAAGTAGCATGCGCAAGGACACTTCAACTCTTTTGTGATGATGTGCCAACATGTCTGCGCTTTGGGCTGCTAACACAGTGCGCCCGTTTTAAGGATAGTTATATCCGCGTGTGGGGTAGATGGCTGAGAAGCGTGCCTGCTTTTGCACGTGTTGAAAAATATATGTGTTATATACATATCAGTAGAATTTGTAGGATTTGCTGACATGATTATGGGCTATGTTACTGTGACAATAATTTTAAAATTCAAAACCGGGACACTACAATTTCTCTGAAAATGAAATATACAAAATAAATCTATGTGATTGACATGCACATGACCCAAACAACTGGCTTGCTGACTAGAATTTAAAAAAAACAAAAAAAACACGAGCCATACCCACTTCCCTGACGACGTCTTCTTGCAGTGCTTCAAACAGACTTTTGCATTATTCTAGTTAATATTGTTTAGTATCACATACTATGTGAATTGTTGTCCATTCGGCATCCATTGCAGCCTGATAATCCTGGAAGCGGGATTACCACAGCTGCGGTCCCTTCTCATTTTTCCCCATTCTCGTTTCTCATTTTTCCCCTGATGTGTGTTTTTTTTTTTTTAAGCAAGTTTTTCCTTGCCCTTTTGTGGTTCGATCAGGGGATGTTGTTGATTTTTGTCAATTGAGGGTATGTGAAGCCCTTTGAGACTCTTGTGTGATTAAGGGCTATACAAATAAACTTGACTTGACATGACTTAACGTGACTTGACTTGACTTGAGACAAAACCTGTGTAATAGTGGAACAAAACAATGTGGCTGGCGAAACCCGATGGGACTGGTGAGACACGTCTCAAAACGGGACTCTGTTAAACGTGACTGTCCCGACTCCCGATAAAACCCAGTAGTCTAATCACCCTAGGTTAAGCTAACGTAGCAGACTAAAATGCATCTTTTCGATAACAATTATGAGAGCTTGTGATTGGACAGTCATTACTTTCACATAAGTGTGTGAATGGACATTCGGATGTTTACGTTCTTTCTCTGTGTGCTGATTAAACAAGTGTAAAAAAACAAAACAAATGAACACGCATAACACACTGACAGAGTTAATCCTTTGATGCCGGCTGAAATGAGGTAAAGTGAGGTGCGCTGACAGATCTCGTCAGATGTCCAAAACAGCCACATTATTCATAATCGACCCTCTTTCGCTGCACTTAAGCTGAGTAAAAGCAGCCTTTCCTCTATCAGAAGACAGAGCATAAATGTCCTGTATTGTGTCGGCTCATTTAAGCTGTTCTGTGAATGTTCGGTTAACTGGTCTTCACTCCTTAACAAAGAAAAATAAAAAATGTTGCTCGTATCAGTCAAGTGATCTTTTTTTTCCATGCTAGTGATATAAATGGCACATTTTTGGGGGGTTTATTTCACACTGTAACATCTATCCGGCTAGTCTTGAATTCCTAAACAAAAGAAGAAAACCACAGAAAATGAGAGAAAGAAGATTTTCATGTTAAAATGTACTCCCCGCAGTATTAAGAGATGCAGTGTTCAGCGTTCGGCTCTGCTCTGCTCAAGTCAAACACTTCCCGCAAGAAGTGTCCTTTGCGTGACTCCTTACTGGAGAGAAAATGAAACTCAAACAATCACAAAAAACGGGTGAATATACCCCAATGCTATTCATAGCGTAGCATGCTGAAATGCAGACAGTATTTTATTCTGTGTGTGTGTGTGTGTCAGAGAAGTACATGTCATTTAAGAGAGCGATGCTGGATGGCATTCAGTCTTGTTACAAGAGCTAAATATTGCACAGTGTGATGAATCACGAAGGATCCTCACTCAGCGCCGTGAAAATGACCTTTTTTTTCTTTTTCTTTTTCTTTTTTTTAACACTCATCTTTATACACTGTTTCTCTATATTGACCAAATGCAGACAATGCAGTTTATTGTTATTTTTTGTGGTAGAAGACTTTGGAGCAGTAAATTGATACAATGTATGTGAAAAGAAACAGACTTATGTTTACATTATCTTTGTATGGAGTAGGCTGATGCCTACATTATGTGTATGAGTGCAATGTGTGTGAGTTTACTTTTTAGTGGTTGTGTGAATGGACTGACGGTTATGTTATGGGCCATATTTTTGCAGACAGACGACAGAGCGCAGCATCAAAACGGGTGCATCCTATATTTGTGCAACAGTGTATCCGCCATATTCTATTCCACGCTATCGGCACATCTAGCAATTTGATAATTAAAAGTAGATTCGATTTTAGACTCGCTAAAACCAGGTCTAAGTGGTGATGCAGGTGGTGTAATGTGATAGTGTTAGATTTAAGATTCAACAGATTTTGATCTCCGTGTGGTGCATGTTAGAAAATGTCATTTTCTTTATAATATTTTTAAAATCAATCATGTGGTGCAATGATTTGCCTCCAATTGCCATCCTTTTGCCATGCAGCACACCTCTCTGCTGAATTTAAATGGATTAATGAGGGGAGCCGCTTCGATTGGCTGGGGGTCGGCTGCGTTCCATCCCACAACAACACAAAACGGGGCAAATTTGGAATGTGGTTTGTGGTGATACCTATCATTAAAATACAACTCTGCATCTAGCTACGTGTCCACTACTTTCGACAGATCAGGCAAGCAAGAAGTACGGTGGCCTTAAAGGGTGCAAAAGATAACCAGAGTCCAAGAACTTTTACGTGTGGCAGTCTCATGGGAAACACCAACACAACCTCCCTTACTTGATTTCTCTTAAACCTCCACAATTGACATTCAAAAAGTCAGACAGGAGTGTCTTGTGAGTCCCCAAAATATTCAAATGTGGCGCGAAACGTTGATGGGAAAAGTCACAGAGTCAGTCAAGGGCGACAAGTTATTCTGCTGTGTGACACATGACATTTTTGTGAGGTTGCATCAGGAGTAGGCTGGCACTGAGGCAAAGCTGGCCTTTTACTCTCTCTGCCTAACTGGCGTTGATCAGCGAGCGAGCGCCGCACTCGCACGCCACCCGCGACCGCATGAAACATGCAAATGGCAGCTGGCAGTGTGACGTTGTGATGTCTCTTTTGTGGTTATTGTTGCCCATCGGTTTAGGAAGGATTGCCTTCTTTGAGTCATTATGATTGTATATGAATGGACACGTGTGCTTACATTCAATCCCAAAACCTTTCAACAGCGAGGCACATGTGCTAACCACTAGCTCATTGTGCTGCCCGTAAGGTGTCGATGTTTATTTAATCATCTATTCGGCTTGTTTCCTTCCCGTTCCCTCCTCCTTAATCACACTGTTGCCTCAGTGCTCAGGCTTAACACGCAACCGCTCTTTTCGCCCGAGTGCCGACCCCCGTCAAGCAAAAGTCGGACCAAATATCCCGTGATGCCTTCGTCCTGGGCTCCCGGAAGCGGTGGAGGGCACGCGTGGGGGGGAAGAAGGGGGTTTCTCCTCCCAGTGATTCATTTGAACTTTTCCTCTCTTTGAAATGGCATCAGAGAAATGGATGTCACCACACACTGTTCTCCATGCAGAGTGCGGGCTGGATGGATGTGTAATAACACAGAAATTATAAGAAGACGGGCGACGGGCAGGTCCGGTGAAAAGGTGCTTTGATTGGCAATCAGGCACTATTCAGTGCCTTCCGTTTGTCATGCACACGGGTAAAGCTGTCTAATTGAGTGTTTTGATTGTGCAAACAGGACAATTGATGGGCCTGTCGATGGATTTAGTTCTGTTTGCATCAGACGCGTTGTTCATAACTGGCAGACAGATGCACACGTGGATGTGTGCAACTGTGTATGCACTTTTGGACTTAGATACCTATGTGTATGACCATTAAAAATAATTAAAAAAAACAAAAACGTTTTATTTTACAGTATATCGTCACTGCATTGTGAAAAACACTTATGTCCATTTTTGTCATTATTTACATTTTTATGTTTTTTTTAGGATGATGAAACTGAATGCAGAGATCCCAAAACTGTTGTTATACAATTGTATATATGAGTATTAGGGGTGTGAATTGCCTAGTACCTGACGATTCGATTCGTATCACGATTCACAGGTCACGATTCGATTCGATACCGATTAATCCCGATACGAATTTATAAGTCGATTGTTGCGATTTTTTTTCATTCAAATTTAGAAAATACTAATCAGTAAGCTTGTAGAGTGTAAGATTTATATGAAAATGTATTATTTATTTATCTGAAATTTCAGTCTTATAGAGGTTGTAATCTGTTTCATGTTTGAACAGCATTAAAATAAAATATTAAGGCTTAATGTTCCGTTCATATATATACATTCTTCCATGCTCAAGGTGTGAATCCTAAAAAAAAAAAAAAAAAAAAAAAAAAAAAAAAAAAAAAAAATCGATTCTGCCCTTATTGAATCGATTCGAGAATCGCGCGATGTAGTATCGCGATATATCGCCGAATCGATTTTTTTTTAACACCCCTAATGAGTATGAGTATATATGATTTATAAATGTATTATGGTATATGTCTAGGAATTTGTAGTATGTACATATGTTGCTGGATAATGCACGCATGTCTAAGTGCACTTGTATTCATAACCAGGTGCAGACATTTTATTTAAAAAAAATATTAACCTAGTATGTATTAATAATGAAACAAGTTTAAATATATAATGTATAAGGGGTAGGACTAGATACGTTTTTAACTTCTTCCCACTCCCTTTTGAACATGTAAACAGTGATGATTTTATGGTTTGTTTGTTTTTTCTTCTTTTTTAATTTTTGTTTCTCTGCTGTTTGTTTGTATGTTTGTTTATATGTTCAATAAATCAAATCAAATCAAATGTCATATGCATTTCATTCAGAAATACAGTATGTCATGAGAGTGTACATCAACCGCTTTAAATCATTGCAGAAATCAATTCATTGAATACTTTATCATTATCATTATTATTATTACTACCAAATCTGAGCTATAAATGCACGTAGAGCTCCAAGAATCCAACATGTTGCACACAATTCCATTAGGTCTTCTCAACTCCACAATGCCATATCTACTTTGCACCTTTTACCATGGAGACCAAACAAGATCCGTGCGGTTGGAGCGACGGGAACTTTTCAAATTGATGCCACAATTACAATCACGCTCATATCGCGCAAAAGCCCCTGCGGGATCTGCGGTCCCACTACTATCTGCATGGGCGCACAGAGAGAAATGCCAATCAACACTGTGGTTTTATCATCTCGCTGGCGACTGAGGTGCCGAAAAAAGAGCATCTTCAATCTTTGTGCATAATTACAAGTGCACCTCCATTCCCAGGAGACATACAGTATACAGTGCTGTACAAACATACAATACGGCTGCGGTAGAATGCCACTGCTGATTGGATTGTAATTATAAAGTGCAGAAATTGGATGGAATTCATTCATTTCCATACAATAAAAAAAACAACCCTCCCTCCCAAACGACAAGGTGGAACAATTCTTGTCCTACCTCTTCCCATTGGTGGATGTAGCGAATGAGTCGAGAGAGGCGTAGGAGGCGAAGCAAGCTGAGAATCTTGGTGAAGCGGACGATCCGCAAGGCGCGCGCAGTCTTGTAGAAGTCGGAGTCAATGCGCGTCTCCACGATGAGGAAGATGTAGTCCACCGGGATGGAGGAGATGAAATCCACCACGAACCAGCTGCGAAGGTACTTGATTTTGATTTGCTGCGGGTCCAGGATGATCTCCGTGTTGTCCTCCTTGACGATGCCCGTCCGGAAGTTGAGCACGAGGTCCAAGAGGAAGAAGGTGTCGGAAACCACGTTGAAGACGATCCAGGGGGGCGTGTGCTCGTCCTTGAAGAAAGTGATGCCTACGGGGATGATGATGAGGTTTCCCACCATCAACAGCAGCATGGTTAAATCCCAGTAAAACCTGGTGGGGGAGACAAATGAACAACATTTAAATGGAGCATTGAGTGAAAACTGATTTCACTGCACTACCATCCATGTATTTCCAAAGCCGCTTTTCAGTTCAGTATCGCAAGGGGGTTGGAACCAATCTCAAAGGATGTTGGACTATACATTGGATTGATTGGGGTTTTCTGTATCGGTTGTGGGAAAGCTATGACATGCCAGCTGATTTATGGCGAAAGGCAGACTATACAATCAATGTATTGGTCCCCAAACAATCACACTGCAGAAATACATGACATTTATATCTCTAGCCAGTAGCCACTGTGCAGGAATAGATTCAATGAAGGCTGCACGAGAGTCACTTATGTGAACAACTACACTGTCAATGATCGACTCCTGATTTACACAGTTTTTACAAGGTTATCAACTGTTCTCCACCTGAAAACACAATTTATACATGATTCAACATTTTGACAATTTGAGGGTATATGCTAAATACGACTACTGTAATTTCCGGGCTATAAGCCGCGACTTTTTTTTACACGCTTCCAACCCTGCGGCTTATACAATGATGCGGCTAATTTATGCATTTTTTCTAATGGCCGCCAGGGGTGCTCGAGCAGAAAAGGTAAGAGTGAGACAGGTGGAATATATGTGTTGAGGAAGACGCAAGTTTAATGTAACTTTGCGCTTTGTGCACGAATCAAATGGGCATGAACACACCCTCATCATGGAAAATACAAGAAGTCTCAGTGACTTTTACCGGTATGTTATTTTCAACCAGGCCTGTTAGTGCTGTGTTACTGCCGTATTGCTGCTGTGTTACTGCCGTGTCACAGGCACTGTTTGGAAAAAAAAGCTAAGGTATATTATTAAACCTTTGAAAACTCTCTGTACCGTCTTTCTTTGTAAATATCTCATGTTTCAATGTGGGCCCATGCGGCTTATGTATGTACAAAATGTTTCTTTCCTTTAGAAATGTACTGGGTGCGGTTTATAGTCCAGAAATTACGGTAGTCTGTTCCCACACCAAAACATAATTCTTGAATAAGCAAACTTTTTATAATAATTTCAGCTGGGTATTGATTCTAATTTCCTCAAATCAATTTGATTTTGATTCTTCACGATTCGATTCACTTCAATTCAGTATGATGTTGGTTAATATTAAATACCAAGGACATGATTTTAAAAAATCCACAAACATTACATTACAAATTAAATTTTGCGGAGGCAGTAACTGGTTAAATATTTTATTTTATTGATGAAAGTAACCCGTGTTACAATTACTTAAGTGTTAAACAAACACTGCCATCAGAAAGGATGAGATGATAATATTTTCATATTAATTATAATTCAATAATTGTAAATATAAATTAAAAAAAATTTATTCTGAATTGTCTTAAAGAGCCATAAGTTAGGTCATTCATAAATGTAAGAAAATACTTTTAAATTCATGTGAACAGTAAATTTCTTATGAATTTATGGGGAAAGAGATATTAAAATAAAAGATTCATGGCTTTATGACTCGATATCAGACTCAAAAAGATTGCACTATTTACCTTTATAGTCAGCTTTATATGCATGGTAACAATACTGTATGTTTGGAAATCATGCTCGACACCAGCACGGATTAAAGAAACTTGAAACATCCCGTTTACAACCCAATTGTTGCTTTTATTGGCCTCTCTACATGACATGTAATCCAGCAAAGATAAGCATGGATTAATTTTAGCTCTTTGTTTGCTTGTAAACACGAATGCATATTCTACACGTGCCGCTTTACCCGCATGACAACCACTCAAGATGAAAGCTGTTTGCTGTTTGGGCAGTAAATCTGCCCTTGAAGGTCAGCGAGGGTTAACTGCTAATTACAAAGCTACCCTGTGAACTTGTCCATCTTCCGAGCATGAACATTTGGATATAAATTGCACTCAACTGCCCACTCATAGTAACTGAATCCAGATTGGCTCTTTTATGTTAAGGGTGATATATCCCAGATACTTCACAGAATGCACGATTGTCCACCTCACCAACGACCTCACATGATTTACCCTCCTTTGACTGGGCCATAAAGATCTGTCGGCTGCGCCAAAGCAATTTCGAGAAGGGAAGCCTCCATACATATCCTGGAGGTACATAACAAGGGTAAGGGGACTCCATTTGTCTGCAAGCTAGCAAGACTACAGCAATTAATTACAGATTTCACCTCCAACTGATGACTATTGATTCCACATTTGATTCATGCTGTGTTGAAATAAATGTCATCGGGAACCACAGTAAATTACTGATAGAAAGTCATCCTTCACAAAGAGGATACAATTAAATATTACAGAATGTGTCATGAAATGTAAAAAGCTCCACTCACAAACTGTATGATGACAGTGATTGGTCAATACTGTCATTCACTGATCATTGGTCAGTGTGCATGCATTCCTGACATATAGTGCCAGTGATTGGTCGATGAGGCCACTCAAATGTCAAGGGGAACTCCACATGGCAACCAGTCGTACCACTAATAACTTGATTAACCCCTTCAGACCTGCATTATTTTTTTTTAACTGATGACTCTTTTCGCACATAAGAACAAAGGAAAAAAATAGGCTTATGTCATGTTTTTATTTGTTACAGTGGATGCCAGGATAGCATGGCTGTAACATGCTGTAAACTTACCAAGCTTATATGAAACATTTGTAATACAATGCAAATCAAATTGCGATTATGATTGGTTATCATGAGCCAGAAGTGTTGACATCATCATTAGATCCGCTGAAAGCAGGTCAAAGTTGAGGCGGATGGTATAGCATGTTTTTGGTAAATTTGATGAAGGTTCAGGCAGATAGACCCTGAGCTCGGGCAGATATGTATAGAGGACATCATCATCATATTTCATTTTCATTCATAAATATGACAACCGTGTCCACTTCACACTAAATTTTGCTGGGATTTTTTTGTGTCACTCGCTCATCATTGATCATCATGCAGGTCAGTCATTACAAGTACTGTAGTATCAGTGATGGATTGATTAATAATAATAATAATAATAATAATAATAATAATAATAATAATAATAATAATAATAATAATAATTTTAGTATCAATTATTAATTGATAACTTGTATTTTTGTAGCACCTGCAAAGGACGCAAAGGTCAGCCTACATGTCAGACATGCAAGAATTTGTAAAAAAAAAAAAATGTTGATATTTGCCACAATAACTAACAGTTGATCCTTATGATCAAGAGTTGAAATGTGTATTAAATGCAGTGTTAATATCAGCTTGCACTATGCTAGCGTTTCCTTAACTTCTGCGGCAATGACAACCACAAGAAGAAAATTCTTTGGAAAGTCGACTTGTTGGTCCAAACACACATTGAATGTTAGTAACATATCAGATGCATAAAAAACTGCACAGGCTGCTAAGATGAGTTACACTGCACAAGGATTACAGTCCTCGAGTACACAAACGCCTCTGTGTCACATACACAACACACGAGAGAGAAAAAGCAGTGACAGTAATTGGAATTCTTCAAAGTAAAAGGGTATCTGGTTTTTCAGCTTGTTTTCAAGTGGCGTTATATTTAGACAGACCTCGCCACCACTGAGTTTGCTCGTGGCGAGATGGGAAGCCCCCGGAGAACAAGAACATCTTCAAAAGAGGGAACGCTTACACAGGTAATGACATTTGTACTTGTAGCACATGTACTGTAAGGCATGCATTTTTATTACACCTACACAGCTTATACACATGTGCATGGTCCATAACAATGGCTCTTATGATTGGCTCCTTGTTTTTGCCTTGCTATAACTCAAGCATCTAATAAACACTAGCTTTAGATTTACAACCTTCAGTTAAATGCAAAAAACATGCAATGTGGTTCCTGGCCAGTCTGATTGTAGAAATGCATCACAGTCATTGGCCAGTCATTACACAAATGATCAATCAATGACAGTGGATTATGTCAATCGCTTTTTATTGGTCTGAATAAATTTGTTGCACCAGTGATTGATTAATTATAATACTGATGTCTCTATTTTCATGCACAGCGGAAATTAGGGCTGGGCAATACATCAAAAAAATACCAATATTGCGATATTGGCCTATTCAATATGCATATCGCAAAGACATTGAATAAGTTCATATGGAATTGTATGCTTTTTTTCTGAATTTGACCAGTCAGACGCAAACTTAAATGTGTATCACCATCCAATATTTGAACATTATCTAGGGTAAATACAATTCACTAAGAATACATTGAGCTTGCTTATTTTGCTACTTGAAAAAAGTGTTATTCTCTCAGTAGATAATAAAAATGTTATTTCATAAGGTACATGTTAAATATTGCAATATTCAACAACTACATCACACATTGCATGTTTTTCCAATAACTGTCTATGTGTCAATGCCTGCAGGTCCACTTTGCTTGAAACTACAAGCATGTATGTATCCTTAATGAGGGTTTCCTGTATAGAGGACTTTTACAACACTTTGAAAGACTTTGTGTCCCCTGCAACGATCACACGCAAGAAGATGCCCTTCCATGGTACCACTCGGGTGCATATGTGGTGCATGTGTGTGTGTGCGTGCGAGCTTGCGAGCACACAATCGCATGAGTATTGTAAACGCTCATGACTATTTTTTTTTTTTTTTTCCCCCACTTGTGTCGTTGCCTCCTAATGGAGGTCAGGCCTCCTAAACTTAGCCGAGATCCATTTACTGTGTTTTATTATGCACCGGGACTCTTGACATAGACGATTGTTCTATAAATACAAACGTGGGGCATTTGAAAGGCATTAAATCCCTCCGTGGGGTGTGGTGTACAACAAAAAATCAAAAATAAAAACCAGCAAATTAGCGGTGCCATGATAGCACACATGGAAAGGTTATCCTTTTTCTTTTATTTATTTAGTTATTTATTTATTTATAGATTAGTGGGGGTTTTTTGTCATTTGTAATAATTAATAAAAGCTAGCATAGAGTTGTTAGAAATATAAATAGCAGAAGAATTGGGAAAACAATGTGACAAGTGTTTGAACACCTGATCCAAATATGGTCAACATGTCAATCATGCACCCCCAAAAAATAAATAAATAAATAAATAAATTAAAAATTAAAAATAAAAGTTTGCCACTTTAAAGGTGAAATGACAGACCAGATCAGTCACTCAGGTGGTAGACACTATGGGGCAATTAAACTCGGGACACAGGCTGAGCAGATTGAACCGTCCGACTCACTCCCACTTGGCTTGTTACGGTACAGGGAGATCGGAGTAGTGATGAAGGGCTCCCTGACATTTTTCCCTCCTCTGGAGAGACGAGGTATCGGCCAGGCCGGGCTCTCTGGCAGAAACGTGTCACCATGAGAGTGCTACGGACTACACGATAAGCCTCTCTCAGTTTCTTCACCCTGCCAGCCACGCTTACCTGAGAGGAACGGCGCAAGGAGCACCAAATGGAGGCACATTTTAGCTTCGGGGTATAGGCCTATATTTAAATGGGGACACTGGGGACACCTGCATGGGCTCTAGTCTGTACAGCCCTGCTGTATAATCTTTATTGAAAAATACAATTTATTTATTTTCAAATTCAAGCCATTAGGTACAGAGTTAGGGTTTACTAGTGCACAAAATGAACAAGGAACTAATAGTGTGGGACTAGAACTGTTCAACTTGGCATTGCAAATAATGCAGTTAGGACGCTGACTCCCATCACTCAACTCTGTGTTTAGAAAACTCTATAAAACAACCAGTTTTCTTCAGATAGAACCCAGGCAGTGGGTACAGCAGATCCAATGAAAACAGCAGAGGCCCCAGAATTGAACCCTGTGGAACACCCTGGTTTCCGTGATACACGAGAATTCATATTGCACATATTGGTCTGACCACTTTCTTCATTTTCCCCATAGTTAGTATGAAGGGGTTACAATAATAAATAAAATCACATGATGTACCATCACAACAGCCACAAGTCAACTACTGAGCGCACCAAATTCTCTGCAGCACAAATATGCCAAGCAACGTAGCTTGATCATCACCTGCAGCCATTACAAAAAAATACCAGTGGTCAGTTAATTATGTTAATTGATCAGTCTACATGTCAGTCATTACTCGTGTAATCATGAATTGGTTTGATTACATCACTTGTTCATCATTGGTCAGTCCATAAGCCATTCATTACATATAGCAGCAGTGATTGATTGATTAAGTCACTGGTGCTACCCGCATGTGAATAATAACGTATATGATCTGTCATTGGCTGATTACACAAGATATTCTAATCAGGACAGTTAATGTTCCAACTAGGATTTTGTTCTCCCTCATGTGCCAAAGCTCTACATTCAGAAACAGAAGACAATTTAAATCAGTTAAGGTGACATACTAATTTCATTCAGCGCACTCTATACGCCATTGTGGTCGACCAAGTCGACCAGTCTTTGCAACTACTAAAACCCGCTGACTTAATATTGACATCAGAGTTGGAACAGCCATTCGTCTACTTCCACAAGCTCCACCGGAAAACTTTGTGTGCTCTGCAAATGTGACTGAAATTGATGTGACTTTGCATAATGAATGATTAATTTGTTTGCGAGGAATGTGCGCGTGTTTGCCCACATTTCTCCTCTCAAGCACAGCTTTGCTTGTTGCGCTGGGTGACATCCTAACAAATGTGACTGTGTGTAATGTTTGATATCAACAAACAAAACTGCAAAGTGGGTTACATCCTCTTTTAGAGGGAGAAAACTGTTTCGTCAAAATGTCTTGTAGTTTAGTTTTTGTGGATAAAGCTTCATAGAGGGTACGCTTGCAATAACCAGTTCTGTTATTTAATCCGGTGACCAATCAATGATTTGGATTCATACTCTGCTTGCTACATAATATCACTGTTAGTTAGCCACCAACCTAATTAAAGCGAGCATATAGTATGGAACAAAATTTTATTTTATTCTTTTTAAAACTCCTGATCACGTTTATGTTACACACCAGTTGTCCCATACTCGCTTTTTAATTTTGTTATGTACAGTAGTTATGTTATATTTTGGATAGTTACATAAAGCAGATTTTTGAACTAAGGCATTAAAGTCGTTTAATGGAGCATATGTTAACACCATGTAATTTAGCAAAGTAAAAGTATATTCAAATGAAATGTTAAATTTAGTGGGTGATCACACACGGTTAACATAACGTAAGCATAGCAACAATCTCATCAGTAATGTTGCCCCGGGATGAAAGTCAGATTATTTTTACATCACCTTTAATGGCAGCCAAACAATGTTATGTTTTGTTCGCCTTTGCTACTGGACATGAGAATAATTACATTAGCATTAGGGGTCACTTGTCAGCAGAGCTTAATTAATGTTGGTTTTATGGCAGAATCCGTTTTTTGGCCGACCATTCGAATGCCAGTTTATGTGGCTGTGTTTGACCAAAACTGAAAAGTCCTCTAAACACATCAAATTAGCAGCCAATGATAAAGTGTTATGAGCTCAAGCTTAAAATAAATAAATAAATAAACAAATAAATTAATAAATAAGATTCATATATATAAAGCGAATTGAGGTAACTTTACACCAAATTTGATATTTAATAATTTAATGTAAAACATATTACATATGTATTGTGATTCATGCACTTACTGGTATCAAGGCTATTTAGAATGATTTACAAAAAGATAAAATTAATAATGAAAACAAAATGATTATTTCAATATTACCATACATGTTTAAAAAAAATGTAGATTTTCTGGTTAAATAGTGGGAGATATAAAATAAATAAAAATATAAAAATAAAAATAAAATAATGGTGATATCTTAATAGTGTGAAGTTTCTAGTTACATACAGTACTACTACTTTCAATAAAAGCTGTGTATCAGTATTGCTGACTTGGCAATATATCAATGACTAATTTAATAACATGTCCTACTGCCTTGTTTTCAGAAAATGTAGCAATGAAGTGATGTTCTGTTGGGTTTAGATCAGCTGATTGAGCCACTGAAAATTACATTACGCCATAATAATTTTAAAGGATGTTAACCAAGTATCAGGAGAGGTTGGTCAATAGAGGGCACTAAGGTGCCATCATCATATGACTTTCCTTGAAGAGAGAGAGAAAAAAAATCATTCATTCATTAAAATGTTTCTATATATATATGGATATATATTTCTAGATGAGCGGGATAAGGAGTAGGTATTGATTTTTTTTTTTGGGGGGTAGAAAAAAAAAATCTAATGTTGGCAGACAAAATACAACATAATGAGATGAGTGGAAAGTAAGTATTTGACATATTTTCTTTGTTGACGTAGCAGTTTAACAATTGTTAATTGCCGTTAAGGTTAAATAAAACGGACAGAGCAGCAGCTCCATTAAGTCGCCAGCCATGTTTGAAAGAATGAATTAGCAGGAATGAATAACAATGAAGCATGCAAGGCTCTTGCGAGCAGAGAGAGGGAGGGGGAATAAAAATTGCTTGATTTTTGCACGCACTAACTTCTAGCCGTGGGCAGAGTAAATCTATCAAAAGGCTGTCACACTTAAAAAGGAGAACATCTGTAACAACAATAACAAAAACACTGCCCATAAAAAGAAAGGCCCGGTGGTTTTGAAAACACTCCATTTGGCAAACACAGTCAGATTTAAGCATCGCGCAAAGAAAAGAATGCAGGTTAAAAGGGTTAATCCTATTTTTGTTATCACCCGCTCCAATGAACGCCGGCGTCTCTTTACTAAGCACCGCCAGCAGACACACTGCAAGCACATCACTGACACTGGGGCTGTGCGGTTGCAAGTGGCTATATTTAGGTGAGGCGCGCCGTTTTATCAAGCCTACGCTAAGAAGATTTCATCAGAAGTTGAGGCAAATCTCCCCAACCTGAGGCTGCTGAGAAAAAGGGGAAAAAAAAACGTGGGATTTGCTAAAAACCCGCAGGGAGCTGAGGAAAACTAAAACGAGCCTTACCCAATGCTGCTAAAATAACTTCATCGATAAGTTGTTCCATTGTGGGACAAGGTTTTTGTTAACTGTTGAATAGAGCTATTCATACGAGCATCACTCAATGAAGTCAAGAGATAGACAATGTGAAAGAAAACACAGCAGTCGTACCTTTTAGAAGTAAAGGGCCCGAGACACATGCAGATAAACAGACAGTTTTTCAGTCTCTCCTCCACTTGGTCAAAGTCAGCAAAGGCCCAACTCTTGGACGTCTCTGAAAGATTACCTTGAGATATTATCATGTAGTGTGGGATATGTTACGGTGTGACCTCTGGGAACATGTTTATTATTTATTTATTTATTTATTTATTTTAATGTACTAGAATAAATTGCAATTGCCCATCCACTACTGTAGGTGTCAGTGGCGCTCTGCCTGTCAGGAAGTGCAAGGGCCGGGTTATTATAGTTTTTAAATTTTCATTAGTTTTTATTTCGTTTTGAGTTTTGTTTTTTGTTATTTTTCAGGCAGTTCTGTTAGTTTTCTATTAGTTTTATTTATTTATTTTTTTTAAATGGTTAATTTTTGTTTAGTTTTAAGTTAGTAAACTTAAAACTTAGTAAGTAAACTTGGTTTAAAAAAAAAATGTATTACTCGTGGTAAAATAAAAAAGTAACGCATGTCTTACTAAGCGTTGCATTTTGGCTTAGTTAAATGAAAAAGCAGGCAGCTGAGCCAAGCCAAAAGTCAGGCCCGCAAAATTATTGTCTAGGAGCAATGTCATCTGAAGGTGCTTTTCTATTGGCTGCTGCTAGATGACATCACTTCTATGTGACACACTTTCAAACGTTCTTATTCTGGTTCAATACTTTTATTTAATTTTCACTAACTCAAACTAAACGACTCCCCGACATACAGAAATTTTAGTTCCTCCGTCAAAATGTATCACTTCACTCTACTTCCTGGAACCCAATTACAACATTCTGATTACCTATGCCATTGAGAAAGCACAAAAAGTGCAAAAAAATGTTAATTAAAAAAAAAATGGGCAGGAGTTCACTTTATTAAAATACAGAACTGTCTCAGAAAATTAGAATATTGTGATAAAGTCCTTTATTTTCTGTAATGTAATTTAAAAAAATGTTGTACATTCTAGATTCACTTGGAGACACTTGCAGGTGTTTCGAGTTAATTAGACGATTCAAGTGATTAGTTGAATAGCCTACTGGTAGACTTTTTCATGATATTGTAATATTTTGAGATAGGATATTTGAGTTTTGTTTAAGGTGTAAGCCATAATCAGCAATATTAAAATAATAAAAGGCTTGCAATATTTTAGTTGATTTGTAATGAATCCAGAATGTATGACATTTTTGTTTTTTAACTGCATTACAGAAAATAAAGAACTTTATCACAATATTCTAATTTTCTGAGACAGTCCTGTACAAGTACTTGTTTTCAAACGAAAGTAACATGCAACCATGTGTTTTAAAATATGTAACATTAATGCATTGCCCAACACTGTGAATGCAGTGTAGTGTACTGTTACAGGTCTACATAACGAGCCCAAGGAATGTCCCGCCACTGCCTTCATCATGCACTTATCCCACAAGCGTGTGCCAGTATCTGCTCTCTGGTTTTGCGGTCTGTCATGCTGCCAGTAATTGTGCCTGTCTTTTATCGCCATTCCTTGTTATCTCCAAGAAGGTCCTTAGGGTTAAGTCACAAGGTTCACTGGCAGCCGGCGACGAGTGCGGACGAGGAAACACACACACGAGGCAGGTCCTAAAAACAACACCCACCATTCTACCCAGTGCAGCACAGTTGGCCGGAAGATTCTGGGGATTGAGCAAAGGGCTTTCTCCAAACACTAATGACGTGCTAAGATAATGTAGTGTGCGGGAAGCTGATCGCACTGTACATGTCACCTCGCGCACTTGTTCTGGACGGTGCCATTATCTTCAGCACTGCAGCCGCTGTAATCGGCAAATGGAGTGGCCACGATGAAAGCCTTTCCCGTCTAACTCCAAAATGGTGATCGGAGGTCAAAGTGCAAGAAGAAGAGTAGGTAGACCAAAACAAAATTACCCGCTTATGACCTATTAAGACTGACAACCAGTGATAACAAAAGAAGGGTATAAGGAGTGCGGATATATAAGGAGTATCTTGTTTGGAGGCTCATCCATCCGTTCATTTTCTATAGCACTTGTACTACTTAGCCTTGCGGGATGACCTGGAGCCTAATCCCAGCTGAGTTTTGAGAAGGAGAGATATAAGGCCTACACTAGTCTGTACAGGTTGCCAGCTCGTTGCAGGTTTGTGTAGTGACCTCAAGTCATACCTTTTTCTTTAAGTCAGTGAATATAGAAAAATACACTCAAAAATGCAGTGAATTGTAAATGTGGTCAAATCACAGTTGAGTTAGTTCAGCAGGCGCAGTTTTATTGGTTGTCAGTCTTAATTAAAGTGAAATAAATAATAATAATAATAATAATAATAATAATAATAATAATAATAATAATAATAAGAATAAGAATAATAATAATAATAATAATAATAATAATAATAATAATAATAATAATAAAAAAAATCAGCATTCAAATAGAAACAGCTCTTGACTTCTTTGTGAAAAAAAACTACATCGAATAATGTCAGAATAATATTGTGATACAATGATTTCAATTTCTACCGCACGTCCTCTTTAAGGTCAGAGGTGAGTTGCAAACTATCCTGGCTGACTTTGGGCAAGAGGCAAAATATACCCTAGACTGGTGGCTAGCCAATGACAAGTTGAGAGGATCAATACAAACTGAGGCACACTTTCTTGTACAACAAAAACGTAACTATTATAAGAAAAATGCTATAGCATCCTAAATCAAAGATAAGACCGTTCATTGAGATGATACCAGGATATGCAGTGACAGCTAAATGTGTTGTAATATTTGGGTGGACTCCTATAACAATGTTGTTTTCTTTTATACGAGTCTTGATGTCAACATTGTGCTTCTGTCACTAAGGTGGATCCTTATCTGTTATCCCATGCAGTCGTGACTGATGCATAACTTTGATATCAAGACATACTTTTATTACCTGACCTGTTTCAGTATAGCAATGATGTAATCTATTCACTTGTCTGTATTGAACCATGTCTGTTAATACAAGTATAAGTGCACAGTAACTTTGAACACAGCCTGTAAAAGAAAACAGCTTTTGAACAGGTGTTCATTGTCCACTATGTCTAAAAGGGTTATTAAGATATTGCACAGCAATGTAAAATACCAGAGGCCGAATGAAATGGAACCATAATTTATGCTGTTGCTAATGCATGTAGCTTTCTATTTGTTGTTTTACTATGCCAAAATGACTGCTGCTCAATTATTTTTCTCTTCTCCCGATATTCATTTATGGCCAAAACTCATTTGTGTGTGAGGGGAGACAGCGGAGGGGAAGAAAAACTAGGACATGTTCCAAACAATGATGATGATGGTGAAGATAAATCAGGAGTCCGCCCACATAACAGAGAGGAGAAGGAAAAATAGCCGCTGTCTACCACTGCTGCATGTGTGTGGTAACGCGGCCCATTTGTTTGAGTGTAGCAGACAGCGTGTGGCGTGGCCAAGTCTAACACAATTGATCCAGGGAAGTATTTCCTGTGAGTTTCACACACACACAAACACGCGCACAGACGTCTTTATCCAACACACTGGACTCTGAAGGTCTGAACCCTGCTGGATTCGTCTGTGTTTGGCCTTCTTTGACACAATTGCAAATGTTGACCCGACAGAGGTCTTTAACAAAAAGGTAATTAAGAGCTCATACCTCCTCCAAAGTGAACACAAAATTTTATATTTTTGGCTAGTTGTCCATTTGTTTGTTAGATACCAAGCTACATCTTGGTTCATGGAAGATGGCAAAAGAAATTAATGAGCATCAGCTTCAGGTGAACTGGACTGGAATAATTCAGTTCATACTCAAATGGGATGTTGTTGTTTTTTTTATACCACTATAGCGACCCCTCACTTGTAAATCCATCCATCCATTTTCTTGACCGCTTATTCCTCACAAGGGTGGCGGGGGGTGCTGGAGCCTTTCTCAGCTGGCTTCGGGCAGGAGGTGGGGTACACCCTGAACTGGTTGCCAGCCAATTGCAGGGCACAAAGAGACGAACAACCATCCACACTCACAAGCACACCTAGGTACAATTCAGAGCGCCCAATTAACCTGCCATGAATGGAAAATGGGAGGAGACTGGAGAAACAGGAGAAGACCCATGCAGGCACGGGGAGAACATGCAAACTCCACCCAGGAACGCAGAAGCCTGGACTCGATCTTGCGTCCTCAGTACTGGGAGGCGGACGTGCTAACCAGTCAGCCACCATGACGCCCTCACAAGTAAATTTGCTGTAAATTTCTACTTAGTAGTATACAATACTCCCTAATTTATTCATTGAGGTTAACTAAAACTGTTAGTGTACTGAACACTAACTAACTAACTAAGCAACACAGTACGCCCAACTATGACTATTTGTTTAAATGGGGTTCTCACTGCTTTTGAATTAACACCACAATGGGTAAAAACTTTTTTGATAGGTGATGAGGTATTGAACTGCCGGATGCAATGACTCTTTGCACAACTAATGACATTGTAACCTACAAGAAGAACCGATTTAAGTTTTGGACACATTCTGCTAATTGCTTCTGAGCTTTAACAAACCTTTCCCGTTCACAGCGGTGACTTACATTTAAATTTTAAGTGCTTTTTAATGCAATGTTCCATGGGTGCAGAGAGCCCCCTGAAGCGACATATAACATCTTGACCATTTCTCATCTGGTCTGATGGGAGGGGGTCGTGGTGGCGGGGAAGAAGGGGGAAAAAAATCTATTTCAGAGAGACCAGGGGTGTGAGTATGCACCTGGGACACAGGCCCAGGCTGAAAAGGTTAACCTGTATGTGTGAGGTATAGCGGAGGCTGAGGTGTGCGTGCGTGCATGAAGAGGTCAACAGCAAGGAAATAGGGACTAGGGAAGATTGACGATGGAGAAAATGCTTTGGGTTGGTTTTAAAAGACTAAATATTATACACTAACAGTCACGTCCAGTAACCATCAACCTGTCGTTAAGAGTATTTAGCAGTATGTTGAACAAGAGATTAGAGAATGCCTTTATTTTTGCATTTATTAAAGAGGTTATTTATTAATTTATTTATACAATGGAACTACGAAGGTTGACTACAAGCGGTTCCAGTCAAACTACTACCATCATAAAACATTATTACTGCAAAGACAAATAAAGTTAATCAATGTAAATTTAAAGATTTGTGAACAGGAACAGGCTTTTTTTGTGTACATAGATAAATATGGGAGCAAAAACAAAACGGTTGCATTTATATTTTTTATTTAGTGTACTTCCGACTTACACATACTGTATGTGACTTTCTACCATCTCTGGCATGAATTATGTGTTCTTTGCCCCCCCCCAAACAGCTCTTAAAAAGGGAAAAGTATAGTCGCACGTTTGCAGTGAAAAGGAATAGTGAGATTTACAACCATCAATGAGTAGTCATAATTCTTAGTATGTAGTATTAAGCGTGACTTCCTTTAACAGTGCTATTCTGCACAATTCATCTGTTAAGTGTCACCAAGTCCACATATTTATTTATTTATTTTTTGCCCTTTCTCAGCTCTCTCTCCTTTCCTCCATCAACAGAATGCGTGGCGTTCAAATAATGCATGGCAAACAGCCAGAAGCACAGCATGTCAACGGGAATACGGAAGGGGTCCGTGGAGGTCTTGGTCACTTCATTGTCACAAGACAGAACCCATCTTTCACCCTCTTGCTTGAGGTTGCTTGAAAATATAATGCGCATACAGTTGAATCAGTCAGACAATTCGGAAAATGACCACAAAAAAAAAAAAAAACATTTCACCTATATGAGATTACAACTTGGGGTGAGGCTTCAATTCAGCCGGGTCAGGGGATTAAATGTCACTTTTTCTTTGGCTTTTTAACTACACTTATTTTAAAAGATGATGTCATTGAGTAAATCATGCAAGGCGTCAGTGTGCCTTTATTCAAATAGCATTAATTCCATGTTTTTGTTTTCTTTAGCATTCATCAAATCTCGTTGGACTAATGTGACCATTAGGGACAGGAAAGCTTAGTGTTATGTCACATGACGTTTAATTGCCAAAAGAACATTTTGCAATCATAATGTTGCCATACTATTATGAGTTTACCCCCATACATAACAAAATAAATGTTAGTGATTCCACATATTCTGATCCTTGTTATGCTAGTGGTTAATATGTTAAATGTTTTGGTCCAACATTAAGAACACGAGTATACGGAGGCATCAAGTTGCCTACAACCTTAACCGTGATCCTCGAGTACCCCTATCAAGCCTGTTTTCCACGTCTCCGACAGCCAACACAGGTGTTTCAAACGATCAGCTAATCAGCAAGCTCTGCATGAAGCCTGATAACAATCCTCAGTTGTGTTAGCTGAAGGAAACATGGAAAACAGGCTGGATAGGGGTACTCGAGGACCGGGGTTGAGAACCGGTGGCCTACAATGATGAACTGAGGCTGCTGCTTCAAGTCCCAAGGTGGCCCAGTGCCAGTCAATTGTTTGTGTCCACAACGGTGCCAATGTTTGAGGCATTATTAAGACAGCTGATTTTTGGTTTTATGTGTCAAACAGACAGGTCGGAGAAGCACATAATAGAAGCCCAAGTCAGCCAAATGAAAGGCTGCTACAGATTTACCCTCTGAGGCTAGATTCTCATTGGCACAAGAAATTAAAAAGTCAATTTTCTAAAATACGTACCTTTAAAAAGGACATATGTCAAGGGTTGAAAAATACTTAATTGTGGAACTTTTTCAAATTAATCAGAAGTACTCAGTACTCAGAAGCACTAACGGGAAGTCTGCCGGGTCACCAAAAGCAGCGCCCTGATTTCTCAGTTGAAAAAGAAAAGCATAAAAGGGGGGAGCGGGGAAAAAAAGAGCCCCAGGCTCCTGTAAGCGCTGTAGAGAATTGGGGAAAAACCTCAGCACTCAGCCGTACCGGTACACAACAAACAACGCTCAAATACTTATGCATGTAGAAGTGGGGTTTGGGGGTCTCGGGAATCGGGCAGGACATTACAGCCCAGACACACTGAGCAGTATATGAGAAAAGAGTTGCAGTGTTGGGGAATAACGAAACTGTGGTGTTGAAAGTGTTAAAAGTAGTCTTGCCAGGCGAATGTGGCTGTGTATCCACCTGGGGAGATTATAAATTGATGTGGCAGCATGGGAGATGGCGGAGCGGGAAGGACACACGACGTAACATTTGTTAGGCAAGCCAAATACATTGAGCACAGCAGCTGGCTTGCCCATTTTCAAAATGTATATGATGTCCAATCAATCAATATAATCTCGCCTCCAGATTACAGTCACAAGGTTAAACTCTGTTAATACGTGAAGCAGCATTAAATGACGTCCGGAGGCAGGGGTGCGGGGAACTGAATCTCTGACGTGCAAAATTTAAAAAAAAAAAGATAATTTTTTAGAGTTGTTCAGGCTTCCCACTGTTTCGTTTAAGCGAGGGAGGTCACACGGTAGCGTTCAATCATCCCGCCACTGTAACAGGCAACCTTCTTCTACCCTGCGGGCCAAACACACTACCCCCACCCCCCACGCCTCCGCATGGGCTCCCTCCATTAAATAAATTGTGCCGTAATAATCTCTTGGCTCAATATTTATGGATGAGAGCGGGCAGCCTATTTTGACTAGCCCACTTTCAGGGCCGGGCCAGAAGCCTCTGTAATCCCATGTTTAAATGTCGCAAAATTAAACAGGGGAGTTATTCAACATAAACTGTGAAAAAAAAAAAAAAAAAAAAGAAGTGGGAGACACAGAAGCTGTGCAATGTGAGAGTGTCATACCTCTGTGCAGATTAGCACTTATGAAACCTTGCTCCATTAAGGGCGAGAGCTGTCATGCTGGAGTTTAGTTCATTCACGCGTCTTTAATACAAAAGGTTTCATTACCGCTGACAAGGAAGTTTTGTTTTCATTGGTCTGGGTTTATCCTGTATTGTTTGATTATTTGGGCTTGTGTAACATGTAGGGATGATATTGTTGCATATCATTATCCTTCCAACTTTTAGAAGGCTTTATCAACATGCCCAAAAACTCACAAATATTTGCAAGTGCGTTTATCCTGGTGAAGATGCACTATATATATATGTATTTTAGGGCTCCAGAACACTCTCCCAAAAAACAAATCAGTTGTGCTCCTTGGAAAACAGGAAAAAAAAAATACAAATTGGGTGAAAGGCGGACTGCACACTATTTAAAAAAAAATTTATACACATTTTTATTAATAATGTATGAGCGTTGGTGAGGATAGTGAATGTTGATTTTTTATTTTTTTTGTCAGGGTACGTTCAAGGTCGCAAACGGCCGCCATTTTCGCGAACAGTTTTGATGGTCGCAAACAGTTCTTCTTGCCACTAAGAAATTTTATCTGGCGTTTTTCTTGTCCACACCCACCATCACTTTGGCAGTGCCTGTCAAGCCATTTTTATATGTTTCTGCATTAAAGGGATACTTGACTCTTTGAGTCATTTTCAGCAGCAAAAAGTTAATATTTTGTCCAGAATGAATTTGGTAACTTCATTATTTTACATGCACAATTAATTTTTCCCACTTTCTGTCGACTGAAGATGACATCACCTCTGCTGAGGAAGTAGGTAACAGCCAATCATGGATCAGTCTGCTGACCAAACCCAGAAAACAGGTGAGCCATGATTGGTCGTTATCAACTTCCTCAGCAGAGGTGATGTCATCTTCAGTCAACAGCAAGTGGGAAAATAGTTTTGAAAGTTATTAATTGTACAAGCTGTGATTGGCTGGCAACCAGTCCAGGGTGTACCCCACCTACTGCGCAAAGCCAGCTGGGATAGGCTCCAGCACCCCCGCAACCCTTGTGAGGAATAAGCGGTTAAGAAAATGGATGGATGGATAATTGTACAAGAAAAATAATTAAGTTATCAAATTAATTCTGGACAAAATATTAACTTTTTACTGCTGAAAATGGCTCAAAATGAGTCAAGTATCACTTTAAAAAAAACTGCTACAAAGTGAGGCTTTTACAATCTACCTTGAACCTCTTTTGTAAAGTGACTTCTGACCCCGCTACACCCACCATTTCCTTGGCGGTGCGTGTCTCGACATCTCAGTTGTCAATATACTCAACAATGTCACACTTGCAGCGCCCCACGAGACCCAAACAAATCAATATCAAAACACTCTCTTAAATCAGCTGTAATAAATCCCATTGAAATATACAAGGTTGTTATTTTGTCTGCTGTGCACCCACATACACACGCATATACTCACACATGCAGACGCCTGTTGTCTTGCATGCTTGAGAAGCGACATACGCTCCATGAGGACAGCGGCGTTTAGGAGCGCGAGTTAAAATGCTACCAAAAACAAACAAACAAACAAATAAATAAATAATCATGAGGCAACTGTGGCGGCAGAATGACCATCTGATTAACAAACAAAAGAATTGTGTTGAGCAACTGCATTCACAATTAGTGCAACAAGCTGTTCCCACCATGTCAGTCATCTGATAAGCGATTGTTTTAAGTCAGCATTCAGAATAAATGTCAAGTGGTCGCAGTTGTCAAGGAGTCCATGATTTTGGTGTTTTTCAACAACCCAATTTTGTGCACTGCTACATAATCAGTCTATCCATTACATTTTCCTGAGATGATACAGAATGTACGTTGGATTCGGGCACTAATACCAGACTGCCTCTTGTAAAGTCATCTGGTATAGGCCAAAATTCACCACCTGAAATTTTTAAGATGTTATGGTGGAACATTAGAATGATTTTGGATTTTTCATTATTGTTAGTTCTTATTTTGTTTTGACTTTTGTTGTTCGAATGTAGTTAGTTTGAATTGCTTGTTAGATTTTATTAGTTTTGATTTTTAAAGTTTTTAATAATTGTAGTATTGTCTTTTTTTAATATAGGGCTCATGTGCTGAAAGTTAAAGTTTATCCATCCATCCATCCATCCATCCATCCATTTTCTTGACCGCTTATTCCTCACAAGGGGATGCTGGAGCCTATCTCAGCTGGTCTGGGCAGGAGGCGGGGTACACCCTGGACTGGTTGCCAGCCAATCGCAGGAAGTTCAAGTTTAGTTCAAGTTTAAGGTTTAACTTACAGAGCTTTCCGTCCATTGTTGAAAACAAAATCAAATTCAAGCCCTTTCCTTAATTACGTTTTCTTGTTCTTGCTGCCAAATTGCAAACTTCTCAAGCTCTTTTTCAAGTTTATGAGTGTTATTACCCTTGCAAAGCATCTACTGTATACCACTACATTACAAAGTGCTTTGCTTTTCTGACACCCATACACAGACAGATGAAAAAATGTTTGGGCCCGGGTTTATTTTAGCCGCAACTTTTAGAACGCATGTAGCATATGCAGAATATTTTTTTTAATCAAAATTTTACAAATTCAGCAATAGACTTTCGAGGTTGCACTGTACAATGTCGAGTAACAAAATGTTTTCGCCACTCAGACAATAAGATCTCAATCTATGCCAGATGAAAAACAGCTGATGTTTGTCTCTTTGCCCAGAGAAATATCCGGGTGAATCCTATCAACGCAACAGCACTGTGTGCCGAGCTCCAGACAAACAATGCAGCGCGATATTAGAATGCAGCTCTCTGATCGCTGAGTGCCTTTTAATTATCTGGTGATTCAGAGCCCAGAGGACACATCTGTTGGAAAGTCTTTCACGTTTCCCGGCGAGAAAGGAAAGTGTCACACATTATAACTTTTTTTTTCTCACCTTCCCTTTGCAAGGAAGGTTCTATTAAGTCCCCCACCCCTCTCCTGTTGCCAGCACTACCAAAGACGGGGGTTGGTTGTCCTGCAGTTTCTGTCAATCAGTGAAATCCCTTTGCAACAGCCAGCAGGCGAAAGCTTCCACCCTCTATGCAAAATCTTCTTTCTCGCAACAGCCTTTTATTCCACTTGCACACTCTAGGTAAGACACTTACATAGACAGGAACATCACAATTCTTTTAAATTACTTTGTTTCTGTCTTTTTTTTTCTTTTTTTAAATATCGGAGGAACAACTGTAAAATAAGTACAGTTGCTGTTGGTCACCCATAGTACATATTTTCCAATTATGTGATCCAAAATCAATGAGACATTACGAACTGCATCAATCCATAATTTTTTATTCTTACTTTTTTTTTATTTTTATAAATAATACTTGTCTTTATTAGGTTCAGATGGAGTCTGGACCTAAACCAGTGATGGCTCGTCAATAGAGGGCACTAGGGTGCCACCCGCTTGCCCAGCTGAGTACTGTCAATACTGTAAATGTGGCATTCCCTTCTAAGTTATGTATATCTATCCAATAAAAGATGCATCTCAATACATTTTACAGCGGAACGACAGACAGACAGACAGACAGAGAGACAAACAGACAGACAGAGAGACAAACAGACAGACAGACAGACAGACAGACAGACAGACAGACAGACAGACAGATAGATAGATAGATAGATAGATAGATAGATAGATAGATAGATAGATAGATAGATAGATAGATAGATAGATAGATAGATAGATAGATAGATAGATAGATAGATAGAAAACGTGTCACTCATACCTCAAGACCAATGTATATATTACTGCATATGGGTTTAAAAAAAATAATCAGCTGAAAATTGAACAAATCAAATCATCTCAATCAGCTCAAAGTTTCCACTGTATTAATTGTCAATATGTACAAACAAGGACATAGCGTTGATAAATTTTAGCAGGGCTTCTGCAGAGCTGCGAAGGGACGGTAAAAGCAGTGGCAATCAGCAGATACATATTTATGGTCCATCTCGGCTTAAAAGGATTCATCATTTAAAAGAATCTCTTTCTTTGGATCCTCAGTGTCACCATGTCGCTGACCGCATCTTCCCCGCTTGCAAGATGCTCGTTCAGAACGGAAGACGGCCACTGGGCTTTGGATGTGGAAAATGAGGCTGTAGATTGGATTATGATGCCATTTTTAATCCGTCTTTTTCCCTGGCTGGATACCGCTCCTCCCCGCTTCTTAGCGTTACACAATACTTGACAAGGGAAGATTTCTGCCGAATTCTGGCGTGGTGACGACTACGTGATTCCTTGTGACACTCTAATTTGAGCTTATAGCGCTAAGGCTTTGATGCAGACATGGGAATAAAACTTTTAGTCACGGCGACCCTTCTCTTCTGCGGCCCCATTAAAAAGGTCCCACTCAGATCCTTGTGTAGTTTAATTAGACTCATCTTGTCCTGTGCTCATCCTGATTTTGGAGAATGTAGGTGTCCAAAGTAGCAAGTAAGTTTCCCCCTCAGCGCATTAAAACTCAAATACAAGCTGATAGTCGTCTCGACGTGCAGTGTCATCTCCCTGACATAGCACGCGATTCCCCCTCACGTCTAACTTTGCTATTATTTCTGAAAAAACTTTTACTTTAATGCTGACGAACGACTAATGACACAGACTTCCTTCGAGAGGTAGCACGGTAATGGTGCATTATAGTTTCATTTACTTGTGAAATGGTGCATCAAAAGTGGTGTGCCTCGTCTTGTCCCTGTTAGCAGCAGAAAAACATGCAAAGATTTTCTACACTCCAATGGGCAGAGGCACACGATACATTTTTAGCTCTCCATATTGGGCAGTCGCCGATTTTCAGCTATTTATTAAACGGTATGACAGATGGGTGAGTTGCAGCCGATCCCATCTGACTTTGGGTGGGGAAACAAGGTACATCCTTGACTGGTCGCCATCCAATCGCAGACCCCAATATCCTGCCTTAGACCCCAATCTGTTGTCTGGTTGTATTATTTTAAGAGCATCACCTCTCTGGTGTGATTTAATCTCTATATTTCACTGAGAGAGTCACACGTGCATCATCTGCATGCGGCTAGAGCAGCGCCGCAGCCTAATTCTGCATCCCCGCTCAAAAAGACATTTCAAAACCGAGGGCCGGAGCCAAACCTCTGACCTTTCGGTATGAGGACGATCTCCCCGAGCCCCAAGTCACCCTCTCTGGTGACATTTAACATGGTGAGTAAGAGAGCAAGAGAGGTGGACAGAGCAAGGGGGTCAAACAGCAAGGAAGGAACACAACTAAAATGGCCATCTGTGTAACTTTGACCGCTTCAAAGTACAGTGGACCCCCACTATTCGCAAAGGATAGCGACAAGCCCGAATAGCACATTTTCATGAATATTTGACATTCCCCTAAAAGTGACTATGATGAAAAAGCACTTTAATAGCTAAAAAACTTGCAAACATATCTACCCTTAAAAATACAGTAAACAGCTTACAGCTAAGCACGTGGATACACAATGGTCTGTAGGTTACTACTCTAATTTAATGCTTTTTAATGCAGTTTTTTTTAATGCAACTAAAACTAATTTAATGCCCATGTCGTACTGTGTATACACACACGCGTACATATACATATCTACATTCATACATGCATATATCGTTTATATATTAGGGATGTAACAATAACGGCAATATCGCGATATTAAAACGGCCACAATATCGTTGTCGTCATGTCACGATATTAAAAGCAACACATCTGTTTTTAAATTTAAAAAGTCAAGTTGATTTCCATTTGTGCAGTTCTAGCACCCTCTGGTGGTTAGTTTTTCAGTGCAGTTTCATTTTCAGAAGAGAGGTTTTGGACCTTCAATGTTTAAAATTCACACTCATGGTCACATGAAGGGGAAAAAAAATATGCTTGTGAATCGAGTCAATATGTGGAGGAACTCAGTGTGTGCGTGCATAAGCAACTACGTGCCTCAATAATAAGTGTTATTAGAGATTGTAGGTTGTTTGTACACATTGCGGTTGTGTAGAAAAGCACACTATTGTGTTTTTTTTTTTTAGTATGAGCTCATTTTTTTTCATTACGATATTGTTTCCTTTTTTTGATATTGCGACCCTCCCCACAATATTGTGATAATTATCGTATCGTGAGCTTCATGTCGTGATAATATTGTATTGTGATGTTTGGATATTGTTACATCCCTATATATTAGTTGATTCAATTTTTAATCATAATCGCATGACTTCCAGAAATAGCTAACAATTAATTGTAAAATAATCGGACATTATATCTGTTCCAAATGTACAACAAACTGTCTTTTCAAGTTTTCATACTCTTGTTAATTAACATAAAGGTGGACAAATAGGAATAGTTATATATATATATAGTTCATTGATAGTGATTTTATAGGAAGTAACTCATAAAGTTAGAGTTCAAAGTGGTGAAAAGGAGTGTGAAATATTGCGTGATTGATTTGTGTTGAGTTAATTATCTGCCACCAGGTGGCATTAGTGTTTCATGTTGGACTTTGGTGACAAGAACTACATTTTTCTTTTCAAATTCGGAGCAAGTGATATTTGGAACATGAAAGAACTCATGGACACCAGGCCATTTTGTTCATACTACACACTCGCACCCGTCGACAGGAACGTGCAACCGAGGGGCACAAAGTCGGAAGCACAAGTATTGGGACGCACCGCATAAGAAGAGGTCCCAGGATGACTTCTGATGGACAACATGATTTTAAACTACAGTGGAAAGGTGGAGGCGGCTGCATCAATGCGCCAGTATACGGTACTACCGCTCAGATTTAACAAATACATTTTCAAATAAGTGAATGTGAAGCTTTGTAAAGCGCTTTGGACACCGCATGGTGTAGATAAAGTGCTACATGCAGTAAGTGCACTCCACTTACCATTATGATCAAATTTTCATTTATTGCACTATGACGTGCTTTTCCGGAAAAGTACAATGAGTAACCCAATCAAGTCACTGATAGTCATTCTATGAAGGTCAACACGAATAGTGAATCAGGATTCAGGGGCTGAGTGTGAGCTCCAGTCTGTACTTTACGGTATTTACTCTTCAATTCAATGGCGACCAGTCCAAGGTGTATCTCGCCTGTCCATCAAAGTCAACTCGTATAGGCTTCAGCTCACACGTGACCCCAATGAGGACAACTGGAATAGAAAATTAGTAGATGGATTGACAAATCAATTGTGAATATCAAATATTGTTTTTAAAGTGATGGAGGAAATCTCTCGGTGGATGTTCTGAACTCCTGTTTCAATACCAGTGTAAAGTCAGAATGACGTTGCCTGAGGTGTGCATGATTATATATAGCTTCCCGGAACTAATATGTTAATACTGAAACAACATGCAAACTCCACCTCCGACCTGACAGGTAGACATGCTAACCACTTCAGTCACTGTGCTGGTCATTTAGTTGATTGGAAACTCAACAATACCAATTGGTAATGATTGTTGCTGGTCTCTACATGTCACTCTTATGGATGGAATGGACTGCCAACACGTCCAAAGTGTATCCCGCCTCTTTCCCGAACAACAACTGCGACACGCTCCATCCCCACCACCCCTCTGTGACCCTACACATGGATCAGCCGTGGCAGTAATGGATGGCTGGACTTCACACTCTGTCTCTAGTCACCTGTCCCACATTTAGTCCAATTGCCAAGCCATATTTTTTTTTCCCCACCCGATGACAAGACCCGAGCAGGATGTCACTGATCATGTTTAAAAAACGCCTCATTCACTGTAGGAGATGAAAGGAATCTGTCCTGTTTTCTATTCGCAGATGTGTTTTATTTTCCCTTCTTTTTACCTCACCAAACTCACAATATAACACGTGCACATCTCTCAGGGTCCGACATCTTGGTGCAAACACTTTGATATGTACGCTAGGAGTGGTATGTATGAGAGGACTCAGCATCACCAATCACGTCCTAATAAGACAACATTCAATGTGTAAGGGGGGTGGGGGGTCGGGGGGAATGTGCAAGAATCACAATATAGCTCCAGTGAATAGCTGCACCGGTGAACTAAATCTGACACTGGCTGTAATTAAATATTTTCCTCCTTAATTACCGAGCTACAGGAAATGAGCTAGTGCAAAGAAGACGAAGGAGTAAAAAAAACATTTTCATAATTTCCTATCAAGCTATATGGACGTTTTGTATTTTCATTTTACAATCACATCATTGCTGTTTTTGCCAATAAACAAGCACATATCTCACTGGTGCCTCAGTTGATGTTCAACCACATGTAGTTGCATTACAAAAGCCTTATAAGCAAAGGGACCTTTAAAGCCCGTCTCGCCAAGCTGTTCAGAGGCTCCATGTGGCCATGAATCAAGATGCATATGGCCAATAACACACTCAAGGGCACTAAGGAATCTGCAGAATATAAAAACAAGACTACTACAATTCATCCTAATACAATGTGCTTCATAATAAAACGTAGAGTTAATTTGACCTCTTTTTAAAATTAAATGTAACATTAAATGTAAATGTGAGAATGCTTCAGAACCATCAGGTAGAAACAAACAACAGGCTTCAATTGTTGTTTGCTTTTGCACATATTTATCTAAATTCCCTGTTTGGGAAAGGCTGCGTTAGCGCGTTATCCACGCGTTGCACCATAAAACAACTGGCCTCGCGAACATCCCAAAAAGAGTGAATTCCAAGGTTTCTTATGTGGGGTGGGATTTTTTTTTTTTCCCCCTTTGGGTGGGGGGTTGCGCGTTCACTATTTTTCATATTGTTTCTCAACATGAAAAGGGGAATAAATGAATTGAGAGAAGCAGTGTACCAACGCATCTGCCTGGGTTATTGTCCACTCCATTCGTAGAAAACCTAGGACGAGTGGGCCATATATGGCCAGTAAGAGTATTCTGTTTGATATGACAATCTTTGAAAAAATAAAAACTCAGAAGAACTGCTATGAAGATCCATCCATCCATTTTCTGTACTGCTTATCTTCACTGGTTGGAGGTGAGCTGGATAGCTGATGTTGGGCAAGAAGTCAGGTACCCTGGACAGTCAGCCGGTCAATTGCAGGGCGCTTTTATGCAGTTCCATTCACACTCAAATTTACACCAATGGACTATTTAGTCATCAATCTACCTCCTTTTTGGAATTGGATAAGAAGCTGAGTACTCAGAGAAAACTCACAGAGGCATATACAACTTGAACTAACATGCAAACGCAACGCAAGAAGGCCACGGCCTTGATTCAAACCACCAACCTCAGAACTGAGGCAAATGCCACAAATCCAAAAAATACACGATATAATATTGTCTGTAATATTAAATGTTTATCTGCATCATTTTTCATATTATAGCCCCTGATCGGCAAAAGTTTGATGATCTAAAGTCGTCAAAACAGAAACTTGACATACAGAGCATTCTGTTTACCTGAAATCACTGTAGGGGTGAATAATCCAAAATCCGGCGGATTTAACCCGCTCCTGTTCCCGCTCCACCGCCTTCTCGCTTCCAAACATCCTCAGGGAGAACTTGTTGAGCCCCGGCTGGAGCATGGCCCCGAACTGTCGGTGCATGAAGCCGGCCTGGTACAAGCGCTCGTCGTCGGGCAGGATCTGATCAATTCCATCCAACTTTATAAACCCAGACTGGTTGTCGGCTTGGGACTCGCTCGGAGGTGCGCCGTCGCCGCTGCCGGTGGAAGCGCCACCTCCACCGGCCCCTTGCGCGCCTTGCTCCGTGTCGCCCTCGCCGATCGCTCCCGGGGGGTTCTCCTCGCTCGGGGTGACGTCCCCCTCGGTGATGAGGCGCCTCTCCTCCGCCGAGTCCGAGTCGTGCACATGGCGGCTGGTGATAGACGAGAGGCTGCCCCGGAACCTCCGGCAGTCTCCGTTGGAGCTGGTCTTCATCGGTCTCCCGATGTCGGTCTCCATGATAAGCGAGTCGCCGCTTTTGGTCTCCCCGATGCCTCTGCAGCTTCCCCCGGAGGTGGGCGACGGCAGCGGCTTCATCCGGATGCTCTTCCTCCGCGTGTCCTTGTCCGCGTCTTCTCCTTCACCCATGATGGACGGTTTGTGTCCAATGTGCTGGGGCAAACTGTAGAGCCGTTTACGCATGGACGAATGCAACCTGTCCATTATGTCATGGAGCGAAAATGGAACAAATCTAGATTTGTTAGGCAAACCGAGCAGCACCGGGTGATGCTTCTGATCCTGTGAGCGATCCCTGAAAGCCTGTAACACATGACACACTCGCCTTGTCGCTTCTGAGGACGGTGGTGGTGGTGGTGGCGGCTCTTAATGAAATAAACTGCACATTTTTGGGTTCCCTTTAAATGATGATTCGACTACCTGGCAGCTCGCGTGCGTCCTCCTCACGCACAGCCTGGGCGGTCCGCTCGGCCACCTCGCACATCTTTGCGCCTCTTCGCCTGCATGGCGCGCAAAAGTGGGGGGGAAACTGACTGAAAGTCACCTTTGCCTGGCATGTGAGGGACGCGCCGGCGGATGGAGGAGGAGGTGGGAAGGCGGGATGGAAGGGTCAGCAGCAGGCTCGCTCCTCTCGCCGAGACGTCGTCGAGGCGACAATCATGATGGGAAACATGCATACGGCGTTCCACGGGGCTCACGCGCTGACATCACCCCAATCCATCCGATCCGGCGCGGCAGAGGAGCGTTTTGGTGAACGTGTGAATATGCATGATGTGGTAGGGTTGCCATAGGAGCGAGGGGGGCTCAGCCCACCTTGTTTAAAGGGGAAATGTGCTTCCCATTCTTAAAACGCGAGGAGGGAGATGAGGCCACAGGTAGGATTAGGATTGCTTGAACCCCGCGTGGCACATAATGAAGGGAAACAACTGATTCATGGGTGAAAGTGGACTGATGGTGCTGCCAGAGACTTCTGTAATTGGGAGTAATTGCTATAATTGCGTGCAATTGGGGATCTATCGTTTGCGAGTTATAGCTGATTACAATTGGGTCAAGGTTATTCGTACTGTATTGGAAATACAGCGGGATAGAACTGCATACCTAAATAGAGACTCAATTGGTTCAGTGAGTTGATTATAGAAATGCTGATTTTCTAAATATTCAACTAAATTGAGGCATATTTTCTTCAAAATAATAACCGCATGCCACAATTTGTGCTCTTTTTCACCTAGTCAAACTCACTGTAAAATATTTTACAGTTTAATGTTGTTTATTGTATTTTCTATCAATTGTGTGTAAAGCTTATAGTCAAATAGTTATGCAGTTCTGGGGAATGCCGAGGTTCTTCTGTGACAGGAAGTTGAAATCTCACAATGCCCCAGGGAGAACATAAGCAGAGAGTTTTCCATATTCCGTCTCTGCAATCTCTGTTTTTTTTTTTTTTTAAACAGTAGGCTATATAACAATAGATATATAAGAATATTGTACTTGATTTTAAATGTCAAAATGTTTACAAATTAAGGCATGAAAAAAAAAAGGATAGAAATTGAATTGACACATTTAGGCTACTCAAAAGCTGTGATAACAATAACCAAATAAACCTGCTGATGGGTGAATTACCTCAAAGCAGATTATTTTCGTATGTCAAACGCTAGTTTCAAGTTCTATTAGTTATTTATTAATAAATAAAAGGGATTTGCAGAGGCCGATGACACAACTGAGCAACTGTATTTGATTGCAAATCCTGCCTAGCAACAAGTGAACAGCAACTCCATGACAAAACCCGGAAATGAATCCGAACCCTTTCTGTACCAGCTAGCTAGAAATTTATCACAAATGTTACGTTTTCTAATAAACTAAATAAAACGTATCGTCTGTCTAGATGAAAAGTTTTTCATTAAAAACTAGAAGTAAAACGTTTAGTCGCTACGCCATTTTGTCACAAAAACGAAGAAGAAAAGCTCATAACTTTATCAACACTCTACGACAAACACAGAGACAGTGTCACGTAAACCTACGCAACGCCATTCGCCTCTGGTTGCTGAACAAGAATATTCAAATAACATTAATAATATCATTCAAATGGCCACTAGTGCGAAGTGGAGGTTGAAACGTTATGGACGATTTATTCCAGGGTCGGGTAAGGAAGTCACGAGGGAATCCTGGAAGGTAAATATCGATTAACCACGCGTCCTCTGTGCTAATTTTACTACCGATATTTTGCTAGCGTCTGTCTCACTTTTGCTCGTAAAGTTATTCGTAGTTGTGATTATACATTATTATTACGATATTTAATTCAAGCACATACCTCAGCCACAGGTGCGCATATCATATGCGGCATAGCTATGTGTCAGCTTTTCAAAAAGTTACTACTGGGCGCAGTTATGACATCAGCCTCATTTCGTTGTGCTCTGGCTTTTATTTAACATTGTTGGTTCTGTTCTACATAATTATACATGTTGATATGGGTACATAGCAATTTTAGAAGTTAATTCACAGAGGTCAAAGATGTAAAGGTTCACCATTTACAGTGCAATAGATTATGTTCCAATAGGGCTGTATTGTCAATGTGTTTTGCTGTGTGAATTATTTCCAGTATTGTTTAGTCCATTTTTTTTTTTTTTTTTTTTTTTTTTAGCGGCTTTGGTTGCTCAAAGCACATTTCCGCTGATGTGCACTGCATACACTACTTTAAAGACTTCTGATCTGATTTAAAAAATAAAAATAAAAATAAAAAAAAGCTAGTACCGACCATGAAATCTTCCTATGAAACAGAAAACATATACGGGGAGTCATTCTCATAATATCTGCGATTGGCTGGCAACTAGTGCAGGGTGTCCCCGCCTACTGCCCGAAGCCAGCTGGGATAGGCTCCATCACCCCGCGACCCTTGTGAGGAGCAAGCGGTTATTAAGAAAATGGATGGATTTTCTGCCGTTTGACGGTTGATTTAAATTGTTGAACATTTAAATTTCTTAAAGATTATACATTATATGTTTTTACAAAATGACCCCCCAAGAGGAAGCAATTACTTGCACATTATTTGTAAAGAAAAAAATACATTGTTTTTGTTGAAGTTGATACAAGTTGATGTTGGGGGGAAATTTATTGGCAAAAATAGTTTGTTTCAAAGCTTGTTTGGTTTCAGAAGAAATAAGGCACATTTCAGAAGTGGGAAAGGCGAGTTGTTTGTCATTTGTTTTTATTGTAGCAAAAGGGAATATCCATCCATCCATCCATCCATTTTCTTGACCGCTTATTCCTCACAAGGGTCGCGGGGGGTGCTGGCGCCTATCTCAGCTGGCTCTGGGCAGTAGGCGGGGTACACCCTGGACTGGTTGCCAGCTAATCGCAGGGCACACAGAGACGAACAACCATCCACACTCACAAGCACACCTAGGGACAATTCGGAGCGCCCAATTAACCTGCCATGCATGTCTTTGGAATGTGGGAGGAGACCGGAGTACCCGGAGAAGACCCACGCGGGCACGGGGAGAACATGCAAACTCCACCCAGGAAGGCCGGAGCCTGGACCTGAACCGGAGTCCAAAAGGGAATATATCATTTAAAATCGGAGACTGGATTTTGTGAAAAATTCTGACAATTTACCTTGTGTGCTTTGTTCCTATACATGAATAATTCCAATCTCAAATTACAAAATGTAAAATGGTGGTTGGTAAGAAAGCAATATCGACATTCGACATACATGGCACAAAAAAACAAACAAACAAAAAACAGATTAATATATGGCTAAAAGAATATGTCATTTCACAAATTACAGTAATACTCTGTGTGATATTAAATCAGTAGTACATTAATAATTGTCTGACAGATTAATCGGCTGACTGAGTATAGACAGTTTTGCCTCGTATGTAATGAGTCCATTAAATATAGTGTATATCGTGCCTTGTCTCATAAACCCCCCCCCCCACCCCCCACCCCCCCGTAGCTGTCACTAGGAACAATGACAATGGCTCTGTTTTTACTCAACTGCTTGGCAAGCTATCACATGGTGACAGCAAGCCAAAACGCATCATAATGGTGGACCTGGAAAAAAAAGAAAAAAAGAAAAGAGAGACCGTGGTTACTGGTCCAATTATTTACTGACACGCTTCCCCTGCTGTGGGATACAAAGTATCAACATTACGGTGTGCGTGCGCGCGCGTGTGTACACGTTTGTTTGTTGTTCGACAAAGAGATCACGTAGGGCTCAATTAGCTGTGATTACAGTTAACATGTGATTTGTATGGATTTTGAAACAATATTGTCAACTAAGCAACGTTTTGCTATATTTTGCAACTTTTGCAACCTCACTACTAGTGTCTATAAAAAAAAAAAAAATGGCCCAGAAGCACATCTTGCGAATTTTTGATGTGTTATTGGGCACTCTGTCGTGATGTATCCTGTTATATTATGCCATCTGCCGAATGTCGACATTATAATATTCTTTCACAATGTTTCACAAACAAAACACGATTTTTTTGTAATATGTCCCCTTTAAAAATTGTTTTTTCCCCACCTCTCCAGATATTTGAAGCAAAAAAGATGGAGCCTGAAATTATCGCCACAATCGTGGACTCTGGATACTTGATGATCTTGCAGGGACAGGAATGCTTGGTAAGGGATTAATTAGGATAATTCATATTTGGGCCTGACAGATATCACCCGGCCTATTTAATTGGTTGATATTGTTATAGTGTTGACCTTGTGCAAACCAACATACAGTAAATAGTCAGACTACTTGTGTATCACGCCATCGATAACACATTTCAGAAACGCTAACAAGGTTATAATCCCATGCGGGCTTTGTTTGTTTAATTGTTTTAAGATTGGCGCGTGTCAGGAGGAACAAAAGAGTTTTTTAAATCCCTCCTGTGCCTTGAGGGAGGACTCCCAAAGCCAGTTAGCGGTGATGAGGCGAAAACAAAAAAAACAAAGTGATAAAAGTTTCTGCCTGCTCATCACTTCATTGGATGTTAATCTTGTTCTCCTGAATGCATCAACATCGCTATACTAAAATCTGCAGTAATTAATTCTGATGTTCCACATGCACACATTTGACTGGAACGTGCTCATCCATGAAACTGCTTTCCACATACCTCCACTCTCCGCTCTGTAATTCACAAAATAAATTACGGCTTGGCTGCATCTGCAAATGTCATGCTCGCAATTCTGGCAATTTATAGTGTGTCACACTGGTTATTATACTGCAGATTGCCTGCATTATCGATTGCAACATTTAATAACATTGCAATTAATTAGTAATGTCGATTTCCAAATGATCGACCGAGCTGGGAAATTCATGACTTTATCACCTGCAACTAAATTACAGCAGGAATGAACAATAATCTCAATGTAATAGTTGGTCATGTCTGGTGGCTTTTTTCTGGCAGCAATAATGTGGCTGATGATTCACATTTTCGTTTATTACAGTAGTAGTAAAATGTAGCAGAACCTTGAATATTGGAAGTCTTCTCAGGCTTCAGCTTAGAGAGCATCCAAAGAAATGTTTCTTTCCCATTGTGCCACATACAAAAATCTCACAGCACACAGCCAAACAAAAATGTAATAAAAAGTGCTGTTTAACATTTTATTTTTTTTTTGGCGGGGGGAGCTCATTGCCATGTAGACAACAAACAAAATAAGTAAATAGGTAGTGTATTGAGTCACAGATATATTTCATTCACCAGTCAGCCTGATATTGAGGTCAGCTTTTGCCCAGGATGATAAAGCTCTCTATTATAGATTGGTGCTGTAAGCGCTCAGGGAAGTTTGAAATATCGTCATCTTAGGAGGGCCTACAGGCCACACGATAAGGCCAGGCGGGAAAAGATGCTGTGAACTGTAATTTTCTGTATTTGAAAGAATAGTGTGATGTTAGTTAAGGCTCAGAGCACCAGCAGTAGACATGTTGTCAGCAGAAAAAAATCAGGACGGTCTTTAAGGTGGCTTGACTCTGGAACTCTACAGAAGTGACAAAGTTTACTTTTTACTAGGGATGGGTATTACGTAATTAATTAACAATTTGTGGAACTGATTGTTGATTAATGGCATCTTGAAGCATCCATCCGTCTATAGTATTTTCGATAGCGTTAGCCCTTATTAGGGTCTCTAGTGAACTGGATTCTATTCCAACTGACTTTGGGCGAGATGCGGGTGTACAACCTAAACTGGTCGTCAGACATTCACAACTACGGATATTTAAAATCTTCAACATAACCTAACATAACACAGGTGGGGCTTAGCTAACATTCAAACCCAGAATCTCTTGCCTGTGAGGCGTGCTCAACTGTAGGTCACCAAATATTGTTTCAGTCACAACTACTTCAAGAACGTCCTTACTATGGCAAATTCTCTTCTGTGAATCATTATCCATTTCAATGACATCGGGATCCTGGGGATTGGTCCTGGTGTAGGCTCCTGCTGAGCCTCGATCCCAAATAGGACAAGTGCTACAGAAAATGGATGGACATAGTCATCCATACATGAGTTCAGAACGTTTTTCCCAAAAAAAAAAAAAAACACAACAATTGATCCATTAATTGACCATTCATTCTCCCCATGGTCCTTTAAGGAAATGTAGTCAAATGCCAGTCCAAAATTATATGGAAGATTTAATCTGATTTGACATCTAAACCAACGCCTCAATGCACCCTCAAACCATCTGTTAGCACAGTCAACATAATAAATAATTAAACTGTCTGTCTGTCTGTCTGTCTATCCCATCCCATCCCATCTCATCTCATGTATATTAAAATCAATTGTTGCCCTTTGGATTTTCTGAATTAATTTTTCAAATTTGTTTTCTGAATTAGTCTCTCAAAATAAATGTATTCAGAATCCTATATGTCATAAACTTCAGTTTGGAGCCAAAAATGTCCTCAAAAGTAACTGAGAAAATGGAGACCCCTGCTGACCAACTTAAGTAACAGTAATCACTTGGCCGGAGCACATGGAATGACATAAATAAATGGTAAATGGACTGAGCTTATATAGCGCTTTCTACACCATAGTGTAATAATGTAGTAATAATAATAGTAATAATTGTTTGTTTTCTTCTGAATTCATATGTTTTTGTTTTAAATTGAGTTCAAAGACAATGTGCACATACATTAATCAATATAAAAAGACATGAAGAGATGCTTGCATCCTTGTTAGCAGAAAGCTCATTTCTAGCTGTGGTCCAACAAAGTATACATTTTCCACTTTTACTGTTGCAGGAGACAATTCCTTTGATTAGTGCCAGCGATGTTCTCAAAGTCCACCAGAAATCAGACAACCTGCTGCTTCGCAATACTGTGAAGGTGAGCGTTTTGACTGCGGCTTCCATCAAAATGTGTGTGTTGTTGTTGTTTTTTAGTCCCTGGGAGTTATTGCCCGTGACATTCGTTGTTTTCTGTTCTATAAAAAAAAAAAAATCACAGCAACCTTGTTTTAGTTCTAATGAGATGCTGATTTCAAAAAGGCGACAAACAAATAACAAAGAGATTATTCACGTAGCGGCTGGGAGTGACAGCGTCGAGATTGAACGTGTGTCCTCAGGGATCGGGACGCGTGATCAGGATGCAGTTTGACGGCAGGAACAAGGCACAGGCCATCAAACAGTGTTCAAGTGCCGCAGAAAGACTGCGGGAGTATCTGCCCGTCAACACTCTAGACGACTCCCTGCCGCCAAATAATCAGCCACCCACTGATGTCCCTGCACCGGTGACACAGGTGACCCATTTTGCAGTTTCTTTCATTTTAAATAAAATGAAATGTATGTCATAATTGTAGAGTTGTTCCTCAAAGGTTGGATACAATCAGTTCCATGTCATATGATTGACTTTCAGAAATCCCACGCAAACATTAGCATGGAAAGAACATGCAAACTCGGGTTTGAACCCTGAACTTTAGAACTGTGAGGCAGACATTTTAACCACTAGTACACTCTGCTGCACAATGACCTGGTGATGTAAGACATTAACATAATACACATTAAAACAATCTACATCCTGACTCAATGCTTCTACTTGTCAAACACTGCAAAAAAAGACATGACACCAGTAACAGAAGTGCCAAATCAGTCCTTTCTTTTTTCAGATATAAGAACATTGCCTCAGAAATACTTTCCACATTACAAATGGCCATCATTTGCATTTTGCAACTAACATCACATTAAGACTAACACTGGACAAAAGGACTTGGACATAGCCTGACTCTGCAGCTTTTATTGAGGCTGCTTACTTCACCCTCACTTCAGAAAGATATTTTTCTTTTCTTACCTCCAGGAAAAAAAAAATGAAGAAGAGAAACAACCAGTTAATGTCTTGATATAATTACGTTTATGAGACAATAAGAAATGTTTCCCCTCAAAATGCTGGTCAAACAAACTTCACAACATCATAAAAGGTGTTCCGCATACTGGTACGACTGCATTTATTTTAAACTTGTTATTAGATGATGATGCCAACTTGGGTTATTTTTTGGTTGTGTGGCTCACGGAGTAAAAATATTTGGTCGTGTTGCAGCACAAGAAGCGCATTCCACCGTACTGACTCTTTTTCACTTGTCTTCTAGTTATGTCCTAGACGTATTACACAAATATGTAGTACTTCATTTCTGTGTTAACTTAGGTTAGTGACAGACTGACACTCATTCTGCGAAAGAAACGCATTTGTAAACAAAGTGCAATGGATTTGCTTTTGATACATTTAAAACTGTAAATGGACTTCACTGAAATCCAATAGAATTGTGATCATATCTAGTATGTTATGAATGCATTTATAATCTGTTTTTAACTATCATTTTTTAAAGTAAATACTGAAGGGCAAACTGCATGTCTCCTTGTAGTGATTATTACTGAGACTGCATCTGACAGCTGATTTATCAGGATTGTCTCAACTAGGTCAGATTCATGGACTCCGACACTAGATGGTGCTATTTACAATAGTGTCATCTTTAGAGGTCACATTGCTGCTGGTAGCTTGAGGGACTGATGCACTGATGCAGTATGGTCTTGACGATCTAGTCTCTCTTACACCTTATATTTACTAAAAGTGCCCCTTAATGTACTATTGAAATGCTTTATTTACTGATTACTAATACTGAGCTTGCCAAACTGATGATGACGACGATGATGATGATGATAACAATAATATTAATAATAATAATTTAAAAAAAAAAAACAATGCTGAAGATGCTGAATCACATTGACACTGTACGACTATTGGTCCTATTTTGGAACATATTGACTATAACACTGGGTTGTGAGCTAATTCCATGTGAGGGGATGAGACTTAAAGGTGTGCACCGTGCCAATGGGGTGTAATGTGACCTTTTGGCGAACAGACACACCGAAGGAGTTCCCAGCGCAGATGAAAGAGCTTTGAAGAGGGAATGCGAGAGTGGGATATTTTTCAATTAGTAATGAAGCCAATTGATTGTACTCTCCAATTTGTGGCGTCGTGGTGCGTCTTTCCTTCATCTTTCTCATTTTGTTTTGTGTTTGAAGCCGTGTCCACAGCAGGGTGAGGCGGCTGGAGCTGAACCAGAGGTTGTCCATGGATCACTGTCCATCAAGCGTCTTGCCCAGGTATTTGATATGAGTCATCTTCAGATAAATACTAGCCAACTAATAGTCAACTACAGGGTGGGCTGGAGCAATGAAGGCCTTAAAAATATGATTCCCCCCATTGAGGTTCATTTTCCCAATAGTTAATCAAACGACAGTTCATTGCTATGCTAAATTTTGAGTTTATACTATTTAGTCTTTTAGTGGCATCTTGACAGCATCTCTCAGCAAAGGAGGATTGTTAATTAATAACATGTTGATATGTATTTAAGGCCTGAGAACCAATTTAAAATGTGCGTATTTTAGGGGTCCTAAATGCAACCCTCCAAAATCCACTCATTAGAGCCTCATGGAAAATCAGAAGCATTTAGCCTCTGACACCAGTTTTATTTATGTACATGAAATTTGGTGGAGATGTTTATTATTACAGGATACACAAAAAAGTCTGAAATTGAAGTCGGCTGAATAACAAATTCCAGGGCTCGTACTTTGACAAACTCCAAGTCAGGGAGTTTTCTCAATTGAGCGGCAATCAGAAGAAGATATCCAAAACAGATGGACTCCGCTAAATTATGAAGCTTTTTTTGCCTATGCCATCTCATGTGGGCAGTGCATGTTTTCAAAGTTTGATGATCGTTTGGAGAATTCGTCTCATAAATGAGTTTTGGAAGACCTGTTGCACAGATATCCTATTGCATTTCAATAGAACCTCTCGGGAGGGACGCCTCTGGCACTGCCTGCGCTGTACCGTCACGCATCTTCAGAACCCAGAGACCTGGACGCCTTTGTGCGCGTTTGTCTGTTGGATCCCAGCTTCCCTGCTTTGGTGGAGCAGGTGGAAGGCGAGCTGAGGAAAATACTCGAAGAATGAATCATCAGTAACAACTGAAGGCAGAGAAAAGGTCAAGTCAGCACCCCGCTTTTGTGTTTGTTTGCTGTTTTTCCCACGCCGTTCCTTACGTAGGAGTTCACTCGCTTTGCGCTGCCAAAGTCAACAGCGTTGTGGTCGTGCATTGAAACTTAGGACATTTCAGATTGTTAAGATTAACACAGCTTTAACAAAACTCAAGTTCATTTTTGATTTTTTTTTTTTTTTTTTATTCAGAAAAAAAAAATATTGGTCTTATTCATATGTTTGATCGTGGCTATATACTCTGGTCCCTCTGTTCTCACATCAATGCAGGTCCGTTTCCCACCGCAACACACATCATCAGTACATTGTATTGAAAGGAGGAGTCATGCAGCTACAGCAGTTAATGTCGCTATGCCAGCTTCCAAGAGATCCCACGATTTTAAAGCTTGACTGATTAAAACAAACTGCCCTCCATTTAATCTATTCAAGAATACATTTTGCATAGGATTATAGCCATGCTATATAGTCAAAGAAAAATAAAAAAAAATCAAAGTAATTAAATTAGGAAATGTTAAAAAAAAATATCTTTTCTTCTTTTTTTTTTTTTTTTTTTACAGATTTCCTATCATTTGAACACTCATACTGCAACATATACAAGACACTCTAAGTTACTCTCAAAAGGAAATTAAAGTAATACACATACCATTGATATTTATCTTGTTAAACACACATTATTCATTTTCTGTATTCACTCTCTTAAATTTTAAATACTGCCAGTCACTGAAGCCCTTGCTTCACAATAAAAGTTCTATTAAAAGTGGACTTTGTCATCACAAAATTAAACATTAAATGACCATGATATGCTGTACAAATGTTCAAGAAGGAAAACACACATACTGTGTATATATATATATATATATATATATATATATATATATATATATATATATATATATATATATATATATATATATATATATATATATAATTCATATTTATATAATTTATATAATTTATATGTCCATATTTATATAAGGATGACTCTATAAAAAAACATTTTGGGATGCAAAACAAAAGCCACACGAGGGATAACAACAGAAGATGTCTATTCTGAGTATCCTATTGCGTAATTATTTTGCATGCATTTACATGATATGTCATACAAAAGGGGGTCGGCTCATCTGAGGGCCATGATTCAGATCAGAAGGAGACATCAACATCACATCGGGAAAAAATGCTTACACCTCTGCAGTGATTTGTAGTCACAATTCGTCATCTTGACATCTCCACGCGACAAGGCATGCTTTAAGACTCCCCACTCCACTGCCCTTTGTTGCCAGTGTTATGCTGATATTGGTTCTTGTAAAAAGAGACAAGATATGCTTTTATTTATTTTTTCTCCCTCAAGATAGGCCGCAACTCAAATGTCGCCGTGTAGCCAAAAAACCTGCAGTTTCACCCTCTCATCTGTGAAGAGAAAATAAGAAGGTATGACCACGGATAATCCTCGGCAGCGCGTTCTATATTTAGCACCCGCCATCACTCTCCACAGTGTCTTACTTGAGTTGATTGTTTATTTTGTGTTCCTTTGGCGGACGTTTTTGTCTTTGTGGTTGTTTGTAGAATTGGTTTTCCTGGGAAAGAAGCAGGTAGGGTTTCAGAAAACATGAAGGTAAATAAATAGGTCAAAACACTGTATGATTTACGGTAGTGAATTTTCACAAACAGTGGCCTAATGTTTTTTTTTGTTTTTGTTTTTGTTTTGTTTTTTAAATGCAGTTAAGAGGGGCATTTTTTGTGTGCATCTATTTAAAATGAGTTTGACGAGCATTAAAATTAACCAGTGGAATTATTTTGGCAAATAGAAGAGTTGACACAAAAATGGGAACACCAAATATTTATCAAACTTTACAATATTGCGCAGTTTCCTCTTCAACACCTCGAAATGTTACTGCCTCCTCTAAGAGGCTATTTACATGTTTTGGTGCTGCGGTTTTGGTTCGCAACAGAGTTCAAGTGGCTTCAGCAGTATAAATGATAGTGTGTTAATTACAGTTGCTAATATATTTGCTTCATGTCTTGAGCACGACACATCAGGCTAATTGGGGAACTGCATCTGTTTGAGGGACGGCCACTTTTTGAGGAAATACTTTGTGTGTAGATCTGTTGACTTACATTGGTCCAACTGGCTCATCATCTTTGACGGGGTGAACAGAGAATGGAAAAACAAACAAAAGAGACAAACATGAGAGAAAGGTAATGAAAGAATATATGCCAAATCTAACACATTAACATTGCACAGGTAGCTATTTCACTGAGGTGTTTACAGAAAAAGAGGGGAAAAAAAATCTACTTAGAAATGCTCCAAAGTTGCTCAATATAGGCCACCGAATCATTCAAGCGTGAACGTTTGCTGAGAGAACAGATTGCTTTGAATGGTGGTGTGACACAGCCGTGCACTCGTGATAAGCCCTGAAATCACACAAGTCAGCTCGTCCTATGCACAAACTGTGTCAAATTAAAACGATACATTTGAAAATGTGGATTCTTGGAAGGTGGTAATGCTGCACAACTGTATTAGTGTGGTAAAATGGCCGGCAGTGATGTAACGTTAAAGTAGTAGAATTTGACAATACTGCGATGGTTAAACCTACCTCGAGTTTTAACCCTTGGGGTTGCTATTAATTGTCAGACTGAGCATACACATGTAGGAGGCTTGCAGATGGCTCATTTCAAACCGCCTTTTAATTACACACAGCAATATCACAGTGATTTTTGAAAAGGCCAAAAAAGAAAGAAAAAAAAAATACACAAATGAGCTATTGTGAACGATTTGGCATGATAACACAGATCTTTTTTGAGCTTCCAGCAGCTTCATAGTGTTTTTTATGATTTCCCGACGGCACGGCACAGTAAGAATCTCTGCATTTACTTTGTAATTCATTCATGTTAGTAAATCATTCTTTGAACGAGAATAGTCATACATTCTTTCAGTGAGCGGTGTATTATTAGTATTAATATTATCTTGAAAGGCCGTAATTTCAACATCACATTGAGAAACATCATAGAAAAGATAACTAACGTGTCAAGCTACATTTCCACCAAGGGTACAATTCATATGAATCGGTATAACTGAATCATATTTCTTATTTCCCCTGCAGAACGGCGGAAATTATGTTAGCTAAGCAAATGGCATGACATTAGGGATAGACCGATAATCGGCCGGGGCCGATTATCGGCGCCGATATTTGGCATTTTGACAAATATCGGCATCGGCCATGTTTTGAATCTGAAGGCCGATAAAGCTCACTGAGCAGGGGATACTTGCGAACGTAGCGAATTTGGGGTTTTCATCAGGATTTGTAAGATGTTCGCAGTCAGTTTTTATTTGTCGTAAACACATTTGGAACATATTCACACAATTTTTCACCGCAAAAATCCTTTTGAAACGTTTTTACGAACCCTAACAAAAACCCCAAATGAGATACATTCACATAAATTTGTTACTCAGTGAGAAATTATATATAGTTTGAAAGAATTCCCCCCCCCTCCCCATTTTACTGCAAATGAATATCGGCTTGAAATATCGGTTATCGGCCAACTTGACTACAAATAATCTGTATCGGTATCGGCCTTGAAAAAACCATATCGGTCTATCACTACATGACATCAAAGCCATACTAGTAAGGCAATAATTTAACAAGACAATAAATGGCCTGGTACAATGCAATGTGCCTGTAAACAAGAAATTAGGATTTTGTTATTTTCTGGCTGTTATGTTAATTCTATTGTAACACGAATTTAGGACACACTAGGTAGCTCCGTGTTTACAAAGTGTACTACTGTGAATGAGACCCCAACAAAAGAATATGATATATTCCTTCCTCGCGGTTCTGTATATGCATTTATAAACAATTTTAGGGCCACTTTATAACTTGGTGGAAATGAGGCCTATCGTTCCATTTGGCGCCCTTGACAAGGTTTTTGGTGTTTTGGCATACAGATGCAAACGTGTCACTGGGTAAGTCAACAGCTACATGCAATTACAAAGTCGCAGATCGGCAGCATTATAGCAGCATTCCATGGCGTTAATATGAAGCAGTGTATGTCATATTGTTAGTCATCAAACATGGCGTTGCGATCAATTTGTGCGGGATGTCTTTCTGCATATGCCACCGTTTTCTCACCTCCTATGCATACACCACACAAGCTGTGTTTACTATACTGCCTCTGCAAGCACATGACAAGTAACAGATTTTTACTGTGTGACAGTGGTATCAACGTGATCACTTTTGTTTACGATGCATGTTATTTTACAAATGATGCATTTTCAAATAAACTAAAATAAAAATGCCAAAATGATCACACAGTAAAAATCCCAAGCAACTAGATTTGAAACACAGGGTATAAATGTGAGCCTCTGCCTCAGAGCCCTTGACTGTGGAGCATGAGAGGTGTTCAAATACAGGAAGTCATAATGCACGCAGACAGGGGGCCAAAACCGGCGGGAATCTGGGATGCTAAAAGGAGATTTTAGAGAGGCTGTGCCTCGTGAGCTGAGAGCCCTCACTGCTGATTTGAATGGCATAAACATAGAAAATATAATCCACCTTAATCGCTTCATTTTTCCGGTGGATGAAACCAACTGGAGGCCATGCACACTCTTTACTTGAGCTGTGTATGCTTTGATGTGTGCAAATGTTTTATTTTACTCAAGTGTTTTATTATTATTTTGTTGTTTGTCCCAGGATGATAGCAGATCCTTGGTAACCGCAATGTTGTTGTGTTATTTTCAGAGAAGAAAATACTTCTTAAAAATAGATCATAGATAAATAACATTTTATTTTTAAGGCATTTGTTCCGGTGGCTATTGTTAGCTGTTACTGAGTACATGGAGGAGCTGTAACATGTTTTAATACTTGTAAAGTTCTTTGTCTCAAAGATTTTGCAAGAATTTCCGCCCGCCACTTAAATGTCAAAAAAGTCAGTGACTTTTTAAAAAAAATATAGTTTCTTTTCTATAGATCTTAATCGAACTAAATCCGCATCCTAATTCCTGTCCTGATAAATATTGTCTAATGCAGTGGAACATCTAAGGCCGGACAAAAATCTAAAGAAAAAGTAAAGTAAAAGCATAATACAGGCAGAGTTAGTCTTTTGATGCATGCATGAATATTTCCCCCAAATTGTGTTTGAATTACATATTGCACCTCATGTTGTGCAATACGCCATGTTCGGCTTTCAGCTTTAGAGCTTCTATTGTATTTTTTTTTCTCCCAAAAAAATACTTGCATGCAGTGACCAATCCTTTCATGCTAAGTGTGCTACCTAACTTTAACTCAAACGAATATTATACCATTATACCATTATTGGATGTTTTATCACTCTCCCTTTGTCAATTTGCAGCTGATGAAATGATCAGAAGGGCACCACAAGTCTTGCCAAAATATAGCTGTTTAATATTCCTTACAGATTTGCCCGCGCACATCTTCTTTGTTTGCTTTAAAACAACAAAAGCAAGATGTACCCGGCAGCTTTGTTTGGGCTGTGTTAGAGTGTTTGGTTGCGCCGCTGTGATCCATAATGACAGCAGGGCCTGTCGCTGTTCTGTTTTAGAATAATGCGGCTGTAGTCGTATGTTGAATTTTGAAGATGATAAAGCATTAGTAAAGGTTAGACATAACCTTTGTTGACTTGGGGGTGCCTTTGGGGTTTTGAGACATTTTCAAGCGGCCACCTCCTGCTCGAGATTTGGGCTCCTCCGGAAGCATAAGACAGTTTGAAAGGCGCATTGTGGTTTAATATATTGAGAAATGATATTTGAATTTCAAATCAGTTCTATTTTTTTTCATCCGCTTCTCTTGTGTGTTTTTTTTTTAAGCAAATCAGATTTCATTTAGATGAATAAGACATAATGTTCAGTCTTAGCCTGTAAAACGGTTTCTTGAAGCTTTTTGCTGCAGGGATGAGCGTTTTAATACAAAGTTGTGTTCGCAGGCGTTGTTTACCTGCCTGTTTACAGTGTGTCCGCCCACACTCGAACCCAGCTTGTGCGATGCGGCAACACAGAAGGCTTCAAATATTATTGCGAAGGGAGGCATGCAAAGCATTTTTTTTGTTTATTTGCTGGAGCACTTGCATAACCTAATATATCGTTTGAGGAAAATTGAATCTCTGACGTTAGAGCAAATGTTTGACAAACACCAAGATAGAGCCAAACTCACACTTGAGTTTTTGGGGCAGTGGACAGTAGGCTTGTTAAAAACAACTGATAAAATACATCTCTAGGACCATGCAGAATCTCTCACTTACCACCCATTTAGATTATGGTGCCGTTTCGAAAGAAGTGGAAGGGAAGAATAGTAACCAATTGTTACACATCTGAGATGATATGTACAGTATATCATCAACACCATTGTTACCATTGCTGTCAGTCAAAGGAACAACACCTCCTCAATGTGAATCCATAAAGGTCATATTTGCATGCGTCTCGCATGGGTATTACGTGATGCAATACTTCTGCTTCCTTTTCGACACATCACGTCTGAGGCCAGTGAGCAGGCGATAACAGATACTTAAGCAGGGCACACACATACCAACAAGCGGTCAAATTTCAACGTTTTCTCTCACGTACAATCTAAGTCATGGCCCAATTTCCTGAGCAATTATCTTTTGGGGTGCAATGTGTTCAAAGTCATTTTTCCTCCCCAATCTGCTCGGTAAACAGTCTGGGCCAACCATCGTAAATTTTAAACGTTCAATATTTATGATGGTGAATCCTTATACGTGTGGTCAACATTGATCTCTAACCTAAAAAAAAAAATAAAAAAAAATGTTAAATATCAGTATGTGTATACCCTGCTTTAGGTCATGTTTATATTTGGGGTCATAATTAAATATGATATTTTGCATTCTTATCCCACTAGTAGGTTCATTATCATAGACCGACATCACTGAATTTGACTCAAGTAAATAATGAAAATGTTTAACTATTCCGTGCTTTGAACTTAAGTCACTCAAAGCACAGTTCACTTTATTTTGGCAAAGACTGCCAAGAATTAAGCTCGATTGGCTCAGGGTTATCATTTTGCAAGAGTTTTTGTTGAACTTGGTCTTTCACCATGCAGAAGTACAGTAAATGTATAATAATGATAAAGCATTGATAGCATCATCAGCTTGTCAAACTTATCTATACAGTACTGTATATTGTTTAAAGCTGAGTGAAAAGCATGCATACTCTCTGAAGCGTCAGTTCATGTAAATATGTTAATACTTCAAATGCATCATGTACAATGATGATAGAAAACAGATTGACTTAACGTACAGACTTAGTCTGATGCTAAATTTAATAACAGTCACCTGTGTGTTTTTATACAATACATAAAAACAAAACATTAATTAGACATGTCAGTGATCTATGATCCTATTATTATGGAAAATGGAAATGTATTTTCCTTAAAAAAAGTTTTCTGATAGTTGCCAATTAAAGACCTTTCATATGGTTTCCATTCTTCAGTCACATGAAGAGCTCCTTTCTAAACTGTTTGAAATTGATCTACCAAGACCTACGAATTTGACAAGCCTAAATTGTAAACTGTCGAAACAATTAATTGGCTCTAACATGTTCATTGAAAGTTAATAATCTACAAATGAATGACGTGGCAAGATGAAGAATTTGGCTATTATCTCATTTAGGAAAAGAGCTCTTCATAAACATCTATGATACATTGTAGATGTTTTTCATAATACATCGTTTGACATAAATGCTCGCTTGTAATTTTATCATATTAGATCACAAGTTATTCCTCGAATCTGAGCTCAGTTTTGAACAGGACATTTCTTATTGCGAGGCAGCACACCAAAATAGCAAAGAAATACGGTAAGCATAGAGATTACAGTCGGAAATGGTGTCTCTTACCATCAATAATGTCATCCGGCCTCTTGCGTTTCTCATACACGACGATGATGACTACGAGGATGATAATTTCCGCGAGCACGCCCAAGAACGGCCAAAGCGGCGCAAGATGGCTTCGCACCCGTAGGATGGTGATTTCAGCAGTTGTCCCAATGGCATTGGATGCATTGCACTCATACTTCCCAGGATCTGTGTTTATATCAAGGTTTGTGATGTTCAGCTCTGTGTAGTTGTCTCGACTTGTGATGAAGAAGCGTCCAGTGGAATTGTCGATCTCCTGAAAGGGTTAAAGTGCCGAATTAATGTAAAAAAACACATTCTAATACATATTCGAGTTTATTTGACATTATTGAGTATTTTACCGTGGAGGACGTCCCTTCCAGTTTACGCCATGTCCAGGTAGGATGCGGATACCCAACCGACTTGCAGTAAAGCATCGCGTTTTCCCCCTCATTTTTATTTTCACTTCGTTTGTGGCCGGTGATGACAGGTTTTGCTATGATAAGAGATAAAAAGAAATAAGATAAGCCTGGAGAGGTATGACACGTGCAACAGAAGTAGAAGAGCAAGGTATAAAACAAGGCGTGATTAATTGTCTTGGTTTACAGAAAGTTTAAAAACACATTTTAATCTGTATCTCGTATATTGCGAAGTCTTGAAGCATTCCTACTTTGGTCATCTGTGATCGAGACGCAAAATGCTGTCTAATATTGTACCTTGTATTATGTACAGTCATACATTCAAAGTCGGACACTCTACAAAGTGATGCAATTCGAGGTTCAACCACATATTCCTAGAACAAAAATAAACCTTCAAAGTCAAATGAATGTTTGTGTTTTGTGCCAGCTTTTACCAAATGGATACTCACAAAAATATGTAGCTAAAAGCATAACAGTTAATGACTAGTATGTACATGACCAGAGAAACCTTTTGTGCAAGAATTTAGACCACGCTGAAAACAAGAAATCACGAAACTCGTTAACTCATTCCTGCAATGCCCATTAAGTGCCACTAGATGACTCCGTAAACACCTTACCATTTAATTTCAACTACGCGTTCAAAGCGTGACTAGTTTTTCATTATTTTACTGCAGTTTTATTTTACAGCGATTAACTTTCAATATGTTAGTATGATAGAAAAGTAAATATTACATAGAAAATGTCTGTGGAGTTAGGCATAATTATGGTGCACAGTTTGACTCTGGAAAAATTAATGCATTTTATACTGTATGTTATGATTTTGATTTTGTTCTATAATAATAATAATAATAATAATAATAATAATAATAAGTTAGCCAGGATCATGGTCGGAACAGAGTGTGTTCAAGGTTACAGTTAATTTCAACTTTATACAGTCTGTCCTATTGTCTGACTTAAAAACAAAAACAATTAAAACAAATCTAAATTCTAAAAATTCTAATTCTAGATTCGAAAAAAGACCTTGACTGTTGCTACCATTCTATCCATTTTCAAAAGTGCTTGTCCTAATTAGGGACATGAGTGAACTGGAGCCTATGCCAGCTGCCTTTGGGGTTGAGGCAGGGCACACACTGGAAAGGTCACCAGTTAATCACAGAGCAGTTTAATACTATCTTTTATATGGTGTTACTCTTTATATTTTCGCAAAGAAAGATGTTCTAACCAATAAAATATATAGTTTTGATCTACCAGCACGACCAAATCCCTGCAATGTGGAAAATCACACTGCAATATGGAAGGGGGGGAAAACATGATGAATCATATTGAGGTCATGAGAGCGAGGGATCGGTTGATGTATTAGAGCCTCCAGATGTTCCAATTCAAAAACTCCAAAGTGAATTCCACAAAAGAAATGCAATGCGAAAGGAACAAAATAAATTGCCTCTGATTAATCAACACTGGGATAATGTCTATTCAAAACTGGGGTTAGAAAAAGTCAGAAACCATGCGCCAAGTCACAACAATCTGCCAATAGAACAGGTGAGACTCTTCATTTGACTGCGCGGTGAGAGGATAACCGCTCTGCCACTAATCCCCCAAAATTACAATAATTCCTTCCATGCAATTAAGCAGGATAAGACCCCGAATGATCATTTTTCTCAGCTGCACATGGATAATGGAGCAAGAGGGGGGTCTGAGTTCTTTAGTGACATCACCCCCACTCTAATTATGGAACCCACGTGCTGCTCTGAGCAGAGGAGTGGCCAAGCTCATTTGCGCCTTATCCCTGCCTTGTATTATGTCAACGAGTGACGGCATGGAGACAACTGTCCAAAGTGGCGCCAAATCAGCAGAAACCTCAATTTCACACTCCCGTGATTATTAAACTGCTTGTGCCAGGCGGAGATAAAGAGTGTCGACTTTTGAGGACGGTCGTGGTCATAGCTGTCAGGGAGGATATGCATTAGGATGACTGAGAGACAGTTAAATTAAATCCTGTATTGGCAGCTGTCAATCTGATCTGCTTGTGATGATACACAGGACTGTCTAAAAGTTTTAGGCCACCATTAGCTTTGTTGTTACAATGACCTTGTTTACAGCAGACATTTTGACATAGTAAATACAAATACAAACAAATACATTTAGTGTGAAAAATGTCTGCTATTTCCGTTTAAGTTTTTATGGAATTCAAGCATTCCTTTAGCTTGCTGAATCATGACGCCAAATCACTGTCTCGCTTTCTCCAACCAGGAAGTAGCCTAATAAACTAATAAGTTACCTAGTAACCTAAAACCAGATGGATGACAAACAAAAGTATGGCCATTTTCTCTCTGCGTATATGTTAGAATATCATGTTAGAAGTTTAGCATTTCATCGAGTCTCTTTCGGCTCTTGAAATCATACCTGACTCCATAGAATGAAAACTTTTGATTGGCTATGGCACTTTTTTTGTTGTAAATTTTGATGTGGCTTTCTTTCCGTATGTTAGCATACCAAGTAGAACCTTAGAATTGTATCAATATCGATAGACATCAACACCTCTCCAATGAGGCGCACCGTGTCCTAAATTGACATGACTGATTGGTTTTTATTCCTCCATGAAACATAATGTGGCCTACTAACAAACCAGAATGAGGAACAAAATTAACAATGGTTTAAGATGCCAGCTGTTAGTATACTAATTGTTAGCATTTTAGCATTTAATCATGAGCCTCATATATTACCAGACAAACGCATATTGATTACGCCACAGCTGTTTCTTTTTAACGTTTGTTAACCGCTGCTTTGTTTGAGATCACAGTTTAAATAAAATTATTTATTTATTTATTTTTTCAGATTAGCATTGGTAAAAACACAACAATGAGTTTACATAATACTATTATTGATAACAGATAAAAGCTCATGTTCCATGAGTAAATGGCATTATCATTCAGCAGGTTAGGGCTTTTTGAGATACCAAATGTGTAGTGGCAGTGAGCTTACTACCGCAGACAATAAACTACCGTGCTGCAACAGAGATGGCTGGGACAGGATTCACAGGCTTAATCCTACAACATCACAGAAGCCTCCATCTGTTGCCTCTAGAGCTGAGTCCTGCAAGGATGAGTGTGCCAAGGACACTGTAGGCGAGGGATCTCAGCAATTGGTTGCCAAGAAGCACAGTGCAAAGCTGGCTAGCATAACAGCGGGCTCTCTACCTAGGTCACAAAAGATTGCAAACACTTCGAGAAAATTAAAAAGAGCATTTGGGGATCGTGATGAAAATGTTATCAATCTGGCAGTAGCTGCTTCTAACATTGATGAACAGAAAGGACAAACTCATGCACTCTGTGACCAGTTAAAAGACTGTCTTTCTCTCAGGGGAGACACATAGAAAGACTCAACAGTCACAGCCCTGCAGCCTCGGAGACGGCCAGGACACTTCACTTTGAACGGACACGAGTCCCGTCAGCTCTTGAGCCAGTAAAAAGCGGAGCACACACATACTCATCACCCATGTTATGCAATCAGGCAGCGCTCTAAGACAACCATGGAATAAGAGGCAGGGCATGCTCAGTATGCAGCCTAGCCATGCCACAGCAAATTGGCTTATGTACCGCACGCAGGCAAGCTTCTCTTGAACAGGGTCTTCACTTGCCCTTTCTCAGGGAAGATTGCTTATTCGAGGAGACGGCTTGGCTGTCAGCTTGTGTAGTTCAGCATATGAGTTATCTCGGTTGGTCAGCTTTCCTAGCTAATATAGACACTGTTTACATAACCTGTTAATCAGTCCTTTGATAACACAGTTTTCAATCAGAAAACCACAAGAGTGCTTCTATTTTGACAAGTGGCCTTTAGAAATGCCCTGCAGGAGAGCACCGTCTTTGCATGTCTGCTGAACATTTGCGGTCGCCTGTCCATTTTGTTAAAACCATCATCTGAGCGAAAGCCAAGAGTGACAAGAGCCTCAGGAGAGCTTCCTGTCATAACCGTTGCACAGGATGAGTTCAAACATCTTTGTCAACAAGGAGTCACTTCACACAGCCTCGGGTTGTTAACTTTTCTAGGACATCTTTATCTTGCTACGGCTCAATAGGAAACCAGCGATTGCTTGTCCATCCATCCGTCCAACCGCCAATCTCACCATTTCCTATACAGCTTGATCGCTTGTCCTCATTAGGGTCGCTGTTGAATTTAGGCTACATTGGTATACCCCAGACTCGTCACCAGTTAATCGCAGGGCAGCAATGGCATGTCAAAAGCTCCAATCAAAGCTGCTGTTGTCAGCAGGTCACAGAGAGTGAGTGGCTAGCAGGGGTGGGACAGAATATCGATATTACAGTGTCTCATATTATCTCTTATGGTACAATATTAATCCACAAACAGTCCCGACAAACAAGATTTTGAGTTTACAGACAGCGCACAATAAAATAGTTTGCACAATGGCATAAGAATGTCATCACATGGCACAGGAAGACCGGTTCAGCTATATTTATGACTATTGCATTAGCGTAGGTTAGAACCGCTGATTTCTCCTCATTCGCTGTCAAACTATGTGCACTTGTGTTCAACCATTGCATCGTTAACATTATGTCTAAATAGTTGATGAAGAGCACATTTTCCTACCTCGGATCAACTTTGTTCCCCATTCTCTTATTTATGTAATTATGCATCTATGCAATACAAGAATCTTACCTTTTACTTCAATGGTTGCGTTTGCATTCGGAGCCATTTCGAATGTGTATACACACATGTATTCCCCAGAATCATCTGCCCGTGGTTTACCAATTCTGCAACAAGACAGAAAACATTAATCCCATATTTTAAACCTGCTAGTCACTCAAACCTCTGAAGTAAACTACTACTAATTAGTTGGGACTACATCAGCAAGGCGAGGCCCCTGGAGGACCGGAGAGCTTGTAGTACATTGTGTTGGCATGACACTGGGATATTACAGAGCAGCAGCTCAGGATTCTGCAGGGAAGGGAACCACGGGCATATTAGCCGTATCCTCTTATGAGGATCACTGATGTAATGTGACAAGGAAGTGACCAATTGGTCCTATCTTGTGGCTAGGGAGAGTCTGTGGTTTGTCTACAGGGGTGACAGTGGCTTTGTACTCCATTGGTGATCCTTTGTGACAGTGCAAAGTTAAAACGAGTTAGTACCGAAGGCCAAGATTTATCACTTTTGGTATGCTTTAAGTTTATAATAAGACTTCAGGTCCTTGTCCAAAGAAGACAACACCATTTTCAGTGGGAAACATTCAGGCAGGCATTTCAAATCAGAAGGTCTATTGTCAGAAAGACACTATACTGCCTTTGTCTTGACAAAGCATATGAATTTAGACCTTTAATTAGCTCTCCATCAGTATTTTCTACATGACCCAGACTTGAAAGAGGCACCTGTACGCTGTGCTCCTATGCTCGGTCCGCGTGTTGGCAATCTCCCGTCCGTTCTTCACCCAGAAGCTCTCCGTGTGCGCGGTATGGGCGGTGGTGAGGTTGCAATGTAGAGTAACCGGTATGCCAGGGGAGTCCGCCGGCAGGATGATCTGATCAGAGGCATTGATCTTTGGTTCTGCAAGACAGAGACAGACCACACTTATCACAGAAGCAGGGCTCAGCGCACTTCTTGGGATATTCCCAAATTCCATTAGGTTCTATGCTATTAGATTGGAATACAGTATTTGTGGATGGCCGATTGTGGTGTAATGTCCATGTATCAAACAGTTTTTGGAAACAGCTGGTAAACCTCCAATCAACCAGATTTGTGTCATTCATTTAGAAATGTTACTGTGTGTGGAATAGTATATGTATATTGGCCTGTGAAAAAGCATTAGACCACGACATGAGAGATTATATAACACAGCCACTGCTGGTTGCAGCCAAGTAGTGCACTTCATTTTCCTAATCAGCAATCTTGTCTACACAATTTGGCTGAGTTGACCAATCGGTATAAGAATACAGCACAAGAAGTCACAGACTTTCTTTTTTTTTTTTTTCATTGGATTGTTTTTCGTACACATTTTTTAAATTATCATCTCAGGAACTGAAACAACCACACCTGTAATCAAAACAGATTTCTAACATTTTTGAAAATAGCTTTTGTGCAAGTATTCACAGGAGTTTAAGACATTAAATAATTGAATAAAGGAAAATACATTTTCCATGACAATAATATGATGAAACACTGCAATGTCCAATTAATATTCTTTTCAGTTTTAAACACCACACAAATTTATTAGACTTAACATCAGTGATGTCATTCTTCTTTTTGTGCCTACAGTATGTCATTTGATAATTTTTTTCGCTAAGTGTTTTTCTTACAAATATTTACTGTAATTATGACGTTACTACAACGTTAGTGATAGACTACAGTGCACAGGTGTCAAATTTAAGGCAGGTGGGCTAAAGCTGTTCCGCCACATCATTGTAGATGGCCCACGAAGCCAGATTGCTTGTGTCGACTTCATGTTTCTTGCTAAAATACCATAATTGCAAACAGCATTTTTTTTTTTTTTTTACCAATCACCTTTTGAAAATAAATTTAAATAAAAAATACAGTAGTTGCACTTTTTTTTTTTAACTGGGTTTTGATTTCAACCTAGTCATCTATTAGTTTGTTTTGTATATACATGAGGTAATCATAGACATACTGTATGGATTCATAGTCATAAATTAAAATGCCCTCTGAGGGAAATCAGGACTTTGATGTGGCCTGTGACAAAAATGAATTTGACACCCCTGCTACAGCGTGTTCCACTTAATTTAACCAAATTTGACTTGCATCCCTGCTATAGTAATGAAACTCCGTCATAAATGAAGTACCACCTTTAACTGATTAATGATGATCATTCTAGTATCATGCTGCGGTAAAACAGATTTGCCAAATATTTGGTGAAAAGTTAATTCTGCACTAGATGTAACATCAAAAACATCACTGACATGCTACATTACTGCTGTGCTGCCCTCTTAAATGACAGATATCCCTGGTCACTACACGATTCATGTCTCAAGGACGTTCGGGGTAGAGTGTCCTCTGCTCTGCCTTGTTTGGGAGGCTTTCTGCCAGAGCAGACCAACTTCGGCGGCCATGAAATCTCTGAAATGGGTGTAGTAGTGGGCCTGAGCATCGTGACGCTACTCATTCCTGCAAGGCTACGAGCCAGTAGGCAAAAGATGACTAGCTAGTGACTTCTATTAGCATTCACAGCACCGTCTTCCTGCACTGTTGTATGCGCACCGCTACAGGGAAATCACTCCCCCTTCTCCCTGAGTTCTCCCCCCACCAAGCATGTTCTATTAATAGCATGTTCAAGACATGAGTATACAGACACAACATGAGGTACATAAATTAAAATTTAGCTAACTCGGCAGAGTGGTCCACAGGCAATTCACACAGAAGGTTGTTATAAGGACGCCCTGTCAATCTCAAACGCTGAGGACTTTATCTCTGTTTATGCGTGAAGCTCAGTATAAAAAGTGTCTTTAAATAGACAGGGAAAACAGATTCCCTCCTCTCCCCTTGTATAACACCCTTGTCTGGATAAAACAAAATGAAAATAATCCATTAGTGCTTGTCCTCACAAGGATAGCTGGTGAGCTGGAGCCTATCCCAGCGGTGTGGGTGTGAGGCAGCGTACACCCTGGACTGGTTGCCAGCCAATAGCTGGGCACATGTAGACAGACAATAATTCACACTTCGGTTCACACCTACGGGCATTTTTTGCATCTTTAGTTTTCTGAACATATATGTTTTGGAGCTGTGGCAGAAAACCAGAGTATCCGGCAAAAATCAATACAATTACGGAGAGAACATACAAACTTCTGAGATTTTCTAAAACAGATTGAAAGCCTGACTGTAAGGCAGGCGTGCTGCTCACTATTTAATTGTGCTGCCTAAAACAAAACCAATTACCGGTAAATAATAACGGATGAGGACATTATGACACTGCCATGAAATTACTTTTACTTATGAGTGCAACAAATGCAGACCACATATAAACCACAGTGAACTACTAAAAATGAATGAATATGTCTTAAAATTAAACATTTACATTTTTAAGTTATGGTCCTGCATACAGTGTTAACATCATTGCTACTTGCATATGTCTATGATCGAAAGATGACATTTGTGATTGCTGCTTTGGTCTGCTGGCTGCAAAGCTAGTTAGTAAAACTGCAGGCTGCGCAAACTCGGCTCACATTTTCGTGCTTTCCACATCATCACTTGGGTAGTACTTATTCAAATGATTCAAGAGGATTGTAGTCTTGCCAGTTTTTGAGGACATCTTGCACGACAGCCAGCTTCATTTACTCCATGTCACTTTGAAGATCCCGCCGCACAAGCGAGGGGAAGGAGCTTCTTGTCAAACTTTGTCAGTTTTGGAAGATAATGCCAAGTCATGGATGCCCATCCATGCATGTTTCTCTGCGCATCCGGTCATTGTTTACTAGCTTCTTACTATTCCTTTTCGTTTACTTCAACTTGCAAAGCAAAGTTGAGAAGGAAAAGGGCAACTGATTGGCTACTGTCGCACATTTTCTGCCATATGCTCACAACTGATAAATGTAATCTGACATTTCGCCATCATATAATAACCCAGCCCTACCTTTGGAAGGTTATCTATGGGGCAGGAAGTTAATATATATGCTCTGCTTTTTCTTTTTGTCAGTCTCTCAGTGTAGCCTGGCACCAAATGTCCCACGTACGACACCGGGCTACAGTCCAGTGGGTGGGCACTTCTGATACTGGGCCTCCCAAGCATTTGATTGTACCAAATGGTTTGAACTGCTTGTGCCTAACAGGGATTTTCAGTCTTCAGTTGCAAAAGAAAAATCGGGCCCATTACAAGCTTATTAAGTCACACAAAAATGTGATTTGAAGCACAGAGTGTGACTCACTGAAGTTAATTGAAGTGACACTCCACTCAAAATGTGAGTGTATTCTCACATGTGCTGATAGTACTCACCCACTGCTGGCTAAAAAGAGCCTAGAAATGTCGTGTCGAACTGACCATCCTATATGTTTTTGAATTTATACTGACAATTTACTCTTGTCGTATGCCTCTTGAAATTATATTTTCGATTCGAGAACGAGTTTGTATGAGCGATGGAAATAGGTAATTGTGCCTCTGAAGTTGTACTATTTAAAAAAAAGTTTGAACTGAATCTGTGCAGTCATGAGATAGCATACCTAAGACTTTAGCTTAGTGAGCATTTGAATGGGCTAACTCTGCAGCAACCCAGAAATGGGACTCGAATGTAGCATAGCCTTTGAAACATCGTCTTTGTTGCTGAATACAAAAAGACGAAAGTGGCAGTAATTATAGAAGATTGGAATGTACACTGTAAATTGAACTGTTAAGACTCAATGTAAAGAGACTCCCTTCTGAAGGACAAGCAATAATTGCTCAATGTCAATGGCCATCACGTCATCTTATGGTGAGTATGTGATTGATTGTTAATATTAAAAATTATTAACTTTCTCTACTTGCATGGCAGTTAAAAACGTAATAAAAAAAAAAGGATCGTGTAAAGTATTAATGCTCTCCAACTCAAAGCCCTGAATTTTTTACTTAGATGCGATGCATCCATCACATCGAAGGGTGAGTACACAATTTATGTCGTTTTTAACATGTTAGTGTGAACCACTAGTAAGTTATTTGCATATTTATATCACATTTACAAGATTGTTCTTTTAAATGGCAACAGTTTCACCCTGGATTGGATCAATTCCATTTCTGTTAAGTTGGTACTCAAGTTTTCTTTTTCTTTTTTTTTTAAATACCTTACCAAATTGGGACAATTTAAAATAATCCTTTCTCAGTACTGGCCTTGTACCAAATGGTATCATGCTTAACCTTCCGTAGCTTAAGAAATAATATTTGTTTTATCATTAAGTGTGCAGCTGCAAATAGTTAGGCAGTGTTTGAAAAGCAGTACAGCATCAATATCTAATGTTTAGTGTATTACAATTAAGGGTGTCACGATTTCGATTTTTTATCGAAATCGATCGAAATTACGTCACGATTTCGAGCATCGAAATAGAAGAGAGGACACACGATTCGATGCCCCCCCCCCCGCGCCCGCCGCCACCGCCGCCACCGCCACCTCCCAGGAAAGCAAATGAGACGCAGCCATTCAGCTACTAGCTAACGGCACTTGTTAGCTGACTTCTCCTGCAGTCATGATGGCAAGCGCGGACAGACACAGCAATGGTGCTTCAAGCCGCTCCCGCTTCTCTCGTCACCAGTTTGGAAACATTTTGCGTTCCCGGTGAGTTATGTCGACAACGTTCACGTTGTCGATAAAAAGACCACAGTTGCAAGATATGCTATGTGCGCGTACTGTACTCGGCCACGGTGTTACGCCCGGCTCGTCAAGGGGAAGGGAAGTAACACAATAACAGAAAATATAGAGTAGATAAACACGGGTCGACTTTAACATCTGAGTAGTTTTAATTGAAATTTCAGGCAGGGGTTTGACAAGGGAGTGAAAGTGGAAGGTGAACAAATAATAACCGCATTTAATACACGGATACACAATAGCGTCGCGCTGGCACAGTCGTCCAATCGGAGTGTCGCGCTGGCACAGTCGTCCAATCGGAGTGTCGCGCTGGCACAGTCCTCCAATCAGAGTGTCGCGCTGGCGCGTTCAAACTGAAGTACCATTATACGGGCACCAGCCGACACAAACACACACATACATACTAGGGGAGCGGAGCCGGCGGCGGGCCCGAGCCGCCAGCCTATAACAACGGGAAACACGACAAACATGACGGGACATTTACGCAGGCATCACAAAGATTTAGATTTATCAAATTCAACTAGAAGTGGGAAAACAACGGTCCAACCAACTATTTCATCCTCATTTACAGTGAAACTTCCACACACTTCAGCTCGCGCGAAACGCCAGATCCATAGGTCTATTTATAGCAGCAGACCTGCAGCCTTGGAAAACGCTGGATTCAAACATTTAATTAGTGTACTTGAACCACGCTACAGTATGCCCAGCAACTGTAAATGTTGGGATATAGTTTGTTCAGGCTGTATTTGTTCCATGACTTTGGATACAATATATTTTTTGTTGTTGTTGCACATTGCACATTATTTTAAGAGGAACGCACAGCACACTGTTGTAACCAAAAACAGTCAATAGATGGCAGGCACCCACTGTGACTTTTTGTTTTTGTTTTTTTATTTTTTATTTTACACTTCAGTAAGAACAAGACGGTTAACTTTATATTGTAAATAAATTCTTTGAATTTGATCATTCCTGCCTAATGTCAATTATCATATATTACATAAATTTACACAAAAATAATATGGAAATTGCATCACCTATATGTAGCCGATCTTTTGAAATAAGATTTACTGTACAATGAATAGAACCAATGATCATAGACTAGCCTTAGCCTACAGAAGCATATGCCTCTGTGTTATAAAGTGGGGGAGCGAAAAAAAAAAAAAAAAAAAATCGAAAAAAAAATCGAATCGTGACCCCAAAATCGAAATTTAAATCGAATCGTGGAGTTGGCGAATCGTGACACCCCTAATTACAATGCAATTGTGATATTGGTATTCTGTATCAACCCTAATTTAGAGCCCGCTATATAGCGCCTTGGACATACTTCTTAAATAACAACAAAATGTGCAGCTGCATATAGTTGGATAGTGTTTGGACAGATGTGCAGCATCAACATCGAATGTTGGTGTACTACAGTACAATATTGCGTTATTGGTATTCTGCCTGTCCTTAATTAGCAGCCTCTTATACTGTATAGTGCCATGGATAAAACTGTATATGTGTGGAACATACTGTATCTTGTTAACAACAGAACGTGTATATTTTCAGACGGTGGTATGCTAAAAATAATCAACTTGCCGACATGAAATTATGCTAAAATATACATAAACATTTGTCAGAAAGGCTGGCAAGGATCTGACACCTTTACAGCCTCTCTGGGAGAAGCTCACGATGACTAACAACATTTAAGTCTATGTGCTTCAGTAGGCCGAGCGGCCAAGCATGCACAGATTAGAAAAGTCCACTCACCGTACAGTGTGTTTGACTGTTTATGTGCGTACAGCAGAGTGTTTAAGGGCCTATAATGTCGTTACTGATTCACGGTCACACATATTGGATGAGAATGTTACACCAATGCTCTGACAAGTCCTGGGAGACTGTTTCATGGAAATAAAATATGTCTCATCCAAAGGTGAAATGAGACACCCAATGGGGTCTGATTCTTTTATTGGATCACCACCAAATTAGAGAGCAAAAATATGTTATCATAGAGAGACTGAACTCCAATGTCCGCTTGTGTTTTCTAACGCTCCCAATTACATTTGAGTGAAACGGCCGAATGCAAAATGACAACATAAGCATGCTTTTAGCAGGCTGGATTTTTGATTAAAGACAACAATCCAAGCAGTGAAAGAGACTCAACCGAAGTTGCGGTCACAAAGAGGAAAAGGATGAAATTGATTGACATCCGTCTGCCACATATCCGAGCAAGACAATCACATTTTACCACAATGAAAAAAAAATACAGGATGGAGTGGTTAGAACAGAAGATTACGGGTTCATTCACCATTGAATGGACATGCACTACTCACTTTGTAGCACCGAAATGGTGGCCTGGGCCCGAATCCAGGTGATAGCAGGGTTTTGTCGCAGGTCATTTCGCCTTGGGTCATTGCTAGCCCGGCACTCATAGGTCCCAGAGTCTTCGAGCGTGAGGCGCGTAATACCCAGAACGCTGACACCGTTGGCACCATAAGCAGTGTTGATGGACACTCTGCGTTTGCGGGCTCCGTCCCACAACTGCTTGAACGAGTCTGCTCGGTTGATCTCGGAATACCACCACTGGATCTCTGGGGTGGGGTTTCCAAGTACGTCGCAGTAGAGCTCAAATGTGTCCCCAGTGAGCTTGGTCTCAGACATCGGTGACTTCACAAACCCAGCTGAAAACAAAGAGATCAGGAGGGTTAGAGCAGTAGATAAGGTGAGAAAATAACAATGGAATTCAATGTGATTAGAGTACAGCTTGGTAAAACAGGATATCAAGCAAAAGAAAGAGGCCCAGATCATTAGTAAGTGTTAAATGAAGTAGAAAAGAAATAATGTAGAACTGTCTCTGAAGTCTTCAGTCTGTCTACTGTCAGTCTACATCAGTGACTTACTTGCACCTTGCTCGTCAATTTGTTCAGAGGCAAGATGGTATTTAAACTTTTGTGCAATGAAAATAAAAAGGGGCATAAAGCTTAGTTTGTGACACAGTTGAGAATAAGAGCAGTGTTTAAAAAAACAAGTGTGTAAAGCTCATTATACAGTAGCTTTTATGTACTGGTATTTATTTTTCTCATTAGTGATGTGGGTTACTGAGAGTCTATCCCACCTGACTCTTTGGGCAAGAGGTAGGGTACACCCTGGACTGGTTGTCAGCTATGTGTTACTGCATTGAAAGTGCATTTTGGACACTCCACATTATATTCCAGATTAAAGAGAAGAACAAAAATAATTTAAGGAAACTGAAGAAGAATTAATACAGTATTTGGCGCTTCCACAAAATGACAATGTCTGCATTTTGCAAACTCAAACGTTTACTGTCTTGGCTGTGAATCACTGAACTGATATTTAGTTGTTTCACCACTGTTTCTGTCTGAGAAGTTGTACCAGTGTCTGGTATAGCCAGGGACGATTGGACCACATTATATGCGTTTTTGTTGTTAAACGATAGCATATGTATTTTTAAAGCAAGTTAGTATTTATTTTTAGTTGTTTTTTAACATCTTTTGGCTTCAGGGTGACATAGCGGGAGAGTGGTTTAAACATCTACACACAGTTCTGAGACCTTCTGTGCTGTGTTTTTGTCTATATACTCATTTAATCTGCAACTGGTCTGTACTCCGACTTTCACCCGAAGTCAGCTAGGCTCCAACTCAACGCTGACCCTCTTGATGACAAGTACTGCAGAAAGTTAACGAAGGAATATTTGCTTGGTTAAACATGAGTTGCAACTTAATGACAATGGGAAAATGTAGTGCTAAAGTGTGACCACCACTTTTCACAGTTACAATGTGCCGGGTGTAGTGCATGTAGAGCGCTTATTACCTTAAAACTGTTCACTGTAAATAAATATATTCTGGGGAAAGCACAACTGTGTTTCATCATTCTTGTCAGGTTCCCTGAAATCTGTTCATCAGAAGCCCTTGTGGAGTAGACGAACGCTCATCAACAATCAACCTGACTTGTTGGCATGTTGCCGTGGCAATCAGAGGCACCACTTACACTTGACCTCAATAGCAAGAAAACTTCAGTAAAGCTAACTTTTATATCTGTTAGTGCTTAGGAGTGAACACTATGTACAAGTATATAGGCTAGACTTGTATCTAAAATGGTTTGGGGTGGGAAAGCAACTAGTGTTGTTCCAGTACCGATACTGGTATCGGCAGAGGTGTCGATACTGCATTAAAACAGTGGTATCGGTATGTAACATGCCGATACCATTAATTCCATCGCTAATATAGGATTTTGGATGCAGCATCTTGTGTCTTGCTGGTGCACGACATTCACTGGTATGTGACATGTTCACTGCATGCCGATCTAAGATATCCTATTGGCTCTTGAATGCTCTGAACCAATGGCAGGACATCTTTTTCATGTTGAGGAAAAAAAAAACCTTAAGTATCGGTATGGTATCGGTATCGGCCAATACTGCAAAGCTGAGTATCGGTATCGGGAGCCAAAAAACGGTATCGGAACAATACTAAAAGCAACTAGCAGTCATAATTTTGTTGATCAGTGGAAAAGTGTTTTTTGATGCAATTATTCATTTAACTCTTAAAATGTCCACAGGTGTGAATCTGAGGGTGATTGGTTGTTTGTATGTGTCCTGGCGACCAGTCCCAAGTACGTCTCTCTGAATGTTCTGAACCCGTTTTAATGCTTAAATTACATTGAGCTGAATGATGATGTCTGGGGGTGTTGTGCCATAGTGAAGTTGAAGTGCTTTGTCAATATTATTGATGTCATGTTGTCATTTTGAGACAGCGAATGAGTTGAGACTGATCCAACAGTGTCTGTGCTTTTAAATTTGTATTTCTCTATGGGACATTAGAGGTATTTAAATACATAAACTAGCATCTAATAACAGCCCATCACAGTAAATGTCCCACATTGGTGGTGGGGAACGGAACTTAATCTCCTTTAATCCCGAGCAGATATTGCTGTGACAGCAAAAATGAGGTCAACCGACCTTCAATTTGGATGAGCAGGACATTCAAGAGCAGTTTATTTATTTATTTATTTTCCCAAACTCCATTTAAAGAAGAGTCAAACAACCTTCTCCTCCATAGAACACTGAATGAGTGACACTTTGGAACACCGTCAGGCAATAGTATTCCACTGGGAACCATCTCCCTGCCTATATAGGAAACACTGCAGTATTGTTGATGAAGTGGGATCCCATCAAGTGTCAAAGCTACACGTGTACCAGTGTGTGTGTTTGGGCTTCCTTCACGCTCTAGTTCCACATCGGTAGTCAGCCCAACAACACACTGACAGCCCTAATGAACCTCAACTAATGACAAATCACCTGGACCACAGATACTCTTCTCAACCTCCCCCAAAGCCTGTCAGCTGTAAACAAAAGAAAAAAGAAACGACCTTAACTTAACTTTGTCCTCGATAGACAGAGGAAATTGGAGCAAAGATGCTGTTAAACTGTCGGGTTTTTTTCCTAATAGAAGCCCCTACTGACTTGTATGAGCAGAAAGTAAACTGGAGTACTACGTACACGTTCATTTATGTGGAACAGATTGGATTCAGTCATTGTTCTTAGGCTCGATATAGCACCATTTATGTGGTATTTACCATATTAAAAAACAACTTTTTGCATGAAAATTACATTCAGCATAAGGGTACGAATTTTTGGAAAGTTCAGTCAAAGAAGCTAGTTTCACTTACAACTTGAAATTTGGTGTCTACCGTGAGTATACCAGCAAAATAATTTCAAAAACCCATTTGGGCATTGGGAGCCATTTTACGTCAGTGAAGACAGACTTATCCGATTGCTGCCAAATATGAACTACTAGACAGATTGCCGATGCCAAATTGTACAGAAATTGAGTTTTCATCATTGCATGTCTTGTCCTCGTGTACTCTGGCGGCTTGAAACTTGATGACACGCCATAACTCTAATAACTAAACTCCACAAGGTCAGACCTTGGCCAAACGTCTTGTGTGTGATGAAGCTCCTACCTTGAAGAGACTCATAGGTACACCTCCTACTGACATGAAGGAAAAGATGCAATAACTCCTCCTGACGCTCCCATTTACTTCAAACTCAGTCTGGCACACCTCCCAGATTCTTGGGGTATGGGGGTGCCAGTTCATTGTTGCCTGCAGCTTAACTGTTCGTCTGTCTGTCCATCCATCAATCCATCCATCCATCCTTTTTCTCTTGCACTCATCCTCATTTGTGTCACAAGTGAGCCGTTGTCTATCCCAGATGACGTTGGCCGGCAAGAGACCTAACATACATGTTTTCGCAATTTTGGGAAAAAGGCAACATACCTGGAGAAAACCCTTGCGAGCACCAGAAGAACATACAACCTGACTCAGATATTGGGCACCAGATCTCCTGACTGTCAGACAGACATACTAACCACGATTCCACTGCCTAGCTTTGAATTAAGTTGTTTGGTTTTCTTTTCTTTTTTTTAAACTGCCATTTGGCTTCATTCTATTTGGAAATTCAGTCTCCCCCAAACTTGTGATCTCTGTCATCTGGCAAGTTGACTTGAGCAGAATGTCAGAAGTCCAGCCAAAAAAATTCACATACTTAACAATACATGAATTTTTACTTGGTAACCATAGTAACAGTTCTGTTGCCGAAAACATGCTCGTGTCTCTGAGCCAGATGGAAATGAATAGGATAGAATGGAAGCAGCAATTGTGAGGAGAATTTAGTGGGAATTAAAAAAAAAAAAAAAAAAAAAAAAAAGTGCACTTACAATGCAAGCTTCTCTGCGCGATGCCTCCAGTTATACAGAGTAATTAGCATTTGTTTCTTTTCTCTGCAAACATCTGCTTCCATCAAGCTCACAACATAATTCCAGAGGGTGAAACCAAGTCTAATACGCCCACACTCGTAAAAGCGGAATTTCAATTTGACACATTTACTGTGACATTCCTTACTATGATTGTATGCGTGTGAGGCGTTGAGCAGCTCAGCTCATGGCAAAGGTAGCCATCGACTCTTACGGACTATAATAAAAACAGAATATGAATGCATTAAAAAGCCAATTAAATGTGGTTCAAGGTGACAGCCCGAGGAAGAAAATAGCCGGACGTAATTTGTATGCAGCGGGAGAGAATTAACGCACGGAACAAACTACAAACACTCAACAAATGGGCTAGCGCAATTGCTGTGCGGTTCAACATGCTGACACAGAACAGCTGGCACCCATTCATCCATCCATCCATTCTCACTTCAAAGTAATACCGGAAAAAGAATGCAGCTAGTGTTAATGTACTCTGCTACTTTGGCCAAAAAGCGAGATTAGTTCCCCACAAATATTTTTTGCAAACTAACGCAACGCAAGCTACCACCTTTAATTAATGTGGTATATCTTCTATTTACCGGTATCCTATACTGTATGGATAACACTATTGGTGAGAAATAAAATAAATTGTACATAATGGTGAATAAATGGCTTTAGGGTGCCAAAATTCATTATGACTTTACGATCAATTTCTGGAGTGTTTAATAATTAAGTAGTTTGTAAATATACTATAGACAGAAATTTAGGTCTTAGGAACATCTTATATCTATTAATCAATGAGGTGGTTCACATAGCAGACTTTCATACATTGTGTTTGGTGCTAGATTACTACTCAGTGTCCCATTCTGATTCAAACTCTGTATTGATTTGTGACCAGTCCAGGTTACAATATTGCAAAAACCTGTCTTTCATATGTGGCCAAAATAGAGAGTTGAAGTCTTGCAATTCACCAAGCTGACGTTCATGAAGCTTGCCCAGGCTTCATTCCCACTGAATAAAAGGTCACCTATTGATTGACTGACAAGTCCAGGGTGTTATATGCCAAAGACTAAATGGAGCGTTTTCAGCAGAGGATTACAGTTTCTGTATTAGAACTATCATAGTTGTTTCTATGTATAACATAAGATTTGATTTGGTCCAACTCGAATATTCTGTTGAAAGTTGCTGTTTGGGCTTACAAGGAATCTAAGCAGGGTAACGCAATGAGAGAAAGGCTGATTGTTCAGCAGCAGCAGTCGTGCAAAAAAATCCGAGTTGTTTAAGCATTAAAGCGTTACTCCACTGATGTCGGTATAAAAGAGAGCTCCCCTGAGAGGCAACATCAAGCCGCACACAAGCGCCGTGCAGCCTGAGAGTGAGTCAGCTGCCTGCCTACAACCTGGATCCCCATCTGCACTCCCACAAGGCAGACAGAGAGAGCAGCGAGTAGGAAAACCCCCCAAGGACCGCTGAACTGGTCACATGCAACAAGGTAGCGTGTGTGTGTGTGACGTGCATGTGTGGTGAAGTGGTAGTGGGTGCATCTGTGGGTGTGTTGTATCTGTGACAGATTTTGCACTATAACCAAACACAAGAGCTGCTGATATTGTAATTGACTTGATTTTTCAAACTTTTTTTGTTTGTTTTTTGTCAATTAAGCAGGAGTGACAAGATTTTTTATTCTGTATGTCAAGGATGGTCATAACTTAAATGATGGCGGTGGCCACATAAGACCACAGAATTCCTAACCAGATGAATGGCAACAATTTTAAATGCATAGTTCATTTTTCCAATACATTTCTGTAGTGTATGGATCTACTTTTTAGAGCGTAGTTACCACCTCCTCTAATACACGTCACTGTACACATGCGCGGAGTGATTCTTCTTGCTCGTTGTCTGTGATTTGCCTCGAGTCCGCTTCAGTAAAGAGTTGCATTTAAACCCAAGCTTCGAGTGGTCTCCTCCTTAAGTTGTTAAAGACACAACAATTTCTCTTTGCATTTATAAAATGTCCACTATTCAACAACAAATTGTTTGAAGCAAACAACAAAATAACCACATACTGTGATTTCTTCCCGCCCCTTCTCCAGTTAAGGGGGCAAACCAACATGAAGTGCAAGTGTCGTCTGCCTTGTCCATCGCAGCATCTTAAGAGTTAACAGTGAGTACATTGCTTATAAATAGTAATATACAGTGGGTAATTTCTTTCTTTTTTGTTTTGTTTTGTTTTGTTTTTTTTACACTTGCATGGCAGTGAAGAGTAATAAGGTCCAGATGTGCAACTTAACCTAAAAACTCTGTCTTCAAAGGGTGAGTACTTCCTATATGGTTTTATTACACAGCAATTAACTTTTTTTTTTCTTTTTTTTTTTTGACAGGACATTTGAATTTGTCTGAACAAATGTGTATAATTGACCACTGTATGTCAAAATCATTTTAACTTTCCTCGCCCTGACAATTATTACCAAACAAGATGACTTGGCTACCGCTCACATAGCCTCACTCTTAAACAGTAATGATAGCCTTTTAGCATAGCATAATACAGCTTGGTCCTAGCTAGCCTTTTTGCAATGTCAAGCTTACCGCAAAGCTCACACGAGTGTGTCATGACATTAATATGGTTCAAAGCATCCAATGGAGTGGCCCATTAGTTACAAATTACATGACAGTCAATTGTTCCCTTTTATATTCAGCACAACTCAGCACCTGCTCATTTTGCTGAAGCTAAATTAAGAGCTTGTATTGATTAAAAAAAAAAAAAGAGTCAAGGTTTTAACCTCCCTACATGAAAGAAATGTCCGTAGAGTAGTCTTAGGTTATGTTGATTTTCAGAATGTAAGGGGCAGCCAAGGCTGTCTCTTGGTTTCGTCTCAACACTTCCCCTACACATTCTCTTAATAAAAGGTGCATTAATGATTAGTATATCAATTTTTAAATTTAATTATTATTGTCGACTTGGCCAATATTGTACTGAAAAACTTGGACAGTGTGTTACGTTTGTCTCTACATTACCCCAATCTAAAAATAAGTATCTACTTCCAGTTGTATATTAGTCATTATTACATTTTTTTTCATTTTCATTTTCATTTTCATTTTTGGAGACCATTCTATGATGGTATTGCCCAAAATAAAGCCAACGAAAAAACTGGCTATTAGATAACAATCACAGAAAATATGGTGAGGTCATTGTATCAGTGTCAACCTGTGACAATTTTCAACCTTCTTCAAAATGTCTGGGATTATTTTTCTTTGTCATCAGTAAAGGTGCATTAATTTGTATATCCATCTTCTCATTTTTTATTATTGTTCATTTAGACTGACATCCTGTACTAAGCAGCCAAGACGGAACCACTTCCATCACTGCACTGCAAACTACATCCATAGGCCTAATAATAAACATATTGATAAATTAACAATCAGTGAAACATAGTCATAAATGAACAATCAGTCAAAATTTAGCAGTGTTATCTATTTGTATATATGGGTTCTAAAATCATCAGAGCGGTCATAGTTAGCATTCTACATTGCTTGATACCACTGGGATTACAGTACACCTTATGTAATGTCACGGTGGGGGAGCCATGTGACACAGTGTCGCTGTTATTCAGAAATTCAAGTGAAACCGCTCCCGTACGATGTCATTCGAATCATAGTCGAGCGGCAAGCCGGCAACAGTTTAATGAGATTTAAATCCCAGTAACCCTTGCTGGGAAGGCACGCTCTAATCCGGCCCTGTAATCACAACCGCTAAACATGTCCTTTTATTGTATTTTGGAGCTCAAAGCAGGCAGAGTCAAACAATTTGAAGCAAAACCGATAGATTTCACATGACCCCATGTTAGTATCCCTAGCTAATAGCTTGTTTTAACCTTGATGCACTTGCTAAACTTGACATCATTATCACATTAAGTAGCCTTTTCTCTCTAACCTGACACATTTGAGCATGTCTAAAAATCACAATACTGTATTAACAGAAATAGTGGGAAATCTGTCCATTACACCTACTGATAATAAAATATGCAAGGCAAACAGCTATGCAGTGGTGCCTTGAAGGATGAGCACCATGGTGAGTTAGCTTGAGCGCATGGGTCCAGGTCATGATAGTTACAGATAATTACCAGTAGCAATGTGGATGAGTAAGCAGAAGTATTGCTACTGCTTAGTCAGTGTTTATTATGATATATTTTAACTATCTATCTATCTATCTATCTATCTATCTATCTATCTAATCTACGCTTTATATAAAATCCCTGCTCATTTTACACAGTTGTCCGTCCATGTCTGCCTGTTGTGTGTTTTTGCCTTCAGTGTGGGTCCATATCAGATTTCACACAGAGCAAGAACGACTCGGTCGAAGCGCTGGCTAGAGGCCCATAGTATATTTTCCAGATTCATAAATGGACCTTTTGTCCAGAGCGTGGACAAGAAACATGATAATGGACAAGTCGCTCCTTCTTCTCATAGCCCTATTGATTGGATCGGATGCAGCTTTATAATGCTAGTCTTAAAAAGGCAAACCCCGCCTCTCTTGATTGCAACGCTTGGTGGAAATAAAGAGGAACAAAAGGGCCACTTATTGGCAAAATACCGCTTATTATACTCCCGTGCTTAGTGCAGTGCTTGTGGGTGCAGCCTTCTTGCTTGTGTCTTTGTGCAATAATATCACGAATAAACGTTGGCAGGGTAACTGCTTTAAAGATTTGTACAAAACAAACTGTTCATATTTAGACCTATTTTTTTCCCATTGGAAATAAAGGTGATTACATATTTTCTCAGTGGAAAATACAGTTTGAACTATTAAAATAAGCAATTACATAAATCGTATAAACATTTTTAGTGGTGTTACTGACAATTACTCACAGTTCTTAATTTTACTTGTGGTAGGGCTCTGTCACTGTCTTTAATTTATTACATGTATAACAGCATTAGCAGCAAGCTATAGTATATCTTTATCATTTTTTTTTTCCTGGTGTAGCGTCGTCTAACGGCTTCGTGGCTGGCAGCGTCATCACAGGTCTTGGCAAGGCGGCTGCAGCTGTGCGCAAGGAGGCCATCCATTAACCGTTAATGGATTCACTTTCACAAAAGGACCTTAAACCCACGTTGTCGTGTCGTGCCGGTAAAAATAGAAACGGGCAGAATGGCCGAGAGGGATGCATGGGGGAACACTATTTGCACTCATATCTATCGCAAGAACTCGACCGCCCACTTCACTTCTCCCCTGATGAACGTGAGGAGGAAAAAAGCTACGGATTCCCCCTGCGACCTGCTCCCCCCCCCACTACTTGAAAACGGTGATTACATCTGATGCACTTATAATTATTAGTTCTCCACGCATCACTACCTGAAAGCTGTAATACCGCAGAAAATCCGACATTACATAAGAAACCACGCATCGCTTGGCCTCCAATCGGAATTGTGTCGGAGAATTGAACGGCTTTCGGGCTCAAAAAACAGCTGACATGTATTGTGTCATTCAGTAGAATTAAAGTAAGTTATCCTCCCACACACACACACAAATTTCTCATTTCACACCTACTCAACCAACAAAAACCCCTCTCTTCAGATATGTCCAACAATAGAAGGATTATGGGATACAGTATACGATTTTCCACATAGCCAAGATTGGAAAATGCCTCACGTCACACTCCTAGCACCACAGAGACCCCAAAAAAGGAAAGAACGGAATCCCTGGGATAAGATTTTGTTTGAAACCATTGTGATTATGCACTTATTTTCTCCTTAATCCACTCGGCTACATTGTCATACTATTTTCTATAGTGCATTATTTGTTTGAAATGGGTCAAATTAAACTATCTTTAAACTAGGACAGTGCAGGTTTGCGTCAACCTTTCTCATCCCACCCTCAAAATGCACCATTTATTAACAATCTCACGGTGGATGTCTGATTATCCTCCAGTAAAGACGAGGCAGGGTATTAGGCTTTGTATTTAAAAATGCACAGTAATTCCCTCCCCTGCATTTGTTTTTTGATATTTTTTTCCCCCCTCCCATGAGGATTACTTCTTGCTCATCACTCAGTTGTACTGAAAATTACAAGTTATCCTTTAGGGGGAAAAAGTTGGAGATGCACAAGAAATTAGGGACTATTACACAAGAGCTGTCTCAAAGTCAAAACTTGTGAAACAATACAGCATTCTCTACTAATAGCGTTTTTGGAGCTTAAAAAAAATGGAATAGCATTCTCAAAATGTCTTTTAAGACGTGTTTTAGAGACAGACAGGGAGGCAGAGTGCTGAACGTTTAAAGCGAGGTCATTTAGTGGGTGTGACTGTCAACAGAAAAAGCTCGAATCCCTTCTGGGGCTGCACTTAGTCCTGGGGGTACCTCCAGTTGCGTCTGGTCCACTGACCTCAGGCACCGGGCAGATGCATAAAAGTGGAGGTGCGGAAAAAAACATTTAAAGATTTGAAGACAAAAAAATAATAATATTAAATGAACGCAAAAATGAGCAGGGGAGAGAGGCCAGAATTGGATTTATGTGCTCCCTCTTATGAGCTCCAGTTAGGAAGAGAGCAGCAACAATTTGGACCAACTAGAGACGCTTGAGAGAAGACTGGCTGACTCCAAAATATCGAGTATTAACAATCAGTCTAGCAGAGATGTGACAGAATCATTGATAACTGTTTCTAAGTTCTGTCATCCGGCCTTTGATTTCCTACAGTACAAAAGTGGCTTTAAGTAGAAAGTGTCTCTTTTCCTTAGCGAGACATACAGTAGATCTGATCGTCACCTGCATAACAGTGAAAGGAAATACCACGCTCCCTTAAGATGGAAGTTAGGGGCAGCAAATACAATGAAAACAGGAAATCATCTGCAGGTGTTTCTTAAAGGTGACTCAGTTGAATTGATATTTTCTGTTTGTTAACATAACAACACCATTTTTGGGAGCTAAAATGGCAAACATAAAAATCACACAAGTCACAAATTTAGTTGGCGTAAATAGCAAAATGATAGTGTTACCATTGTCTTTCTGTTTACTTGGCAACAGTGTTTTTGTTTTGTCTAAAAGTCAAAGTTACTGATAATAAAACAAAAAGACAACCACAAATTTTACACAATCCTCAGTTGTGTACTGATGATTGTTGCAAGAACTTGAGCAGATCAGAAGCCTGTGATGGGCATGCATTTTGCAAGTGACTGTGTTACCAGCCTAATTTTTAGTCAAATATGTCAACACGCTTGAGTCACCGCCGCTAGTTTGCCGAGTCTTCCGACTGCCTTTGATTTCAGCAAACCCTAACGTCTGTGTTGTTGATACCAAAACAGGTCATTTTTCGACTTCAAACTATAACATTGTGGAGTGCTTAAGTCAACTTGTGACCTGTTGGTTGTTATAAGTGGGGTTTATATAGGCAGCTGCTTGATTAAAGTGGAGGGGGGTAGTGGGGGGGTATGAGAAACACACCTTTAGACGCTTATTGAATGATGATACAAAAACACAAATACAAAACCGAAAACACTCGTAAGGAACATGGCACAGACGCAAAAGTTGAAGGCACACTTCAACACAAATAACGGTTGTCAGTGCATGTGACTTTTGGCTTCATTATACAGTGAATTAGTACTATAAAGAGTGAGCTATTGGCAGGGGATTGATACAGAACCCTGCCAGGAATAGCAAAAATCCACAAGAGGTTTGTAAACACCAATAGATACAATATTTTAGCTAAGCAATTAAAGTGGAGACCTGTACAGTAGTCTATTTCGAATGATTTACTGTACTTTACAATGGTCTGCAAGAACACCGCCAACACCGTGCATAGCATGTTCACAATCATGACTCCATGTTACATAAACTACTGCATTTACTAGTTAAATTATTGAACAAACAAACCACGGTCACACGAGGCTCATCAAAGATTTTAGCTAGCATACTAGCCTATAACACCCAAGGACAAACTGATGTGACGGCACACATGGGCAAAACCAGCATGCATGCTATCACTTTGCTCAAACCATCATTAACACATTCATTCCCAGACCAGCAAAAAAAAATGCATCATTTGACGTCTTTTTCCGTCAATGGCAGTGAATGAGTTAACCACGTTATCACCAGAGTAGCAAAAAAAACTTCTTTTTCATTCTATGCATGAGGAGAATTCATGGAACACCAACAAAAATATGTGAGTTTTTTCAGGATAGGTTTGGAAAAAAATATGCAAAACAGGTGAATTTGGAAATAAGTTTATTTCATTACATTTATATTTATGCTTTATTATCTTCTTTACTATTTACATTTACAGTGCAGTACTATTTCATTTATTTTACGCATTTAACAACAACAACAAAAAAAGGTGTTTTTTGGAACCGTGGAATGGATTAGTGGCATGTCAATTCATTTCATTTGTTAAAAAAAAAAAAGATACATGAAGTTAATTCAACTCATAAGGCAATTAAGGTATAATAATAACTTAAACACAAAAGCAGTTGGGCATAAAAGACATGTTTGTAGTCGCATGGGCCTAGTATTTATTTACAGTACAACACACTGGGCGAGTCTTGAGGACAGGGATGAATGGGCGGCCAACTGCCCGTGGGTATTTAAAAAAAAAAAAAAAAAACAGCAGCACGAAGTCTTATTCAAAGCCCAGCAAACACGAAAGAACAACCGAAGTGATCCTCTATTTAGAGACACAGAGGTTAGTATAGCCACCAAGAAAATGCATTAAGGGACAGACAACCTGCACAAAAGTCACAAAGTCATTTCTCAACGACTCTATTAAAGCCTACCCTGCATCTAGGGTGTAAGTGCAGTGCAGTCCAAATCCTCTTAAAGTCACTTTGCCCCCTCTATTATTCTACTGTTTCCGCATCAGTCACGCCACGGGTCACATGTTTGTTTTTGTGTTTGTTTGTTTGTTTTTTCTTATTCTTGTTGTTATGATTCTTACCGTTTTGAGCCGTGACGAAGGGCGGCATCAAGTTGCCCAGAAGGACCAAGAGCAGCATCATTGCACCAGGACGCATCCCGTCGTGGTCTCACTCGGGGGGGAAAAAATGCAAAGGGAGGGTGAGGGAAGGGTAGGGGAGTGGGAAATGAATGATCTTGTGTTGATCACAAGCTCGACTAATGATAATAAGAATAATGATGGTGATGGTAGTGGTGGAGGTGAAAAGACGCGCGCAGCATGGCAGCAGATTCCTCGATTTGGCGTTGAAGAAGAGGGAGAGAAAAAACAAAATCGATGGGTGGTTCCGCTGGAGGGGAAAAAAAAAAAGGGGCGCTTGATGGTGTGGAAGCGGCCGGCGGCTTTCAGGGATGCCGATGTGCGGCCATCGGCGGCGGAAAAGCCTCGTCGGATTGCAGAGGAGGATGGAGGGAGGGGGTGTCAGGGAGATTGTCCAAAGCGTAGTTGGGAAGATTCAAAGATGCGCAAGCTGATGCGCATTGTCTCTCTCCACTCCTGAGGGCTTTAAAATAGCGCGTAATTGCGCAAGAATAGCGACAGTTCTATTATCCACCACTACCAATCCCAGTTTGTTGTCTATTTCACGCGGCGCGAAAGGTGCACCTCTTCCTTCTCTTCCTCCTTCATCATTTCATCATGTATTTTGGAGGAAGTGCGCGCTGGCGACCACGTGACTTCCTCTACTTATAGCCCCACTCTCTCTCGTGCAATATTAATGCTGCAATTCGGTCGACAGAGATGATGATGATGATGGCCTTCACCAAGACGCTCGCGTCCTTCCCTGCCGGCTAGTAATTATGTTAGACGCAAAGGCTTGATGATGGTGTGTGTGTGTGTGTGTGTGTGTGTGTGTGTGTGTGTGTGTGTGTGTGTGTGTGTGTGTGTGTGTGTGTTTTGTATATATATATATATATATATATATATATATATATATATATATATATATATATATATATATATATATATATATATACACACACACACACACACGCACACTGTATATGAAAGCGTGCAAGCATATCCCCTTGAAAAGTTCAACATGGCCTCCTCGTTAATCCCCTCTCGTGTGCCCTTGTTATTAAATATGCGCTGCTGCAAGTGCGACCTCATGCGGGCAGTTCGGGGAAGTGTCCACAGAAACGACCTTGTTCTCTTCTGCGAGGAAAGCCGTGACTTCAGACTGTCCCTGAAGGCAGCGCCAGATAGATAGATAGATAGATATCCATCCATCCATCCATTTTCTTAACCGCTTATTCCTCACAAGGGTCGCGGGGGATAGATAGATAGATAGATAGGTTGGCTGAGTCTTCTATCAATCTAACATGAATGTTTTTGAAATGCAGGAGGAAGCTGCCGTACCTGTCAAACGTATACGCAAGCGCAGGGAGAACATGCAAACTCCACACAAGAAGACCAGATCTCAGGTTCGAATCTCAAAATGCCCAATTGTGATGCTGATTTGCTAACTACCACGCTGCCCATATTGTTGTGTTTTAATTAAATACAGTGAACTGTCAGTTCACATAGGCTCCTGTACACAAACAAATCAGTACACACAAACAAATTTGTCTTTGGTTCAGGAAACATACTTCAGTTGGCGAACAGTGACAGCATCCATACAGAACACTTAGTTGCGGTTTCTCTCAAAAGCAACATTTATATAAGCAGTATCACTGCTATGAAAATAAAATAAAAATAAATAAAAGTGCAAGTGATTTATTGTATTAATGTTTGGAAAAAAATGAAGGAAATAACTTAGCATTAGAATAGTGCTTTTGTTTCTGATCATAATTATTGTTGGTTTTGGGTGATCTACCATTTACTATAGTTAAAAACAAACAGGTAATAAAGGCAGCTGATGTAACTAAAGACCTCACATTACATTATAGAAGAGGTAGAAATAATATTGTGGTGTAAAATGAAAAATCGCGCTGATGATAAAACACACAAACTTCGTTTGTGAAACAAGGTTTTGAAGCAAAAAATACTCAAGGCAGTTATGAGTCAGCCATTACTTGAGGTGACTTAGCGCTCAACTCCGACATGCGATCCCCGTTGTCTCTGTGCTCCACTTTGCAGCCCTCCCTCCAGTTTGTTTAAAAAGTAACCCCACCTGAAACCTTGGCCCCCGACCAATAGGCTGTGGAGGTGCAAGCGCCTCCTTTGTTCGAAACCAATCACAGTGGAAGTGCGGTATGTTGCCCGAGGGGGACAACTTAGGGCTGCCTGCGTTTATCATGCATCACTTAGCCGTTGCCAATGTGTTCACAACACTTCTGGGCTTTTCACGGCGACTCTCTTCATTTCTTGGGCCCATCTAGTATGGAAAGTCGACAACAATGGCTTACCAGGCTCAAAGACGAACTTAGCAACAGTCCGCTGGTCTCAAACGTGGCATTTGGTTTCATCCTCATGGGACTGGAGAAACTGGTGGAGCTGGAGTTCGAGTGTCCGTGCAACCCGAGGTGGAACGGCGTGTTTTCATCCGCCTTCTTCATCATCCCGGCCGTCATGGCCTTCACCTTGATGCTCATCATCCAGGGGTGCCGCTGCGACGCGTGGTGTCGCCGGAGCGTGTCGCTCTCCAGCGTGGTGCCCGCCGTCGTCTGGCTCATTTTGCTCTTCCTGGACGGCCAGTACTTCGCCTGCGCTATGACAGACTGGGAGGGTAGATTTGTGCTGGTGGACAGGGCGGCTCCGCAGAAGTGGTGCGAGCCAATAAGTGATGGAGGTGTCCCCCGGCAAGATCTCATGCTGCGCTCGCAGCAGCTATTTGTTTTCTCTCAGGTGAGTGGACGTCCTGAACTCTTTTTCTCTGGATTGGGTTAGCTACACACTCTTTCTGGGGACATTTTCCAGGATCGACAAGCCTATGTACTATTGTACATTTGCCATCACTAGGCATCTTATGTTTACTGTAACTTTCTAAGTCAGAAGACCTTGTATGCTGTATTCCCAACATGTTTGCTTGGTACAATCTCTGCTCTTGTAAGGAATTAACTTACAAGTCAACAATTACATTTCAGTAATTACCAGGTAGTTTCTCTTTAGCAATATAGTTGCATCTGTTAGTCAGAAGACCTTGAATTCTGCCATCTGTGGGTGTTTACTCAGTACAATCTTTCCTCTTTCTTGCAAGAAAATAACTCTTGATGATTCCTGAGCCACTCTATCCTCCTGTGTGGCAGGTTTTAGGCATCGTCCTGCTCATTGTCATCTGCGTGGGTCTGGTAGTTTACGTGATCAGGCAAAGTTGCCAACAGGAAGTGGAGGAGCTGCAGGAGGCCGATGTCGCCGAGCTCACCGTCCTCAGGATGAGCTCTCTGCGAACCAGGACGTCTTGACATGCTTTGTAACAAACTGACCATTCACGGCCACCGAAAATGGTCTGTCAAGATGCAAAGACTGACTGTTATCAGTGAACGATCTAATAGTCGACCAACAGACTTTTGTTTTTGTTTTTTGTTTTTTGACAAGGTTTCCCAATTTCTTCAGCTCAAAACCCAAATTAGGAATTCGGTTCCTCTCCAGGAAACCAACTATACTACAATACTATGGTTGTATTCAGCGGACTGAGATTGCTTCAAGAAAGAAGTCTTGGTTACCTTGCAATTGGGAACTCTGGTATGGTGCGGTTCACTTGCGCTCAAAGACACGGACTGGCTTAAAATTACAAGCAAAAATATTTAATAAATACAACATTTAGCAGAAAATATGAGAACATTTGTTGACATTCTCCTACTCAGATTTTTTCTTTTTTTTTCTTTTATGTTCTGAACCTGATTTATAACTTTAAGCTGGCAGAGGAATATTTGTATTCTGTTACAGAATTTAAATGTTTTTTTTAAATCATTGTTTTGTAATAAAATAAATTATTTTTGTAATACACAGACATTCGGGATATTGTGTTCATGTTGTAATGTTAGGTTCAGTGCGGCAATTTCAACTTTTTTTTTTTTTGTCTTTTTGTGGGGAAATATATTTTGCAAATAAGACACAAAAAAATATTAATATAAACTTATAAGAGTGGATATTGGGTGAATGTTGACAGAATTTAAGATAAAAGTTATTTCGCTATTTATTTAGTGCTCCCTCTGGTGTTTAGAATTGGACTTTACACAGGGAAATACAGATTAATGGGAGAGGGGGGACGCTCTTGTATTTCCTCTCCTGTTTTCTGAAAGGAGAGATAAAAATTAATATGGTCCTAAGGATACATGTATTTATTGGATGGGGCTGTGTCCTATTTTAGTCTACATGACAACATAATGTAGAGTCTAATTATAAACATTGTAAATTAACTGAATTTAAACAGGGAAATGATTCATAAATAATATGGCAGTGAGCAAAAGGAATCTGCATGAAAATGGATCATATTTGAGTCAGTTCATTAATCTCCCTTGAACACAATGACACTCACATATCCTACTCATTACATGATCATACAAAAAGTATAGTATAATAATACGACACAAAGAAGAAAGAAAAGAATAGACTATGTTAATGATTGATATGCCTTTATTTTTTTTAATTTTGCACACTGTAGAGGCAATGTGCATGCATTTGAACGCCATTATCTTTCTGAATATTAACTTACTCTCAAACACAGTATGTAAAGAAAATATTAATTAAAAATGTGTGCATGCTGCACACAATTACAGCAATTAGATAAATGTTTGAATCAGCTCAGTAATCACCGAGAGCATCCACCTCGGCACCACAGAATTTTGACATTTTGGCCTTGGCAGCGTTCTCAATTGATCAACACTTGGTCATTCAAAGTCAGTCAAAAGATCAAAAAGACAGGTAAGTTAAAAGTTGCATCAAGTTCATACACAAGAATAGGCGATCAAACATTAACTAAGCTTCATGTCAGTTAAGCAAACAATAAAGTAATAAACCATAAGGAGATCTATTTGAGACCTTTAAGTGAATGTGTTAGTCCAGCGAAGTAACACAGGTACAGTCTATGAGCAGAAAGTAGCACATGTGCAAATATGTGTTGTGACTGAGCAAGATTGTATGACTTGCTAAAAGTGATGACTTGACTCGCATCACTTTTATTCCAGTAACTATGGATTTACTTGAAGATTAAGACTTGAGACTTTTACATAGCCTACAGTTTATAACTTAATTCCATGTAGTTAGATGCGTTACGCCAAATGTACAAAAACAATTTCGACAAGACTTATAATCAGGTCAGATATGTGCTGTTCATTGGTAGTAATTGGTCGATATATTCTGTGGCTCATGTCAGGTAATTTTAAGATAACTTTAATCATGTTTGCTTTTTCTTTTCAGGCACAGTTTGGAGCAAAGGCAGCAAATAAAGGTGCTAACTGCACCGAGAATGAGCAGCAGTACAGCAGATAAGCAGAGGAGCACATCCACTGAGTGGTAGATGTGCCAGGGCAGCTGATTTGACTCCGTCCTCAGGTGAGCTGCACCCTTGTGCCTCATGACAAACTCGATCCAGAAGAGGGCGTTGTCGAGTGGCGGGATTGGCTGATCTCTGTGCAGCCTGGACAACCTCTGCATGTTGTTCTTATAGGACGGATCAGACAGGACTTCCTGTAAGGCCTGGAAGAATATATCATGATCCATAGTGAATATATCAACAACTTTCCCTGCTCCTCTTATTTTGATCCTGAGCAGATTATCTCGTTGATCGAAAATGAGCGGTAGCCCGAGGATTGGAACACCGTGGTACATTGCTTCCTGGATGCCGTTTGTACCACCGTGAGCCACAAAGAGTTTCATCTTGGGATGTCCGAGAAGGTCGTTCTGCGGCATCCAGTCCACCAGGAGAGTGTTGTTGCCCAGAGTGGAAGGTTTAGCACCTTTATATCTCCAGATGACCTTCTGGGGCAGCTTGGCAAAAGCCGCCGCAATTTCCTCAGCTAAATCGCTCGGAAGTACCCCGATTAGAGTCCCCAGTGACATGATGATGACTCCGTGCTCACCAGAACTCTGGATGAATTCCTCCAGGTGGTCCGGTAGAGGCTTGGCAGCTTTACACTGGAAGCCTCCCATGTAGATGACATTGGGCATGGTGGGGCGAGGAAACTCAAAGACAAAGTCCACTCTCATGAGCCACAGGTCTGCTGCTTGGAACAGCGAGCGGTATTCTACATCTGGGCTTAAATACTTTTTAATCAAACGTTCATAATTTGGGATGATAAACTTTGAGATTTGATATTCCCCAAAGAAAAACACTAAAGTGTTCAGAACCCTTTCAAAAAAGCTCATCTTATCAGAAAGTTCTGTTCCTGTCATGGGCACATATGACAGAGGGGATGGCGCGATTGCTAAATGGCCCTCGCCGTGACTCGTCCATCTCACGTTCAAAACCAGAGGTAGCTTCAGATAGTGGGCGAGAATAACACCGGCTGGCACTCCCGGGTCTGTCAGAACCAGGTCGTACTTGCTGCTTTGTAGTGACTCCACCAAAGTTTTGTTCTCAAAAACCCACTCCAGCAATTTTCCTGTTTTTTCATGCATCTGTGAAGCTTTTTCACCTTGCTCCATTTCCAGTTGGAGACGAGTCCAGGCGGAATTCCCTTGCCGCTGGATGTGCAGCAGCTGCCCCACAAACTTCACAATGAAATCTTTGCTGAAGCCCGACTCCACATCCAGCGTTATGGAGGTGTAGAACGGGGACTTTTCCTTGATGTACCAGCTGTCGTCTGTTCGCATCACATCAACCTGGTGGCCTCTCGAGTGCAGTCCCTCGACAATGACTTGCATGTTCACCCAGTGGCTCCCATCCAGTGGAAATACGAGCACCTTGCCGCCATATGCTGAAGTCACACATAGAGCGGAAAGCAAGAGGCAGATCCTGGACCACAACATCTTCACTCTACAATTAGAAGACAGAAACCTTACTTAAGTAATCAAGTAAATCAATAATTTTCCTTTAATTGGGTTTAGCCCGGCTAATTATTAAACTTGTGAAAGATTGAGCTCAGTGATTTAAGTAAAATGGTGCTTCCCAATTTTATTGAGCAAAGGCGCATAGTTTACATTGGAAACATCACAAAACACCACCAAACAAAAATGCAACAAAATGTGCGTATAAAACTAATGATGGTTTTGTCTCAATTTACCGTACTCACAAATTTACTTAAAGTGAAAACGTGAGTAACATGACAGAACATCCAGTGTTACACACTCGCGCTCACCACACAAGCACCGAGCCGCATGTGCCTCAATTGAAGATGTGGCTGATACAAAAAGTCAATATTACCTCATTTGACATCCAGTGTAGTTTGTCCGTCAAGAGATTCCCTTCTACTAAAGAGAACACGTGTTAGTCCGTGCGGCTCCAACCCAGGCAGGACTTTGACATTGTAGTTTCACGCTCTTAAACGTTGGGTGCCGATAAGGATATAGTTCAAAGGGGAATTCTTGCTTGTGAAGTGGTATGTTATTTGAAAAGCTTCCAGATTGGGATATGACAAACGTTTTCAAACGAGGTCGCTGTGCAGTAAACCTCTTTGTGGGTACGGTTTAGTAGATGGCGAACCATCCATCCATTACTAAAATATTGAACAGTTTGACGTCATATATGTACTAACAATTTGAGATAATTCAATCAATCCGTTAAATTAGGTTAATTAATATAAATATAGTTAGAGTAAAATTTAGATTAATTCTGAAATTTAATGTTAAGAGTCACGGACAAAGAGAGACCGAATTATGACCTCAGTGAGGCTACAGAAAATAGATGATGGCTGACCTCTGTTTTGCCTCTCGAGATGGTTCTGGATGTTTTCCTAGTTGGAAAGGTCTCAGCAGGACGCCCTTTATTCTGCTTGAAGCGTGTTCCTGTCAACATCCAAGAGCTTTTGCAACACACCCTTTTATTTGATTTTTAATTTTATTTTTTTGAGAGCCTGCTGATGTGATTGAACACAATGGAAAATTCCAACAATGATGTTTTTCCTTACAATGAAAAGATTCTCTTTCAAATACGAAATGTGTAGTTTATGTAATCAGAACCCGCTAGCCTGAATACAACCCTTCTCTCGTGAAATACAACATCCCTAATTAATTATGTGCTGCTTGAGCTAACAAAAACATCAACAACTCTCAAGAAGCAGCTCAAAACCCCCAATGTAAACACAACTTCCTGTTAAGTTGAATGAAACTGAAAACAAATTGTTCCAACTTTTTCCGGACTCCACCCTTGGTTGATAATATCTACAGTGTTGACGCCTCAAATTCTCCAAAATGCAATCTTTGTCCATTTGAGGGTTTCATAACCTGAGTGGCAGCATGTTAGCCTCGGTTAGCATATCTGTCTCACAGTTCCAAGGTTCTGGGTCCGAATTTTGGCCACAGGCTTCCTCTGTGGAGTTTGTGTGTTTTACCCGTTCTTGCATGAGATTTATCATAGTGTTGCTCCAAAAACATGCACTTTAGGTTCATTTAATACTAAATCACACCGTGTCAGTCAGCCAATTTGATATCAAGTGGGCTTGACAAGAAATATTAATAAAACAAACAATAATTTGATGTGTTTCCCTTTGTTTTAGACAGATACTTCATGTAACCCACTCAGTAATGCAAATCAAACAAGTACTGTACATTACATCACTTCAGATTTCATTCAACAAATGTACTTCACAGGTTATGTGTGCCTGTGTACATTTTTTAAGTATACCTAAAATACCGCTTTACATGCTGTGAACATGTTTTCTGGTTTTATGTAACTGTTTTTATGCCTTATCCAAGCTGAGTTTAAGTGAGAGGCAGTGTATGCCCCTGGATTGGTCACCAGCCAATGACACTGCACATATTGACTAACCACCATTTACGCTCACATTCTTCAATCTGTCAGTCTTCAGTCAACCTAACATGCTTGTTTTTGAATTGTGAGGGGACACTGGAGTAAATGGAGAAAACTCACGCCAGCAACGGGACAACATGGAATCCCCACACAAGCCGGAGCTCAGATTCAAACCCTCACACGTCAGAAATGTGAGGCGGATGTGCTAATCACTCAGGACCACGCCACAGAAAGTTAAGTGAATACACAATTTATTTGTACAATTCGTTTTATTACCAATAAACTTTTTACATTTGTTTGATGCCCTGCGATTGGTTGGCAACCAGTCCAGGGTGTCCCCCGCCTACTGCCCAGAGCCAGCTGAGATAGGCGCCAGCAGCCCCCGCGACCCTTGTGAGGAATAAGCGGTCAAGAAAATGGATGGATGGATTACACTTGTTTGACAGTTGCAAATGTTACAACGTGAAAGCATTGTACAGTTATGATTAATACAGTACTTAAGATTGTGATGAACCAAATTTTAATAGTATGTAGCAACAGTTTAGCTTGTATTATATTGTTTCCTTAGGAAACATCAATTTGAAGAAATCATAGGTTTTCCACTTAACTTATCAATTAATTATCTACCAAAAAATACAAACCACAATAAAGTGCAATGAATTGTAAGTCATCTTACATCCATTTAGTGTTTTTGCTTTGTACATCATCCTACAACAAGAAGCAAAATAATGGTCAGAATGAAAACTTTAAAGTCAAAATCAAAAAATTAATTGCACAAATAGAGACTAGTAGTAATTATTTTTTTCATAGGAGGATCCTAGGAGAAGATAATTCATATATATATATATATATATATATATATATATATATATATATATATATTTGAAAGAAGGTAATGTTATAAGGGAATATACAGGGGGGGGGAAAAAACTGAAGCAGACTGGATGGACAAACATGGATGCAGAATTTGAGATGGCATTATGGAGTGACTATGTCATAATCTACATAAACATTAATTGTCATTAAAGAAAACATCTGAATGGCATCATCAATACTGCACAAAGTGCACAGACCTTGTTTACAACACGCAGTGAGCTTCTGCACTTTAATTAAAATAAAAAATCGCAAGGAAGTGAGTTTGTAAATAGTTAATCGTGAATAGGCGGTTCACTGTACATAAATTATAAAACTGTGATTTATCTAGTCGTGTTTCATTTTCCTCTTACATAAAACAGAGCACAAACACCTGATCGTGATAAAAACCGTTAAAAGCAGAGCCAGCACAACTCCAGACAGGAACAGATAGACGTCCACGTTGTAGTAGGCGTACCAGGACAACTTGTGGGACTCGGTCTTCAGGTGTGCCACGCCTTTGTGCCGTATGACAAAATCAATCCAGAAGAGGGCGTTGTCAAGTGGCGGAATGGGCTGATCTCTGTGCAGCCTGGACAGCCTCTGCATGTTGTCCCTGTAGGACGGATTGGTGAGAACTTCCTGTAAGGCCTTCAGGAAGTTGTCGTCTTTGTCCAGCGAGGCTAACGTGACCACCACGGCCGCTCCTCTGTCCGTCAGACGCAGCAGGTTGTCATGCTGGTCGAAAAACAAGGGTATTCCCACTACGGGAATGCCGTGATAAATTGCTTCCTGGACGCCATTTGTCCCACCATGAGCCACAAAAAGTTTCATCTTGGGATGTCCGAGCAGATCGTTCTGCGGCATCCAGTGCACCAGGAGGGTGTTGTTGCCCAGAGTGGAAGGTTCAGCACCTTTATACCTCCAGATGACCTTCTGGGGGAGCTTGGCGAAAGTCGCCGCGATCATGTCGGCCAAGTCCGTGGGGAGTTCGCTCACAAATGTCCCTAGAGACATCAAGATGACTCCGTGCTCACCAGAACTCTGGACGAATTCCTCCAGGTGGTCGGGTAGAGGCTTGGCAGGTTTACACTGGAAGCCTCCCATGTAGACGACGTTGGGCATGGTGGGGCGAGGAAACTCAAAGACAAAATCTGCTCTCATGAGCCACAGGTCAGCGGAAACAAGCAAATGGTGCATATCATTATCAGGCCCGAGATATTTGTCACATATTTTCTGATATGTATTCTTGATGACCAGGTTATGTTGCGTATAGCCGACTAGAAACACGATCACGTTTATGACTCTTTGAAGAAAGGTCATCTTGTTAGTATTACCGGTTCCTGTGATGGGAATGTAAGATAGCGGCGACGGGGCGATGGTGAGGTGGCCCTCCATGGCGATGATCCAGCGGACGTTGTAGACCAGGGGGAGGTTCAAATATTTGGCCACGATGACGCCGCTGCCCCAACAGGGATCGGTGAGCAGCAGGTCAAACTTGCTGTCATTTAATCTCCTCATCAAGTCTTTGTCGTCGAAAACCGCCGTCGTGAATTCAGCCACCGTCTTGTGAGCTTCCACAAACATCCCGAACATTCCCACACTCATATGGAGAAATGTCACCAAGGGCAGCGAACCCCTTTCATACTCGATGATTTCATAAACCATGCCGCTGATGAAGTTTTGGTCCAAGGTCCTTTCCACTGGAACGCTGATGGTGGTGTAGTAGGCGGCGGCGTCCTTGATGTACCACGTCTTGCTGGGCCGTACGATGGTCAGGTTGTGCCCTTGCGAGTGCAACTCTCGCATAAGGATGTCCATGTTCACCCAGTGGCTGCCCTCGATAGGAAAAACCAGGATGTTGCCACCCTGACAGGCACCGGGAAGCAAGACGAAGAGCAGCAAGGCGCTGCAGCAACATGTCAGCCTCATCTGGAATCAAACAGCACAACAACATAAGATTCAAGCAAATACCAGCTCATCACTCTGGATATAGTTACCTGATAATCAATCAGGTAATCAATCAATTGTGTCATTATGCATTGTGCCAGTGAGTGACTGGCAGGTCAGCATTGAAGTGGGAGTTCACTTCAACTTGACATTGGCTAATCTACACATCAAATTAGGCATCATATGATTGTTGGGCTGTCACCCTCACTTCATGCAAACATTGTTCTCTGAACTGACCTGAACTTAAACCATTGACAAAGTGCAGATGTTCCAGTCAAGGATTTATTTACTTACTATTTACTTTATTTAGATCTTAAAGGTTCATACTGTACAGTAGTAATTATAATTTCTTTTGGATTTTCTGCATTGGATTCCTCTTTTTTTGGTTTTCAGTTTCAGTTTTTTCAAATTGATTCACAAAAACAAGTTAAAAACAACCGTGAAAAATAGAAAATATATAAATGTAACAGGGGTGCTATACAAAAAAAAAAAAACAGCTCTAATTCTAATACGTGATTGCTTGAAATCCAAACTACAATCAAACTTTAAGGAGTGTTATTTGTTATTGCATCACATATTGTCAAGAATGCCTACATAATAGCGTTATGGCAATACATGTACTGTACATGATCTACCACAAGGGCATTTGTGTGCTGACGAGCAGTTGAATTGTTTTGTTGTAACAGAACGCTTGAGTCTCTTTTGAGGGAAGTGCACTGCTACTTCGATATTTTCCGCGCCCACTAAACAGTACACTAAAACTAACCCTCACTGGATACACGTCACACATGTGCAAATGTTTCATACTTACGGTGCAGCTCTGACGTTTTTATCTGTCAAAAATCCAGCCGCAGTAGGCGCGTTGTTCTCTGGGTGCGCTTCTCTCCCACTGGGTTCCGTGTGACGTTCAAGGGCGTTGGTGCCGTATTGGAGAGGACGGCTTTTGCTCGTTTGCGTGGGTAAACGTCGGAGAAAAGGAGACGTCAGTGAAAGGCTTCTGTGTGTAAATACACAGTTAATCATTTACACGCCCTCAATGCGATTACTAGTACTACGGTGCAAATAAACGGCCAGTTCTACCCCTTTCCCATCTATTTGCCTCCATGTCGCCGTAGCTTTTACCCCTGCCTTCTCTCATTTTTCCGATGGTCTTTAAACTGTGCACATTTTGGACAGAAAAACGTCTTCCCTTTTTCATGCTTATTGTCTAATTATTTTTTTGATGAAAATTTGAGCTGGAACTCACATATAAAGTACATCAAGATAAAAATAGCTAAACAAACAAAACAAAACTTTACCTTGTAAATGAACTCTGGGGACAAACGGGACAGATACAATTCTTTCTGCTCCTTTTCATTCAACAATGAGTATTGTTTTAGATTGTTTTTTTTTATTTTTTATTTTTATTTTTATTTTATTTTTTACAAATGAATTAAATTATTGAAATGAAAAAAAATAATTATTTTTGCTCTTTTCTATCTAGGATGTTTACTGTTGTATCGGTACTTGCACTACTCTAACTTTTCAAGAAACATTAAATTTGTGTGATATTAAGGGCTGAAGCTACTGAGTTGCTTGCAGGTCGGGGTTATTCAAGGTAATAGACAGGCCCACGTTTATAACTACCAAGAAAGATAAAGTAGGCTCAATTAATAACCATGAATTACTTCATGTACTTTGTTGTCTCATTCAAAAGTTCAGAGCTTACCCAACAGTTTTTCAATTATCGCACTAGCATAAGCTTTATTTATACCCTAATCTATTTAATTTCCAGGTAGCTTCAATTATATACAACCTTGATCCATTGCAAAGGGCTTGGAAAAACATATCAAAAGGACAAAAATTAGATATCTTGAGCTTGAGTAACGAAGAGATTACATGCATCATGTGGTGTCTGGCATAATGGAGATGACATTATTATTATTATTATTTAACATTTCAGGGGGGTTCAGTTGTGTTGCAGGGAGAAATGTGACTGTAGATGAAGTGAACTCTAGAGCTGCAAGAAAGATGAGGGGGCTCGGTGTGTGTGTGTGTGTGGGTGGGGGGGTTAAAGGGGGTGGTGCTTCCGAGAGGCAAGAGGGGAGGCAGGAAGAGGAGAGAGGCAGTGAGCATCGCTTCTCTATTCACTGACACTCAGACAGGTATGTACTGACACTGCTTTCATCCTGCCATGATGCTTTTCTTGTGTGTGTGATTTATTTTTTATTTTTTTTGTTACCCCTTAACACAGCTTCCGTCTTCCTCGCCAATGATGCCTGAGCGCCGTCTCTGAGACGATGCTGAGAGCCGGGGTGGCGGCCGCCTCCTCTCTCACACTGCTGCTGCTGCTACTGCCGCTGCTGCACTGCTGCCACCTGTGCCACTCGCTGCGTAAGTTGCCCGCCGACACTGCTAACGTCTCAATAAATTGAGTCCCCAGTGACGTGGCTGAACGGTATCGGGGTACAAGAAAATATCCACTTACAGTAAGACCACACTATTCGCAGGAGACAGGGACCAAGCTTAGCCACGGTTATCAAAAACGACGAGTAATTGATGTCCTCCCCTTCAAATGTTTGCTTCTATTGATTGTAAATATACCACAAACTATGATCTCAAAAACAATTTCAAGCTCATCAAACATTACCCTTAAATAGCACCAAAAAAAAGTGTGCACTGTGTACATGCACATGCATAGTGAAGACTCAACATAAATTCAACTAACAACCCAGGCTAAACTTTGCTCCTCCCCACGATACAGTTTTTCAGCTGTGATTTCATCAACATAGTTCCCTTATAGACAACCAGCCAACCCGTCACAATTACATTCACACATATGGACAATTCGAAGCTTGAATGAACCAAATTCCATCTTTTGGGATGTAGGAGGGAGCCAGAGTATCTGCAGAAAGCCGAGAAACAAACCCCAAACCTTAGAACTGAAGGTCAGTGTGCTAACCGGTACATCACTCTGCTGTCATGAATAAATAATGGCATTCAATGAAAATAATACTACATGTAATTATTTTCAAGGTCTTTAAACGCTTCTGTTAAAGTCAGGTTTACAGATGACATGTATGTTTTGTACTTGAGAGGAATTACTATTGGGACCATTTTCCAAAACCAAAAAAAAGGTGTCAATTTGGGGTACAGCGTTTATTTATTTAAGTCCGCGAAATACATGTCAACACTCACAAATAAAAGTGCAGGTGAGGAGTTACAATGCACGTGATTGGTCCATATAAGTGAGATCGATGTCATGAATTCAGATCAATGTGTTTGTAGCAGTAGTAGTAGTAGCAGTGTATTGCCATTAATTGGACCGCAGAGAGCACCATCTCCTTGCCAGTATCGATTTGAAAGTCTCAGCCAAGCGGAACGACCCTAATAGGAGGGGAGCTTGAAAAGATGATGAATGGGTGGATTACTGGCTCATTAATTAGAGGATTGCTTGTCTGCATCGACACCAGACACTGCAAATGTGAGATCCGCATGCCTATAAGCTAAGTGTGAAAGTACAAAATACGGCATTCTGAGTGAGATTGATAGCTTCAATGTGTCTACTTTGTTTGTCACCCACACAATCAGGGACAGTTTACTTCCAGTGAGAAAAAACACTCTCCAAAAATACTTACTGCATACTTAGCATTTTTGTGAACTCTCGATTTATGAAAAATTCAATGCTTTTCATTGCCCTCATCACTCTCAGGTGTTCCCAAACTTTCCTCCTATGCAAAAGCCGAAGACAAGCTGTTCAAATACCTCTTTGGGAACTACCAGAAATGGGTCCGCCCGGTGGAATATCTGAACCAGACCATATGCGTCAAGTTTGGACTGGCCATCTCGCAGCTAGTTGATGTGGTGCGGTTCAACATGTTTTTAATGGCACTGGACAGTATTGACATTCTAATATCAATGGTAATAAAAGTGGGCTTCTTCTGTGTTTTCACCATCCAGGATGAGAAGAACCAGCTGATGACCACCAATGTGTGGATGAAACAGGCAAGTGGAACAGACATCATCCGATGTACTGTATCTCACAAAAAAAAAAAAATTCTAGAGATTTTAAAATCCTCCAGGATTGTATTAGCTCAGTCATTTTGCATTCTACTGCTGCATTGTGAGATTCTTCACGATCATTGGTCACTTTACATGGCAGCACATAATACCAGTTATTGGTTAGTGGGCCACTCCCATTTCATGCAGACATTGGACTATCAGATGCCCGGGTTTACATGGAGTTTACATTCCGATGAGAATAAAACCAAATGATGAAACAGAATGAAAATGCTCTTATACTTTTTGTTGGAATAAAAAGGCACAATCTGAATGCAATTTCATTAAGATGCACAGGGGTAGTACAGTGTATTCCTTTTGCCACTCAGAACATAAGTCATGTAAACCTTTAAGTCAAAATAGTCACGCTACATACGGTCTTATTTTCCAGTGCGACCTCTACACCACTATCCTTTTTTTTCTTCTTCATCATGGATTTTGTGACTGATGCAATTTATACATTTTTTTTCACAATGTGGCCCTGTCATTGCATGCACTGTCAATGTCTAGTAATCTGAAATCGTATCAGCCAAAGATTTATGCTTTCATGTTGTTTTACCCTCCAAATTAAAGTACATTGATGTTTCCTGTCATTCAGGAGTGGACTGACATGAAGCTAAGATGGGACCCTGATGACTACTTGGGCATCACCACTATACGAGTGCCCTCTGATAGACTCTGGCTCCCAGACGTCGTCTTGTATGATAAGTATGTATCAAATATACATCTAGTTCATCCGGAAAGTATTCACACAGCCTTATTTAATGGAATAAGTTGACGTTTTCACTGACAATTCTACACATAACGCCTCATAATAAAAACATGATTGATTGATTGATTGATTGATTGATTGATTTCCACAACAGCTCAGACGGTCGTTTCGAGGGCACCGTCACCAAGGCGGTGGTCAAATACGACGGGACCATATTATGGACACCGCCAGCCAATTATAAATCTGCCTGCACCATCGACGTCACCTTCTTCCCATTTGATCTGCAGAACTGCTCCATGAAATTTGGCTCGTGGACTTACGACGGCTCCCAGGTGATTACAAGTACAGTAGACCAACCGACCAATCCCTGCCACTAACCATGAAAAATCATGAGTCAAGTCAAGCATTCAAAAATATTTCATTCAATTCCAGCAATTTTCAACGAAGCAAACCCCTTCGCTCCCGGCTGTTTTACTGGATTTTGACTGATTTTGCAAGGCCTATCAAAGTACCTATCAAAAGAAAGATTATAGTCTCTTCTTTCATCAGGGGAAGAAAAAGTATATTTCTATCTGTTTCCGTTTTGCAGCGGTTAGCATTAGAATATAGCTAAATTTCATAATTACTCAAAAAACTGTTTAGAATTGTGGTGAAATCAGCTTGTTTTCAACATTGCCCTGGTTGAGCTCTTATACTCTGCTGCCACCTGCTGGCCTTTTTTGTAATTACTATAATTGCTTCACCTGTTCTATTCTGCATCAAAGCCTTCTGTATGCTCTAACATAAAAAAAAAAAAAAAAAAAAAACGTCTTTGGGACACTTACATTTAAAATAGAACGTATTTATACGTTTTTGGGAACAAATGAGTTCTTTAATCCATAAGTAAAAATCTATCATCCCAAAACATGTTAATATTATTTCAAACTCATTTTATGTGACCCTTTTGGGAAAAAGGCAACAGAAACGTAACTTTGAAATGCATCAGTTCAGCTTACTTCCTTGACACCAATTACTACTTTGTTGCACAATCTTGCCATCTTGGGGCATCTTAGGGCATTACAGAAAGAGCACAAAAACAGTTTTCAGATAGGCTCCACAGAAGAGAAGGTGAATTTGTTCACTGCATCGCAAAATTGAGGCATTACAGTTAGTTGCTTGTCGTCCAGTTGAACTTTCTTTGGCAGGTTGACGTCATCCTGGAAGATTTCCACGTGGACAGGCAGGATTATTTTGACAATGGCGAGTGGGAGATTGTGAAAGCCACAGGCAGCCGCGGTCTGCGGGTGGACGGCGGCGTTTCATATCCCACCATCACCTACTTCTTCATCATCCGCCGCCTGCCGCTCTTCTACACCCTCTTCCTCATCATCCCCTGCATCGGCCTGTCCTTCCTCACCATCCTCGTCTTCTACCTGCCCTCCAACTGCGGCGAAAAGATCTCCCTCTGCACCTCAGTGCTGGTATCGCTCACCGTCTTCCTGTTGGTCATCGAGGAGATCATCCCCTCGTCGTCCAAGGCCATCCCTCTCATCGGCGAGTATCTGGTCTTCACCATGATCTTCGTCACGCTCTCCATCGTCATCACCGTCTTCGCCATTAACGTCCACCACCGCTCGTCCTCGACGCATCACGGCATGGCGCCGTGGGTGCGCAGGATCTTCCTGCATCGGCTGCCCAAGCTGCTGTGCATGCGCAGCCACGTGGATCGCTACGGCCCAGCGGGAGCGGCGCGTACGGGACGGGTGCTGGGATTGGGGATGATGAAGGACTCTACGACTGAGCACGGCCTCTCGCACACCAGACACAACATCCAAGCCGCGCTGGATTCCATCCGCTACATAACCATGCATGTGGTGAAAGAAAATGAGGTCAGAGAGGTGAGTCTGATGTTTGATCTGCATCCATTTCACAGAATGGTGATGAAGTACAATATTTTTACAACTTCTTTTCCCAGTGATATCAGTATGAGTTCTCAACTCTTGATTACTCACCAATACCAAGTACCGATGCCAATAGTACTTTTGATTCATAAAATTTCCCCCCAAAAAACAATGACAGGTCGACCCATAGCATTTTTTTCCTTAAAATTGCATGACATAAATGTCAATGCAATCAATTTTCTATTCTTCTAACTTCTAGGTGTTGATTGTAAGACAGAGGGCGGAGGATATCTTGAAATAAGGGCCAGGTATTGGTCTTATGATTATCAGTAGGGATGTTCGATACCACTTTTTTTTTCAGACCGATACCGATACTCATACCCTCAGTACTCACTGATACCGATACCAACTGCCGATACCAGTAGTACATTTTGACAAATAAAAAAAAATCAACAAATATATTTCCTTTAATTTTGACCAAAAAAAAACAGCACAGTCACTCTTCAATACTCTTAACGCTCAAAATAAAACACAAAAATGCTCTTTTAGTTTAAGATTCACAATTTTGAAGTATTTCCAAATCGGTGAAGTTTTGGTGAAAAACTGCTGCAAGCTAGCACCAGTTACAGGCAAGGAGGACTCACTTAACGTCTTCCCCCTCTGCCATCGGTCGCTTGTACTCGTCTGCGTCACGAGTACTCGAGTACTTGAAAAAAGGCTGGTATCGGCCCGATACCGATACCTGGTATCGGTACTCACCCATCCCTAATTATCAGTGCTAGAGACAGATCTGACAAAAATAAAAATTACTCTATAAGTTGTTTGGATCCGGACTAAATTCCAGAAACAGAGACAAACATTAATCTGGACAGGAGGGCGAGCAAGGCCAACACATCAAAGGTACGTCAAACGAAACCTAGTCGCAGGTCTATTATTAATGTCCAGTTAAACCATATGAACTCATGTAATGTTGACAGATAATATGATTCATATAAGCTAAACGAATATGATTCTGATATAAAGGTGTAGTTAACGGCAGCTCTCCGAAAAGCTCATGTCACCTCCCATTCTGTTGCATGTAAGTCTGTAAAGATGACATTATATTCAGTAAACACATGATAGGATTTCTCAAAATGCATAATTTGCTGTTTGTTGATTGATTGGTTCATGCTGTTCATGTTATTTTCCTTCTCTGGTTATTATTTTTTCCACATGTAAGCTAGAAATGTCATGTTAAATGTACGTATTTCCTTTTACGGATCTTCTAAGGTCTTGCACTCTTAACACAACTATGAGAGTAATCTGATGCTATCGGTCATGCGCATACTGGGACCATGGTCACAGGTCAGCGCTCCATCTTTTAATGTGGAGCTAACAATCCGCATCTGTGGCACAAACACGCGTTCAAGCTTTCCTGGAAAATGCCATTCGGCATTAAGAAAATCCATGTAAAGGTCAGAAACACAATTTAATATTCTTCTGCTGCACCCCTGAGTCATCAGTGCTGAGAGCCAGATGCCTTACATAAGAACCCCCCCCCCCCCCCTCCAGCTACTCACAAAGATTTGGAGGCACTGCTCCCTGTTCTGAATAAAGGCAGCAGTTTGTATGTCAACAGTGAATGCCTGCTGCCATTCGTATGCAGACCCCGTCCAGTCAGCCTTGATGCCGAAATCCCTTCAAGAACGCCTGCATGACCCACATTTTAAAGGAGCTCAACTAACTGTCCTCCTTCTGTGAAACAGTGAATAACATCTGACACTAACGGTAACCAAAATAATGTGAAAATACTAAAAGCACAAATCAGTGGAGACACACAAAGCAGCAACATAAATCTTCCTGGTCCGCATTACGGGCAGGGAGAGTGACTGCTTCAGATATGCGTGCTGTTTTTGCTACCAGCATTTAGAGGCCAGCTTTGTCAACAGTGAGGAAGGTGTCCTAACAGAGCTGAGATGCGGGATCAAGCATAAGGAGGCTTGTCAAGGCAAACAAGCACTGCACCACAATGACTTTAATTTTGGGCAATGTGGATATGTAGAGACAAGAGAATTGAGCTGTTTCTATGAACACTCACACCTCTGGACAATTTAGCTTTAGAGGCTTCAATAAACCTACTGTGCATGTTTTTAGTATGTGAGAAGAAGTCAGAGTACTCGGACAAAACACACAGAAGTGCCATAACAAAAACTGTTTGCCTTTTTTGGCTCTAGGTGGTGCAGGACTGGAAGTTTGTTGCCCAGGTTCTGGATCGAATGTTTCTCTGGGCATTCCTGCTCGTTTCCGTCCTGGGCTCAGCTCTCCTCTTCATCCCGGTTATCTACAAGTGGGCCAGCATTATTGTTCCCAAACATATTGGAGGGGCCCTCTGAAGGGTAGATGACAACGAGGTGAGACACACCAGCGGCTAAAGCCCAGATTGGATCATGACACTTTGTGAGCTGCATCACATCTACAGATAAACTGTATGCTTTTAAAAGTAGAAAACAACATGTTGTAGAAATTAAATGAAAGAATGTCATTCCCCAACAGTTCCCAAAATAAAAGTCTCTTTGTCATTACAAAATTCCTTGTCCAAAAAGTGTTTTGTTTTGTTTTGTTTTGTTTTAATATTGCAAACACCCCCTTTTAAGATTAAAATGTAACTGGTAAAGTCAAGCTTGTTTTGTTGGACTTTGCACTTTTTCCAATCATCACTGGGATTCGTCTCTGTAGCTCAAAACAAGCTCTGTTTCACATTGCGCACGCATGCCTGCATGCACGGACCTGCAGCTGAGTGACTCCACAGAGGGCATGTTGAGGACAGTACGAGCACGTTCCTTGAAGCATCTGTTTGAAAAGACTGTGGATAAACATCAACACGGATCAGTGTAAGTGCATTTTAATCAGCACAGTAGAACACGATATGGACTGTTTGGAGGATGTTATTCTGAATCATAAAATAAGTGTGTCATTTATTTGATGGTGTTTTGATGTGCCTTTATAGTTTTTCTAAGGTTGTAGTAGTATAAGGGAATTAAGTCTGAAATGAATTCCTAGAGGGCGGCACGGTGAATGACTGGTTAGCACATCCGCCTCCCAGTACTGAGGACTCGGGTTCGAGTCCAGGCTCCTGCCTTCCTGGGTGGAGTTTGAATGTTCTCCCCGTACCTGGCAACCAGTCCAGGGTTTACCCTTGGCTTTCTGTGTTGAGAATGTTCTTGTGTGGGTTTCCAACGGGTACTCCAGCTTCCTCCCACATTCCAAAATCATGCATGTTGTTTTCATTAAAGATTCTAAATAGTGCATAGGTGTGAATGTCCGAAAGGTTATTTACCAATATGTATCCAGCAATTGGCTGACAACCAGTTTAGTACTCCATCTCTCACCCACAGTCAGCTTGGATAGGTTCTAGCTGATCCACATTCGGCTGAATGAGGACAAGGGTACAAAATAAGAACAAAATGTGGAATATACTTATATATATAAACCCACAGAACTGAAATTCCAACCTCTAAACTGTGAGACAGACATATGTTACAATTCAGCTGCGCACAAGGCAGTTACTTCAAAATAAAAGAGGAAATAACACTCGGGCGCCGAGTACAAAGAAAAGCTAACTGAGAACAGATGTAATCTGGCTGAAACAGTTCAGCATTCCAGAGGAGGGAAAACAGAGCATATGCTCACTTATGTAAAGGATTTCTCGTAATTTACGCTTGAGGAATACGTTCGCGTGATCCCATATAAAGAAGGTATGTTTACATTGTGAAAATGGTGTGACGTGAAAATAAAAGTGAAATATGTCTGACTGAGCTCATGTTGTTTACTTCCTTAGGTTAAAGATGCCCGTGCATGGAAACTCACTTTTCTTTCTAGCATCCTTTGTGGTGTTGTCATCATGGAGAGCTTGTTACTGTGGCAAGATCCTCGTAGTACCCTTTGAGTGTAGCCACTGGGTGAACATGGAGGTCCTGATTAAAGCACTCCACGCTCATGGTCACTCCGTGGACGTGATTCGGACCGACAAGAGCTGGTACATCAAGGAAGGAGTGCCGCACTACGAACCCATCACGGTATCCGTCAGCGAAGCGTTCGACCCGGTTTTTGTCGACTCCCTGTTGGAAAAGGCTTTTGCTCTGGAGAGGGCGCAAAGCTCATTGATGACCTTCGTGGGTCTGCAGCGTTTCATGTTCACGGCTATGAGTGGTACTGGCAGGATCATGTGCAAAATGACCAGCGCGATATTACAAGACGAGGATTTAATGGCTCGCCTGAAGCAGCATCGGTACGACCTGCTCCTCACTGACCCCGCAATGGGCACGGGGGTCATTTTGGCTCACGCTCTTCAGTTACCTTTAGTGTATAATGTGCGTTGGGTGATGTCCAAGGAGGGCCACCAGGTCCTGGCGCCTTCTCCTTTGTCTTACATACCCGTGACTGGCTCTGGGCTGTCTGATAAGATGACTTTTCAACAGAGGCTCAAGAATCTTGTGTACTTCGCACTTACGGAAGTTCTGCATACATTTTTCATCATACCGCAATATCAGGCTCTTTGCAACCAGTTCTTTGGTCCAGAAGTGAGATATGATGAACTTATACAAAGAGCAGACCTGTGGCTCATGCGAGCAGATTTTGTCTTTGAGTTTCCTCGCCCTACCATGCCCAACGTCATCTACATCGGCGGCTTCCAGTGTAAGCCTGCAGAACCTCTGCCCAAACACCTGGAGGAGTTTGTGCAGAGTTCCGGAGAGCACGGAGTCATCATCATGTCTTTGGGGACTATAGTGAGCCAACTCCCTGCAGATATAGCCGATGAGATCGCGGCGGCTTTTGCTAAGCTCCCCCAGAAGGTCATCTGGAGCTATAGGACTGCAAAACCTCCCGCTTTGGGCAATAACACTCTGATGGTGGACTGGATGCCGCAGAACGACCTTCTTGGACATCCCAAGGTGAAACTCTTCGTGGCTCACGGCGGGACGAATGGCGTCCAGGAAGCAATTTACCACGGAGTGCCGGTGGTGGGAGTACCCTTGTTTTTCGACCAGCATGACAACCTGCTGCGTCTCACACAGAGAGGAGCAGCTGTGGTGGTCACGTTATCCTCGTTGGATAAAGACGACAACTTCCTGAAGGCCTTACAGGAAGTTCTCACCAATCCGTCCTACAGGGACAACATGCAGAAGCTGTCCAGGCTGCACAGAGATCAGCCCATCCCGCCGCTCGACAACGCCCTCTTCTGGATTGATTTTGTCATGCGGCACAAGGGTGCAGCTCACCTGAGGACCGAGTCCTACAAGCTGCCCTGGTACGCCTACTACAATGTGGACATCTTCGTTACTTTCTTTACAACGGTGTCAGTGATGTTTCTGCTCCCTGTTGTGATTTTTAGGTTGCATGTCTTCAAAAGAAAATAGAAAATGAGCTGCTTCTTCAACTGTATTATGCGTAATCACAATATTTAGTACTCTCTCCGAATTATTGATGATAATATTAATAATTATATGTTTAAAAGTATCTTGAGTTATCATCACTATCAAAATTGCTTGTTTGATATAGTTTAAGATATGTTCCTATATGAAAGTGTTTTACTCAACACTGGCTAGGAAAGCCCACCTGGCTAAGGACAATTGAGATCGCTTAATCAGAAGATCTCCTTTGCCGAAGACTGAACCAAAGAAACTTTTGAGCAGGTTAATGGAAGGTTTCGTAGATATCTATCCTCTGTGGTTGAAAAAAATTGTATTATATACTGTAGTAGTTCAACACAATTGACCAAATCATCAAAAGTAGGCAGTGAACATCGAGTTCTTGATCCCACTATATGAATCAGAGGTTGGCATCCTCCAATAACTGGAACTCTGTTGGAAGGTGACTTTAACCTATAAATTCATCTTAGTATTATCATAAGTATGAGTCTAATAAAAAAGAAAAAAAAAGAAACAACCAGTTGTGTAGTTTCCTTTCTAGTAATCACTTCACCACTTGCAGGACTCCTTAACCAGTCAATTATTGAGCCATTTTGACTCAAGGTCAAATATATATGTCCGCTGGAAGAGGATCCCCGACCTCATACTGCTGTTTGGACCTTGAAGAACTAAAAGCCAGCTACGCCAATGGTGGACAGGGACGCTTGAAGGAGGAAGCAAGACTACAGTGAAGGTATCCGTTGCAACTCTGAAATTGATGTTTGTAAAAACATGACCACTACTTCAATATGTATTTTTGCTCCTTGTATTTTGTATTGCACCCTAGAGCCCACACACCACAGCTACTCCTCTTTGTAATTGTCTTATTCAGCTTAAAGAGCAACATTGTTTAGTACATGCTATACAAAATGCTCATTGGATGTCATCATTTTATTCCACATTAGGCATAATCACAGTGATCAAATCTTCATTTTTTTTTTACGTACAGTTTTCATCTAAAGTGTTGCCTTGAGATACAAGTTTAATTCGTTATGTGACCATACCACTAAGATCTCAAATCGCATTTGCTCTTTCCCCATTAATCTGTGTAAGAGCAGTCTGTAATATTGTATTTGGGAAAAACAGAGTAATAATTTAACATTTAAAAATAAACGTAAAAAATAAAGTGTTAATGCATCATAAGTTAATGCTATTATCCAATTCCATTTGCTGTGTCCACTTTGATTATAGTATACTTGTATAATGTAGTCATGCAGACACAAATGTAGAAAAATGCTCAATTATTTCTCCTGTGAGTGGGTCAGTAAAATACTGTAATATATTTTTTTCATTTTTCATATAGGGGAAAAATAATATAGGGCTTAGTTTTCTTATATATGTCTAAATGTTGCTCCTAAGTTTGTGGTAAATTAGCTTTTTAGGCCAGAAAGTGAGCTTCCATGAATAAAATTGTGGAGATTCTTTGTCCCGGGCTCTCATTATTGATTGTCCAATCAGCTGACATTGCTCCAAGGAGGCGGAGGGCTGAGGCTCAGACAATATGGAACAGTGATAAATGGAGCCTCGCCAGCTTCTTTTAATGAGACCCTCAGCTCCAAATGCATCATCCCACTGCTGATTTATTCACCAATAGGAAGAGGAAGTCAAACTGGTCTAGAATCAGTATTTACAGCCTTTATTGATCATTTTGGCATCTTCAGATCATTATATGATATATTGACCTTATATCATTTTTTATCCTTTTATGATGTCCCTTAATTGGGCTTCACAGTGCACTAGTTATTGGCACATCAGCATCGCATTTCGGAGGTTTTGGGTTTGAAGCTCAGTGTAGGCCCTCCTTGCAACCCAAAATGTCGGTTAGGTTAAATGAAGTCTTTTACATTTGCTTTGGATGTGAATACCTTAAAGAAATGGTAATGGAATATAACCCCAGTAGGGCTATAAAAGGTCTGCATACTCGGGTCAATTAGTGGAGGACGGAGTTCAAAGCAAACAGGGTGGCACAGCATTTAGCTGTTATGCTGCACGTAAATGAAATAAGATGCTAACTGAAATGAAGTCAGCCCCAAGTGCGAATGCTTTTAAATTCAGAGCTGTTTTTTTCCCCACCCTCGTACCTATAATTGAGGTCTTGAGGTCCAAAAAAAAAATTTATTGCACTGTACATTCTTTTAGTAAGATAGTTTTTAATTCTAGACTTTGTCTTTAAATGTATTTAGTTACGCTGTACTTTTAATTATGTAAATCACATTGAGTTACCTTGTGTATGGAATGCATTATATAAAGCTGATTTGCCTTAAATTGTACAAGGTGTGAATAAAAGTGTCTGTTTGTTTAGATGTGCCCTGCTGCGCGCCCAAAGTCATCTGGAATAGGCTTCAGCTGGGGGAGATGTACCTTTTTAACAAACCTGTTGCAGGCAAGTTGTTGTAATACCACAATATCACCATATGGTGTCGCTCCTTCATCGTGTTGCCGCTTATGCTCTGAAGACCAATCTCAAAGCCTTATGGTTTCATATGTGAAATGCAAAGCATTTGCGTCTTTTAAAATGTCCTAAAAAATTGAATTGTGAAAATCATAACATAATGTGTTTTCATATGTCTTCCCCAAGTAGAAGAGGTTGGAGGAAAAGGCCGGCGGTTCCTAGGATGCACACCAGGACAAAAACCCACAGGAAGATGCGGTCGATCACCATGGCGACATATTTCCAATCGTCCTGAACCTGCGAGATGAGAGACAACGACAAAGCAGTGAATGAACGTAAGGTACTTGCAATAAAGACAAGATGTTCCTGACTTCCATGGAGGCTTTTTGTAAACTCACTTTATTTTCTATATTTTTTTTTTCATTCCTTGTACAACCAGCCTAAGCAGTATTACCTTTACCAAAGGTCAGAAATGTAAAGGTTACATTTTTTGCTTGATTATTATTAGATTTTGTCAACAAAGCATTATTGTTTCTCCTAACATCATACATCTCGTTCCATTAACCAGATTGAAGACTATACGAACATAATGGCAAACTTTACATATAAAATACTGTGCCAGGGGGCGTAAATAATAAAAAAAAATGTTAGTAGTAGAAGAAGAAATCAAACAAGCTGGGATTATAGTTGGGTCAAGTAAATAACTCAATACAACCAGTTACTCCTCTTTTTTTGTACAACAAGAACAGCAGAAGCTTCAGGTTGGTTCCTCATTGGCTATTTCTCCATTTGACATCCCTATCACAGAGTCTAGCTTGCCGCAAATCGGTGATTTGCATCGTAAATATTGCACAGGATTAACATAAAAATATGATTCCCGACTAATGTGCTGTGAACGATCATCGGTTTTGCTTGGTTGTTTTGTGACCAATCTCACAGAATTAATGAATAAATCTTTCATCATCCACTTTAGATCGCGATAAGTGGTGACAGACAAGAAATTAAATGTTTTTCCTCTTATATGGTACAATCTACATATCCACCTGTTGCCATTCATACTCTGGCTCAGATTTCACCCTTCACAATAAAAATAGGTCATTTTGTGAGTAGCAAATTGCAAATATAAGGAGTTGGGCCTGTTCAGTTTGAGTTTGCGTCGTCTTTTTTTCTGGAAAACAAACCCAAAATGGTGGCTGCGTCAGTGAAGGTTTCTTAATTCAAAACAGTTTTATGGTTTCTGTGAAAGGATAGACATTAATAATTTTATTAGCAAGATAAGTAGAGCTACACTGGAACTGGTCCAGTCTTTCAGGTTAATCACTCAGGATAACCGTTAAGAGGCACCTGAGAATCGGGCCAGGGGAAAATACTCAATCTGGGCGTACGTGTGTACTCTGCGTCAGTGAATTCTCACCTCCTTCGCCTCGTTCTGCATTCTCATGTTCTCTGCGATGTATTTGACGCTCTCAATAGCCTCTCTGATCTCAGGGGAGAACGGCAGCAGGGTCAAGACTCCCGCATCCAGAGACTCGGAGCTGGAGCACTGACTCCCTGCTCCGGGTACGCCCCCTCCAGTCAGGACCCCCAAGCAGCCCAAGCCGCCACCTCCTCCGGAGTCCGCTGGCAGTTTGCCGGCCCTTTGGTGCCAGCAGCTGTCGCAGCGTCCCCCGCAACACAGCGAGCCCGACCCGGCGCTTTTGGCCAGCTCGTTTGCGTTCAAGTTGTTGAGATCCGAGAGCTCCGTGTTGTTTGGGACCCTCTGGCGGTTGGTCAGGCTTGACAGCACGCTGGAGGCCAGAGCCTGAGCCTTGTGTTGGGAACCCGAGGTGTGAACGCCGCACGGTCTCTGGTGAACGGTCTCGTTCGTCTTCTCAGGGTCCCTCTCCGGTCGGGTCATGAACATGACCTTGGGCAGCAGTCCCAGGAAGACGCCGCGCACCCACCGCGGCATGGTGTGCGTCTTGGGCGTGCGGTAGTGGACGTTGAGCACGAAGACGGTGATGACGATGGAGAGGGTGACGAAAATCATGGTGAAAAGGAGGTACTCGCCGATCAGCGGGATGACCAGCGAGGTGGACGGGATGGTCTCGGTGATGACCAGGAGGAAGACGGTCAGGGAGAGCAGCACGGAGATGCAAAGCGTGACCTTCTCGCCGCAGTCGGACGGCAGGTAGAAGACGAGCACGGTGAGGAAGGAGATGAGCAGGCAGGGGATGATCATGTTGATGGTGTAGAAGAGCGGCAGACGGCGGATGTACAGCGAGTACGTGATGTCCGTGTAGATCTCCTCGCAGCAGTTGTACTTGATGTCGTGCTTGTAACCGGGCGCGTCGATGATCATCCACTCGCCGCTCTCCCAGAAGTCCTTGAGGTTGATGGTGGAGCCGATCAGCACCAGGTCGATCTTGGCCTTGTCGTAGGTCCACGAGCCAAACTTCATGGTGCAGTTCTGGTAGTCGAAGGGGAAGTAGGTGACGTCGATCTTGCATGAGCTCTTGAAGATGGCGGGAGGGATCCACGTGACCTCGCCGTTGTACCGGAGCAGAGCTTTCGTCTTGTCATCCACCTGGAAATCTCCGACTGCACTGCGGAGACACACAGAGGCATGGATGGAGGAACCATCTTTGAGTTCTCAGGTGGGTTCACATTTAGTCCTTTTTAAACTGTTATATGCTGATGGGTTGGATCACAGAGCACGGATAAGGTTTTAACTATTTATTCATAAGAATCACGAGACACCAAGCCTCCTTGGGCTGCGGAGAAGCACAGGGGAACAGAGAGCAATAATCCAGCAACACACACATTTCTCAGACAGCTTATATGGACAGTGAATCGATCTCATTGGTTGTGGCTAGACATGCGGGTACCAGTACTGACATGGAATTATGTGATTGGCTGTTGACCCAGTAACGCGATTACAAATCATCCTTGACATCACATAACATCACATAGCATTAAAGATTCTTGACATCACATAGTCCAGGCATCATATAGCCTAAAACTAGTTGAAACTGGATGATGGTTGCATCAGTACAAAACAGACACTTGACCTCAAACTTAACATGTCACGAACTCAACTCCAACTTAACCCAGGCGTGACCCCAGCCATGCGACAAGACCCAAACAGTACTCCTACATGACCCGAGTCATGACATAAACTGAACTCCGTCCTCCAAAAGTAGTGATAGGAAAATGAAGCTTCATGAACCACTTGCGATATTTTTTACGGTATTTTTTTTCTGCTCTTGGTTTAAAGATGCAGTGAAAATTTCAACAATTAACATTACACTAGCCTTTATATTTAAACCAAAAGCACAATTTAAGGGACTAAAAAAAGTGGCTCATGAAGCTTCATTTTCCCTTCACTGTCCAAAAGTATACCGAAAATGCAAACTGTGATCCAATTAATTTCTGACCGGTTCCCTATTTTGTTTGTTTTTTTCACTTAGTCCCTAACAGCCCCCCATAGCACTTGTCCTCGTGATGTTTTAATGACAAGGGGAAAATAAGTTTTTGCATAATCCTGTTACCAGTGAACAGAAAACAGTCAAACACCCTAAAAACAATGGCACATACAGTATTTCTATTAGATCATCAACTAATGTATGCAGTAACAAGGACAGCTTGTTATTGTTGATTAGCCTTTCCTTAAAAATAATAACACACGCACACAATAAAAAATACTCACTTATTGTATAGCACAATATCAGGCTTCCATATCCTGTTGGATGGCACCCGTATGAACTCGACACCTCCAAAATCTTTTGGATTCCACTTGAGTTTGTAGTCATTCCAGATCTAAAACATAACAAATTGAATTCAAAACCAGTCAAAGATATTTGTGAATTTAGGACCACTCACCCCCCCACCCCCCAAAAAAAAAGGCTGAACAGTCACTTAAGACTGATGGTATCATATAAGGACTTCTATAGTGTAACCTGAAACTTATTTTTATGTAAATTTATCTTCCGAGCAAGTGACAAATCACGAGCATTTGGTGGCTCAGTGGTCGATAGAAACATAAAGATTTTAGTGCCTGCTGCAAGATAAAAGTTAATACAAAAAGAGATCATAAATTGCACCATATAACCGAAGATGAAACATAACATATAATTCACACGCCTTGATTTTAAACCCATCCGCCCCCACACACCCACACCCCCATTCCCTATAGAAACAATAAAAAAAAAAAAGAGACAAGTTATTCAGTTAGCACAGAAGGAAGTAAAATGTGCTTAACGGTCCTTTTTGCTCTTGGCAGTCCTTGCAAGAGCCTTAAAGCGACAATAGAGAGGCAGCCAGTGGGTGCTGTAAAACTTGCACTTAATTAAATTTGAGGGCGGTGGGGCCTTGTCGCCTCTCTTTTAGGTATGAATGAAAGTGACTGCAGAAAAACAAAGGAGTGACATATTTGACGAGTAAACCATATGGGACCTCTATAAGTGTATATATAGTATAGTATATAGAAGTGTAGCATCGATCTGTACACAATGACACAGGACACTTCATGAGATTCTCCTATGTAATCCACTGAGAACAAGAACCCTTTACAGAGCTCTAAAATTGATCACTAATTGATCAACATCTCTCGTCCACCTTTAGTCACCCAGCTTTTGCTCATACAAAATACAGTATTCAAAATAGAACTTTAAAAAAATAATTATTAAAATAGATAGAATTTTTTGGGGAAAAAAAAACACATTTTTTTTCTTCCATAGAAAATAATGTAAATAAGTCATTTTGATTTGTTTTTGTTTTTTTTTAATAGGAAATAAAATATAGTTTCTAACATATGTTCTTATTTGAAATAATGAAATAAAAATCCTAGGAAGTAATGGAAATTTTAAAACATCATTGGAATTAATGTAATAAAATTTAGCTAATCATAGAGAAAAGATTATATGAAAGTTTTTTAAGTTTTTTAAGTCATAGCAAATAATTTAAATAAGTCATAGCAAATCATGGAAATTTAAAAAAAAAAACAGGAAATGTATTATTTTAAGTCATAGGAAATAATGGAATTTTAAAAAGAAATTTCATAGGAAATAATGGAAATTTAAAAAAAAAAGTCTTAGGAAATGAACTTATTTAAGTCATAGGAAATAATGCAATTTTTAAAAGTTGTAATTAATTTATAATAATAATAATAATAATGTGTTTTTAAGTAATTTTTAAAAAGTCATTGGAATTGTTTTTTATGTTAAATGAAACAATGCAATTTTAAAAGTCATAGGAATCATTGATTTCTTTAATAATTAAAAAAAATCATTGGATATACTGTAACAGAATTTTTAAAGTTATAGGAAGCAATGTAATAAAATAAAAACGTTATAGGAAATAATGTGAATATGAAAAACTATAGGACAATGGAAATAAAAGGTCACTTTTAGTGCAGTTTGTCACAGGAAATAATGTTTTGTTTTGTTTTGTTTTGTTTTTGTATGCAACTTTCTTGTTTTAATTCAAATAATTAGGCAGGTCGTGGTTGCTGTATTTAAAGAACAACTGTCAATGTTAATATAAAATCAAATCAATCTGTTTCCTGTGCTTATCTGGACATGGGCCCAAGTTGTGATGCTTATCAGGTGGTTTTAAGAACCTGGACTGCAAGGCATCAATGCGCTTAAAAGCTGCCCCTCGTACGCACATAAATAATTCAAGCTGCCAGCTTTCTACAGGCATGCAGTGTGGTAGAGGGAAGGATCCGTACGGGACATCCTTTGCTTGAAGGTCCACTTGGGGCGGTGAACTTACGTGTCTTAGCCACAGGTTGGTCTCCATGATCTGGTTGACTTCATCCTGACGGCAGAGCAGCAGAGAAGATTTTAAAACAGGACTCACTTGAATATTTTAGCAGTAAAAACAGCGAGAATGTTGTCACGGGCGAGCGTCCCCCTTGACGCTTGCGTGCTCCCAGCTTTCTGGGCACGACCAGGCGAATTTAACGAGATTGTTTTAAACAGGATATATTGAGGAATTTGTGAAATGAAACAACAATGCATAGTGATCCCCCAAATATTTGCTGTTCACCTTCATAAGATCACCTATTTGTGTTTTTTTTCATGGAAGCTATTCTTCATTATTTGCTGAAAAACTCACCTCACGTAGTGTTTTATGTGCTCTTTCTTAAATGCCCTAAGATGCCACAAGATGGCGCCAAGGCCTGATATGAATAGGAAAGTAGCACAGTTGGTCCAAGGAAGCACACACTTAATCACACACTTAAAAAAAAGTGCAATCATCCCTATCAAAATAAACGCCTCATTTTCCTCTTAATAGAAATCAACTTTTTAAGGGTATGCCTCCGCTTCTACCCCAAAAGGAAGTGAACCATTTCAAGGTTGTAGTCTTAAATAGATTTATTTGATAAACAGAAAACACAATCACTAAAAAACACATTCTGTTTCCTAACTTTCAATTTCCATTGCAGGCAGTTTATTAGTACAATAATTTTAACACTGCTCTTCCTGCTGCCACTCTCTGATCAACATAAATTTAACCCAAATCTCAACTTGTCGCACTGCCACCATGCACCGTAGCCCATCAGTCATGACTACATACTCATTAAGCAAAGTGATGAAGTTTGGAAGGAGCCCCTCCATAAATTGCGGCCATACATAACCGTACAGGCAAGCAAGCTACTCACCACTTTGACCAGCTGGGACATGGAGACCTCAAACTGAACGATGACCGGCTCCGATACGTTCTCCACCGGTCGAATGTACTGGTTGTACTTGGAGAAGATGACCGAGAACAGCTTGTGCTCACCCTCTGAACATCCGACTCCTGATGTCACAGGATGGATGGATGGATGGATGGATGTGGTTTAACAAAATAATTAAAGACAAGACGCAGGTTGTGGTTGCAGATATTAAAATGTTTACAAATATTTTAAATATAAATATATTTATTTCTTACAAAATATTTAAATAAATAATATTGGTTAACATTTTTGAAAAAAAATAAAAAGTTAAAAAATGAAGTTATGCTGCAGGGGTGAAGCATGCTGTGTAAAAGCAGTAATCTATACGTAATTAATTCAAACAGCACTGTTTCCGCAGTTAAGTCACAGGAAGTGAGCATTGTAACTCACCATGAAGATGCAACAAAAAGATGGAACAGGTGGAGGCCAAAAGGAGGCGAAAAGTGCCTTTCATTTCCCTGGCTGCTCGATGAAGGCTGCGCTGGTTTGGAGGCTCGGAGAAAGTGTAGAAAAAGGAAGAGTGAAAGGATGCAGAAGAGGGAAGGAGAGCGAGCAGGGGGGGGGGGGGGGGTGGGGGGGGGGGGGATGGGCTGAGCCAGCCTCTGACAGCAGGTTGATCGCCACGGCAACCTATAAGAAGCTGCTGTGACAAGTCCTTTTATAATATGTACACTATTTATACGGGTACGTATGACTTTTGGAGTGAATTGAAATTCATTATAGTTGAAGGAAATAAACTAATCAGTTGCAAGCTTTATTGTTATAACCATAGCCACTGAGGTCACATTATTTGTAAATTAATTAATTACAAACACTATTTAAAGAAGAGGGGGAAAGCAATTTAAGAGCACAACCATTTAAAAAGTCAACTTATCAAAATAATAGCAAACAACACTTAAGAAATAAGATAAACAAAGACAATGGAAGTAACGTAAAGTTTCTAATGACTCTGTCAGAGTTTTTTGAGGATTCCATTTAGAAATATGCCTCCTATTGTATTTTTCACCATCCTTTCCCCCCAAATAAACGCTCCGCTTTTCCTCCTGCCAGAATGATTTTCCACGCTGTCCTTCGGTCAGACGAACGACCAGTCCGGCAGATAAATTGAGAGAGGCCTCCACTGACATGAAATGGGGAGGTGCCGTATGGGAACTTCACTATTAACGCCGGACCCTTGAGAAAATATTGCTCGACCATAAAAATGTTTTGTGAGGTTATGTGTGTTTGGCCTCGTCTGTGTGGTGGCTAATTGTGTCCATCCTGTCCTATCCATCACACAGATACAAAAAAAATAAATTCATTTAAAAGTCACAGTCTAGTAAAGCGTATAATAAAATGAATCTCACCCTAGAAGCTAATGACATCATGCATGCTGACATGATATTTACGACTCTTTGCCCATCTGATGGTGAAACCGGCAGGAAGGATGCAGTTATTAAAAAAAAAAAAAAAAAAAAAAAAAATTTGAAAAAAATAATAATAATAAGGGGAGGAGGAGTGAGTAGTTAACATGGAAGCTGATTGCTATCTCGTGATGAGGCTTTGGCAAAATGGGCGACAGTCTGCAGAATCTCTTAATGAGCACACTCAGCACCATTTAATGAGCGGTGAATATGGTGTGTGCGGGTGTGTGTCTGCAAGTGTGTGTGCTCTATTTGAACTAGGCTGTAGTGTAGTGACTTCTGAAAAATTTTATGATTAGGGCTCTGCAATAAATCAACGTATTTTGATAACTTTGAATTTTTATTTATGTTTTGCAGCTTCCTGAGCTCAAAGTGCATCTTGGCCGACATGTACTGCTTTGCCATTTCTTTTTCTTTCTTTTTTTTACGACTACTCTTATTTATTTGTTTGACTGGATGACATATTTATTAATTGAGACACTGATAAGATAAATGCAACATTCCAAAGAGAAATCAAAAGGTAAGGCTATTACTAGAAGGAGGCCTTTATTTTTTAAAAACATGTTTTTAAAATATCAAATCACAATTAGCATATATTATTTATTTTTTGCTCCAAATAAATTGTAATACTTAGCTTGCAGAATAATTAGCATGTGCTGCTGCTTTGGTTAGCAACAGTTTAAATGAGCAATAAATTAATCCACGGTGTCTATTTGAGTAAGGTCACTATTTAAGGAAATACGGTAAGTGAAAATACAAACCAGAATATATTAAGACTTTATTAACATTTTTTTTTTTTTTTTTTACATTGAATCCAACTCGCAGGGACACCATTTTGTACACGAGCTCACATTGTAATATATCAGTTGATTTTCTAAACTCCTGCATCACGACCCCATTAAGAAACCTTTACTGTGCACAGGAATGACACATAGTGACAACCATTCACACTTACTTTGTCCAACATACACGGTTAAGTGTTTTTACACTGTCATGTGACAAATAATCATTATCAGTTGGATGAAAAAAAAAAAAGCAATATTAAATGATCACTACTGTCAATAAGATATGCTTTGCAAGGTAGCCTAAACCGGTTTGCACCTGTCCACCTGCCACTTTATTTTGTAGCAGCGTGAGGCAGAAGACCTTTCCATAATGACCATGGGTGAGTATTGGAATGTAAACAGATTGGCTCATCGATATAAACAATAGTTAGATAGCCTACAACACTGCTAGGCTAGTAGGCCAAAGTGTTACCATTTTTGTGGGAGGCATTTATAAGTATGCCTGTAGATTGCACTTCATACAGTTGCACACAACGTTGTGCAATCACATTGAAATCTTGGACTCAGGACTAGGAACATTGATAAGACATATTTGTGTCATGTTTTTCAAATGTTCAAAAGTAAACCTCTGTGGACTGGCACTTGAATAAATGGTTCAGGAAATGGATGTATGTATGTTTCATTCCCTTAAAGTTAGCTCTTAAAGCTTTGAGTCAGTCATGGAACGTTATTTTCTGCCTCTAGCAGTTTTATACTGCCCCCGGTGGCCAAGGTGCAAACACCAGATACAGCTAATGTGGGTCTGGAAGGCATTAATGTTATTTCCATTCATTTAAATGGAGAAAAATAATTTTGCATACAAGTGTTTTGATTTATGTGTGATTGCGGAATGTATTTTAAACTCGCAAATCAAGGCACCACTGTATTCTTTTTCTCTAAACACCCCATCATCGAGGCTGCTTCTTTTACAGTGCTACGAAAAAAAAGCCAGATAAAAAGCAGATCATATTTGTCACACACGAGTTAATCCTTCATCCCTGATGTTTTGCAGACTTGCAATGCCGCCTTCCCTAACTTTAGATGCTAAAAAACCCGTGCTGATCAAATGCGAGGCATCTCAGAGGTGGGCTGCTGGTCTTGGTGAGGCACTTGACTCTGAAAGAGGGGCTGGAGGAACAAGCCCAGGGTGCCCACCACGCATACAATGACGAAGATCCACAGGAACATGCGATCCACCACCATGGCCACGTACTTCCAGTCTTCTATCACCTGCAAGCACAAACAGGAATCCAACTAAGGGGTGAGTGCTTAATGACAAATTGTGATTTGGATCTCAAAACGGCATTCAAATAAGATGATGTGGTATATCATAGAGGCTGCATCATCACAGTTTTATGTCCTCCATAAAGATGTCCTGCTATTGACACTTCCACCCTATTTTCAGTCCTATCCTTGATTGTTTTTAGAAACGCTTGTTCCTCACAGGTACCCTCCCCCTGTCGTATTGATTCGTCAACATGAATCACCCAATGTCTGCCTTACATTTGCTGGTTTAGTGTCGTTAGCCACACTATATCCACTACTGGATTGTGTAACTTTAAATGATACACAATGCGTCCTTATACTTCTGTTTTAACTATAAACTAAAAAAAGACTTACCTACAGTATCCATGCCTCATCACGTTTGTGCTCTAAATGTAACTACCGAAAATGCCAAACGAACGCTACATTCCTTCTAAGGCGCCATGTTAGCACAGGTGTTGCTAGTCTTGGCCACAGGCTGACAGCGAAGAGCAGCGCGTTTGGAGGGGTTTCCTTATTGGATTGACACTGGAGAAAGCAGGGAGGTAAGCTTTGCAGAGAAACATCCAGCTCACTAATGCCAGTGGCGGATGCTAGCAGCTCAACATAAGCTATAGTAAGTGCCCATTTAAGATAAAGAGTCGTAGCGTAGCGATACATGTATTTAAGAAATGAGTCTGAAAATGTGAGAAAATCTTTGTATGCTTACGCCAACTCTATTCTATGCTTCATTACACCGCGCTAAGCTACACATTGCTATATTATGTCATGCTACGATGCACTAAGATAGACTGCGCTATTTTAGGCCATGCCACAGTTCGTACTTCCGTATTTCCTCCTACTGTAAACATGGCCATGAATCCACTTTCACTTGCTTCAACTTGCTACGCCATTGCACGTTACACTGCCTTGTCTGAGATGTCTTATGTCACGCCATGAGATTCAGAACCCAATGATTCGGCTATTCAGAACACGATCAGACTAGTGTTTCCTATAATTCTAAACGCAGCTTTAGTTAATTGTTCACTATGCTATATAAGAGTCTTTGAGACTTTGCTGTGCTTCATCCACAAGCATACCATCACCTCAGCAAAGCGGTACCAAACCTGGGAACGGCTCAGGTCGGTATTTCAAAACCCCGTCCGATAGAAACACAATTACTAAATGTAATATACGTACACTTTGGTCGTCATCATCCGCCATCATGTGCTCTGCGACAAAGCGCACCCCGTTCACTGCCTCTTGGACGTCGGCAGCCAAATGTGAATTGCTTCGAAGATGGAGGTCCTGCGTCAAGGCAAAACCTCCAGGAACGCAATCCGTGAGCTTCAAATCGCCCTTCTTGTCGGTGTGGCTAAAGCCCAGAGGAGGGGTTGTATTTTTATGTCCTGGTGTGGAGAAGGCAGAGTCTGAAGGCAGCAAGGAGGAAGACGCCTTGGGAAAGCCAGTTTTGGATGCGACGGGGCAACCCAAATCCAGAATTGTCCTCCCCGATCGGAGGTATCGCTGTTGTCGCAGCCTCAGACGCGCAGTGTTATCGTGAGGGCGTCTCATGAACAGCAAAGTGGGAAGTTTGACCAGAAAGATGACCTTGACCCAGGGGGGCATGGTGTGTGTGCTGGGGGAGCGGTGGTGGACGTTGAGCACGCACACGCTGGTGATGATGGAGAAAGTCACCAGCACCATAGTGAACATCAGGTACTTGCCGATCAGCGGCACATCCAGTGAGGTCGGGGGGACGATCTTGGAGATCAGGAGCAGGAAGACGGTGAGGGCCAACAGGACGGAAATGCAGAGGGTCATCTTTTCGCCGCAGTCTGAGGGCAGGTAGAAGACCAGGATGGCTAGAGAGGTTATCAGCACACATGGAATGATCAGGTTGATTGTGTAGAAAAGCGGCTTCCTCTTGATGATGAAGTCATACGTGACGTCCACGTAGGTGGCATCCAGTGGGTTGACCGTCCGCCGGCCAGGTAACGCCAGGATGTCCCACTCGCCGCTGGGTGTGAAGTCGTCCATGCTGGCCACTTCCGTTTTCAAGATCAAGTCGATCTCCGTGTGGTCGTAGGTCCACGAACGGAACTTGAGGGTGCAATTTTGCTGGTCGAAGGGGAAATGCTTCACCTCAATCTTGCAGGCGCTCTTGTAGATGGCGGGCGGAAGCCAGTTAATGCTGCCGTTGGAGAGCACAATGACGTTGGTGAAGACTGTCACTTCGTACGTCCCGTCGGCACTATGGGAAGACAAAGAAATGACTGCATCCAGCTCTTATGTCAGAACTTTTGGTCAGGGAATGGGCACGGTTTTTATCCTTGGGGTATTCTTTTAATTAGGCACCTATGAATTGTAATGCATAATATGACTTTTTTTAAGTGCTACTAACTTGTTATAGAGGACGATATCAGGCAACCAGACGTGTCTAGAGGGAATACGCAGTTTATCAATTCCTTCGTACTTGGCGGGGTCCCACGATAACCTGTAGTCCACCCAGTGCTAAACGGGAAAAGGAGGGTAAGTTGGACTTTCCAATTGGCAAGCTTCATTGTGAGTGAAGAATAGATTGTGGCGCCACTTGGACACGGATGCATTCAAGTTAAAGGTTGTTCATTGTATTTACCTGAGTTAGCCAGACATTAGTGGTCATGATCTGCTCCCGTTCATTCTAGAAATGACAACAGAGATTTAACATTATAAACAGTTTCCACATATTTGTACTTCTTTAACCAATACGTACTACGCTGATGAGCTGTGCCAGAGACACTTGCAGCTTCACTGTTACCCTCTCGGTCCGGTTGACCGCCGGGCGGATGAGCGGATTGTAGCGGTGCTCACCTAGCAGCCAGTTAATGAGACGCTCCTCGGAGTCGGCACCACCACAACCTGGACAAACAGTTGGCTTTAATGACTAACTCTACCACTCCTTCTCATTGTCAGAGGGTGCACGAGGAGTTATTATTAGGCTATATTAGAAAATAGCCACAGAGCTGAAGTAGTGATCCCCCAATGTTTACTTTTCATCCACATGAATATTTTGCAAAAATGAGTAGCTGTGTCAGTGTTTCTGTTACGACCGAAGGTGCTTTACAAATAAAGCGCATTTCCCATCAGTTAACTTAATAACAAACTGTGTAATTGGAGTCTTGTTCAAGTAGAATTGCTACCATAGAGAACTTGAGAAAGTCATCAACTGTGACCTTTCGGACTGAAAATATGACTTGACGCACCACTGATCACAATGTTGTTCCGCTTCCAAACTTTGTAATGGCTTTCTTGTTGTTGTTGAGACACACTGGAAGTCATTAGCGGGCCAAACACCACCGTCTGTCTAATGGCACCATGCATGCTAGCGCATCTGAGCCTTCTGTGATCTGGCTGGGATGCCCACCATGACTGTGCGCCCCCCAATGGTTACCCCTGCTGCTTCGATTAGCAGATGGTGTGTTGTCAAGACCTCGGGGGTCACAATCAAACAAGGCTAAAGGCAAAACCTGCATGAACTTGCAATTTGACCTGCTGTGTGTATCACTGGTACATTTTTTTTTTTTCCATGTGAAAAAGTGTTGATTGAAAGTGTGGTCAGGCGTGGTTAATAATACCATGTTGAGGTGCACTCGTTCCAACAACTCTGCTAATGCTGTACTTTATTTGTACCGCCAACCCTTTCAAGCCATTTGCTATTAGTTTAACATTACAAACATTTATTTGCGCTAATTTTAGTTATGCTATTTTTTGTTGTACAATATCGTGATTGTTGTTAGTTACTCGCCAACAAAACAGATGAACTGACAGCCGTTAGAAAACTGCAATTGTTTGATTACATTCAACCTTCAGTTGTTAGCGTCATAGTCAATGAAAGTTAAGTCATGCAAGTTGTCATTGCGAGATTACAATTTCACCATCACAGTTACCTCATACTGTCCATTTGCGACTTCAACTTTTTTTCTCTCTTTCTAATCTACTGTGCTAACAATTTAACACGTTAGGAAAAAACAAATAAAACTCTGTACCTCCTGTATGTCAAATGACAAAGTCTCTGGGAAGTCCTAACGCTTACACCTTCACCTTCAAACCACCAACAGGCCGCTGGAAGAACAGCATGGCCAAAAAATGACTCCGAAAGTTTAGTCAAAGACACACGAGACGCTGCATGAGTTTGTTTTTAAAGAAGTCTATTATAATTCTAAAATCATATTCTTCTTCTTATTATTATTATTATTGTTATTGTTATTTTTATTATTAATTGTTGTGTTAATTAAATGTTTGATCTTTATCATGTACAGCAATTTGTTTGAAGTGTTTTTTTAAGTGTTCTAGAAATAAAAATTGGGTTGAGTGATGAGTTAAGAACAGAAATTCCAACCATATTAGTGTGAAACAGATCATCGGGTGTGCGCTAACAATTATCCAATTTCACTCATATGTCTGAAAATTATAAACTTAGGCCTAATGTATCTTATAACCACAATATTGTTTATCTATCAATGCCATGATGTGCCTTGAAATTTAAAGGTTGAAACAGTGCATGAGAACACACTTTCTTCAATACTGGGCTATTATTGATATGAATTATATTGCGCAAAAGTCTTAGGACAGTACAACAGCAAATAATTCAATAATACAAGTGCTTTGCCTAATAATAATGTGGTCATTTCAGCAGCCTGTACATAAAGCACTATTGATTTGAATATATCTTACCATGTATTAAAGTGAGCACACAAGCGACAATAGCGAGAGTAGTCGTCATTTTCCCGGTAACATGTGCCCAGCGGGACGAGTGAGCCTGCGAAGCATCAGAGCAGCGCTCCGTCGACCCGGCAAGTCGCAGGCAGCTCCCGGTGCGGAGCCAACATGGAGCTCCTGTCGGCAAACAAAATCATCGGTCCAAAAAGTGTCACAAGTGGCTCCATTGTGATGTAACTTTAAATAATCACAACAACAAAAGAAAGATTCGCGGTGTGTACTTGAGTGATTGTTCGTTCATCCGTCCATCCAGCAGGGGGACGCTCAGACGACGTGTCCGCTCTTCAAACGTCTCAGGCGGCTAGTGAGCGTCCAAGACCTGCCCAGTTTCTATTTAGACTGGAGCTCTCAAGTCATGTACAAGTGGACATCATTTCTTTTAGGATTACGAAGTCAAACTTCTGGCAAGCTTCCTCTTTGTAGTCAAGGACACAAATGAACTTGCAAAAGTATGTTTTAGACATTTTTTAAACACAATTTCAAATAATAATAATAATAATAATAATAATAATAATAATGATAATAATAATGATGATGATAATAAAAGCTCCCACTTCAGCTTTAATGCCCCCCCCCCCCCCCCCCACACACACACACAAAAGCCATCTTGAAAACAGCAAAATAGTAACAAGTACAATAGGTCAACTGCAAGCAGTTATGTTCAGCGCTGTAACTTTTATGCACTGAAGATTTATTTTAATAACTTTGGGTCTTCGGTAGTAAGTTGTTGCACTGAGAAAGTTTGGAAAACACTGATCTGATCTCTTCTAACGGTGAAATTAATCATTTGTATTTTACTTGTTTGTTTAATATTTTACATGTGTTTTGAATATGTTAAATATTGAATATTTTAAAATAATTTTTATTTTGAACTTAAAAAAAAATACTTTTTTAGGATGAGCACATAAAATGGATGGATGTATTTCTATAGTACATATTATTTATTTATTTAGTTATTTTTAATTTATTTTATTTTGTCCTTTTTTCTAACAATGTTGCAAGAAAACCAGATTTCATGTTCTATATTGTATTTTTCATTTATTTTATTTGTATGACTTACTTCTACTACTACTTGTGGTCACCTGTCTTTCTCACAGGCTTCAGTTCCCACTCACAGTTAGTAAATGTGAGTGTGAATGGGTGTCCGTATCTGTTATGTTGTCTGTGATAGGCTGGTGGCCTTTTGCACCATGACAGCTAGGAATGGGCTCCAGCTCCCTGTGACCCTGAAGAGGATACGCTTGAAAGAAGATGGACGGATGGACGTTTGGCATGTATACAGTATGCTTTATTTATTTATTAAAACAAAAATTGTCTTGTTTTTTGAAGGGGGACTACTGCCAACTCTAACCACTCACCACCGTACCAGCTGCTACCTCTGTTTTCAGTTCAAAACAGTGTTTTGTTAGCAGCCCCTGACTGACAAGTCTACAGGTACACACTGTAGCTTGAAGTTGCCATGCCAACAGACTTTCAACTTGTCCGGTGTGCGCGCTCCAAGTAAGTGAAATCACAGAAGTGCTGCCATCGCACTACCGTGTTGCACCACTAGAATCCTCACATCATCACCACCGGCACCAGCGAACATATATCACACAGACAGTTCATTACCTGGAGTGCTGTACGGGCTCCAGCTCCTCGCAACCTCGCCCTCATGCAAAATTATCGACTGTTCCTGTCGATTGCTCGTCTGATTGATTCATGATTTGCGACTATTTTTACCCACAGGAAATCATGGGAATATGATTTAAGCCTATCTGTCACCACTATAAAGATTTAATAACTTTACAGCCATTTTTTAAGTAACGTAACTTCCTAACTGTCATTCGATTGTAAATTAAACTTATAAACTCACACTGAACACTGGCTTGAGCCTGAGAGGCGAGTGTCTTCAAATTAAGATGTCTGTGAGGCAGTGGAGAGGTCTGTGGACATAATGGACAATTGTGCTTGAGAGGCGAGTCTTTTTATATATTGTACTTAGGCGCACGTACAACTTTGCACTGTCGCATAAACTTTTGTTTTACGGCCTAATTAAGTTCCACCTGAATTTCTGCTGTTTCGTGAATGTCCGCCTAAAACTGTATATCTCTCAATTGAGATATTTGAATGCCAGAAAATACCTGAAAGATTGAGCTCATGGAGCCTTATCTGCCAGATACGGAAGAAGGTCTACTGTATCCAAAATTGATTTTTCTTATACTATCTTAGCCATGCCCACACAAGCGTTAACTGACTGATCTTGCAAATGAAAAAGAAAACTGAGCAAGATTTGAATGTCACCTCACTTCAAACTTCCCATCCATCCATCCATTTTCTTGACCGCTTATTCCTCACAAGGGTAGCGGGGTGTGCTGGAGCCTATCTCAACTGGTTTTGGGCAGTAGGCAGGGGACACCCTGGACTGGTTGCCAGCCAATCGCAAGGCGCAGAGAGACGAACAACCATCCGCACTCACAAGCACACCTAGGGACAATTCGGAGCACCCAATTAACCTGCCACGCATGTCTTTGGAATGTGGGAGGAGACCGGAGTACCCGGAGAAGACCCACGCAGGCACGGGGAGAATATGCAAACTCCACCCAGGAAGGCCGGAGCCTGGACTCCAACCCAAGTCCTCAGAACTGGGAGGCGGACGTGCTAACCAGTCATCCACCTTCAAACTTCCCCTTTAAGTTAAATTCAAACAATACATTTTTGTTCCACTTTAATGAACAATTTACAATCTTCCTCTTCCAAGACCATCAACATAGCTACACTCTAATTCCTTTATTTTTGCTGTTGACTGAAAACATTTGCATTCGGTGTCCAAAGATGAATTTGAAACAAAAGATCTAAATTGTGTGTTTTTTTGTTTTTTTTTCCAGGTACAGCCACTACTTACTGTTCCAATACTTTTGGAGCGTGTGTGAAGGGAGCATACAAAATATGTTCAGCCTTGGCAGGTGGAGAGCCATTGTAGTGTTATATGATGCTTTCATAAAGATCAGGACGGTGCATACGATTTAAACCACAATAAAAGCATCAACAATAAAGCAGGTAGGTAGAGAACTTGTCTTTCCCTGTACAAAATCATGTATTTTTCATAAGTCTGTGTGTAATAGATAAATGGACTTTGCTCAGCCGGTGTAATCGGATGAAGGTTATCTTATGGAGCCTCTGAGTTCCGAGGGATCTGTTGTTGCTCATGCGACTTAACCAAGTCAACTTGCTCCCTAATCACATTCAGAGCGCAGTCTATTTACTTTGTTGTGGCTGGAGGCAACATGAGGCTGCCATAAGAGTCCCGTAAATGAGCGCATCGCTCCCCTAATGCCAAAACGGTTTAGAGGGCTGGATGGTAGAAGGGGAGTGTAGTGGGGCTGACAATAGGGGTGGGGGGGACTTAAAACAATTAGATACGAGGACCAATGTTGTGTTACCAAAGGCAAAGCTGGTCTTTGACTACACCATGGACGTGTCTATGTGAGCTAGCACATACACACCCATTGAGTTCCTGCCTGAAAACTTGAACTAGCTAGCATAATGTCTAGGTGAAGTTATGTACAATTAGCATTTAAAACGAACTTGGTCCACACATGCACATGATCTCATGAAAAATGGATGCCGGCCATTATGTGTTGGGACGAAATAGGGCTAGCATAACTAAGCTAGCTAACGTTCCGTACTTAAAAAGAAATATTATCTAAATATTCCCATACATCTGTACTCTATTTGCGTATTGTGCTTGTAATCATGTTGTAGTACCCAGGAAAAACTCATGCAAGGGGTCAAACAACTCGAACAAAGCTAGTAAAGCCGAGATTCAGAGACCACTTTGCTGGCAGAAACTAAATACTAAAGAAGCCATCTTAGTGAAAACACTGCATCTGGTAAACAACATAATCGAGCTGAAACTTAAACCTTGTAGATTGTCTTTGGTTACTGTTAAGCCACTGTATGTTACTGCATTTTTTATTTTATTTTTTTCATACTCTTTATTGAGCCAGGGCCCACAGGCCCTTTGTCACATTAGAACAATTTTACAACATATTAGCAAACAAATTAGTTGCCAAATATAAACAGTATACTGAAATCTCAGACTAATTAAGTGAAAGTGAAATTGATCATGGCATACTTGATAATCCCTCACGGTACACTATACACGCTTAGTCTGGTATATACACTAGAAAGGATTATTAGGATTTTTTTCAAGGATTGTTTGGGTGATTTAAGAGTCGTCTTTAGTGAGTGAGCAAATAAGGAGGCTTCTCTATATGGAAGCTAACCTGGTCCTTAGGGGAGTTTGCGAGTGTGGAGAACAGGGAAGAAGAGAATGAGAAAAGTTGCAGACATATGGCGGCTGTGCTGGGAAGCAGTGTGTGGGTGATGAACATTTTCCACCAGTGGCTGAGATCACAGCGGAGGGGGCAAGAAGAAAGAAGAAATAAAGCTCTCAAGGGGAGCGGCTCACCATCTGGATTGTCGGGAGCAGTGACATATCCAATTTGGCTCTACCTGTGCGTGGACCGCTTGCTAACCTCTCTCTCACCGGGACCACATCTTGCACGATGAGATCAAGTCACGCTCTTGCAGACTTGTCAAATCAACCTCCAAGAACACAACAGAAACTGTTAGCTCAAAAAAACAATAAGTAAATAATAGGGGAGCCAGGCGAGTAAAATGTTTTACTCGTAATTAATTGCATTACTAAAAATAGTTAATTCACGATTAATATCAAATTTTATCGGTTCAAAATGTACCATGAAATGTACATTTTTATTTTTATTTTTAGGTTTTCATACTCTTGTTAACATAAAAGTGGGAAAAAAATGTTAAATTAATACAAATATAGCTGCATATTTTAGTCATTGATACAGTAATTTCATAATAATTCATACAATTGAGTTAAAATTAAAAAGCAGTACTGTACTGTAAAAAAAAAAAAACCCAAGTGTGATATTGATTTGTGTTGAGGTCAATTTTCTGCCACTAGATGGCCAAGTTGCATTTGTAAGATGGTGGCAGGTCAGTGCATTTTTCTTTTCATATTTACTTCATATTAAGAGCTATCTAATCTTTTCGAAGTAACTTGTGAAATTCTGCACATTTTTAAAATTGTAAAATACAACTTGTACCCATTCTCCACAAATATATGCGTTATTAAATTTTCTTTTTGCTAAATTTTGACATGGACGTGTTTGCTACGCTGTGACTGGAATTTCCCCAGTGCAGACTTTCAAAGTAAGGGGCGGTCATTAATTGTGCATTAAAAAAATTGTGGCATGCCATTAATCAGTCCCTGCCAGCAAAAAACCCCAAAAGAAAACACCACTATTTTCTAAACTTGTTTTTAATTAACATCGCGTCACTACACCATTCGCTGTTGTCCCACTCCCTCAGAATTTGAGATATTTGCGGTGGGAGTCTTTTTAAGCAACCATCCATCCATCTTCCTTGGCCACACCAAAAATCTCAATGGTTCAGAGAGTTTTTTGTTTTTTTGTAAACCAAGCAATAACCAAACACCTAAAGGTGTGTCGTCTGTGGTAGTCAATGTATTAGTCCAGTATGCCAGGCAGACTTGGTCATATGTGACAGCAGTAACAAAACCTGCTTTGGGATATTCACTTGCACCTAATTGATGGATGACTGCATTTCCATTTCGATGACATCTCATCCAATCTGTTACACTTCATCCCCGCAACACCGCCTGTGCTTGCTGATTATTTCGGCCCCAACATCATTATAACGGTTGGTCCAGACAAACATGTCAGTCATACATCATCAGATCCCCTATATGTCTGTAACCAGGGTCCCTGGAGACCCCCTGAGGATTGAGAGGCTTTATCTTGTGCATCCGTCCAGCGTAGAGGTTCAGCTTGATGACTGTGAAGACAGTGTTGGTCATGGAAACCTACCAGAGCAAGTTTCTTCACGTAGTAGGATAAAAATGTCTGATTTTGGCTTTTGAGCGAGAGATGGGTACAATCTGGTCTTGTTGCCAGTCAATTGTGGGGCCAAAAAAAAAAGGCGAAGAGATCCTGCTCTCTTTGTAGTGACTCCAATTTATGTAATTTGATTCCCAGTTGTTTTCGTGCACCCATAGCATCATCCCGCACCTGACACTTCCCATGTCCGACCCCCACATAATGCACATCCAGGCGGCTCATTTACATGCCCACCACTAATAAGCATTGATTGGATCTGCACAGCCCTGACAAGCCCCTCCAAGCCCCAGGAGGGTTGCCGTTTAAATCACACTCTGTCATACTTAAATCTGATCGGCAATGACGTCACCCACAATTTCTGTTCTGCAGAGCTCTGGATGTAATCGTATCTCAGTGGCTACAATCGGATTTTGATGAGTTTTATTCTCAACGTAATGTCATAATTGCATGATGTCCTGTTTGTCTGGGAATGACAAGTAATGTACACCCTCCTCCCCTCATCCATATACGGAAAATAAACCACAGATTCAATTTGTGAGGTCATGTTAATGCTTCTCCTCCGCCTTCAAGTCAGAGCATCCGTCTTCTTCTACGCGCCTAATATGACGCGTCGTGGTCTTCCTAAGTGACACGCCGACGACGCGCCTATTAATTGGCTAATCTGTCTTCTCCGGAGACTTTTCATTAGTGACACAAGTGAGACAAGTTGTCCCGCTGGCTGATTACTGCCGCCTGTTTCAAAGAGAACTAATGTAGTGTCAGTTATATATTGTCATATACCACATATGCTCTAGTTTAACCAGTTTGATGTGGTGTATAGATATAAAAATATGGGGATAATACGGGACAAAGCTCAAGGCACGAATGGGCGACAAGTCCAACATAATTTTTCATTTGCCCAAAGTTAAAAGAAGTGCAATAGTATTTACTCTGATAGCTGGTCTTGTGGATACTGTGGTTCCCATATGAAGTTTTTTTGGTAGTTAACTTTTGTGAATCAGTGGAATCTAGTTCAGATTGTCATGTTTTGGTTCCATGTGGTTAGGTTTGGTTTTAGGTGTTTGTAGTGTTTTGTCCTGAGTTCATCCCATGTCTCGTTAACGTTAACCTTGTCCACCTGCGTGTGTCTTCCCTTCCCAGTATGTGTGACCGAATTAGTGCCCTCTGCCTACTGTGTTTCCCAGGTGTGTCTTGTTAGTGCATCGTTAGTGTTGTATTTAGTCAGTGGGGTTTTTCACGCGTTGTGGTAGCATTGTCTTGTCTTGTCTTGTCTTGTCTTGTCTTGTCTTGTCTTGTCTTGTCTTGTCTTGTCTTGTCTTGTCCTGTCCTGTCCTGTCCTGGTGTGGGGTGCTGTGCTTGGTTAGTAACGTTTGCTATTGAGTCAAGTTTCTAAACATCTGGTCAAGTTTCTCCCTCACATCTGGTCAAGTTTCTCCCTCACGTCTGGTCAAGTTTCTCAACGTCTGGTCAAGTTTCTCACCTCCTACCCAAGTCTCCACGTTCTGCTCAAGTCTCCACGTTCTGCTCAAGTCTCCACTTTCTGCTCAAGTCTCCACGTTCTGCCCAAGTCTCCACGTTCTGCTCAAGTCTCCACGTTCTGCTCAAGTCTCCACTTTCTGCTCAAGTCTCCACGTTCTGCCCAAGTCTCCACGTTCTGCTCAAGTCTCCACGTTCTGCTCAAGTCTCCACTTTCTGCTCAAGTCTCCACGTTCTGCCCAAGTCTCCGCGTTCTGCCCAAGTCTCCATGTTCTGCCCAAGTCTCCACATTCTGCTCTAGTCTCCACATTCTGCTCAGTCATGTCATGCTAAGTCTATCCACATCATGCCCAGTCTGTCCACGTTCAGTCCAGTCAAGCCGTCAAAAAGCCAATTTCCCGTAATTAGCTTAGCAAGACGGCATAACTGTACGTAATGGTCTTTCATTAATTGAAATGCCAGTAGCATTAATGGCCAAGTTGCGTGTTTCTGTCACACGCTGTGTGCAATTATGTGTGTAAGTGACGATGTAACTAGAGCTGGGAGACACTCTGAGGCAATGCCGCCGCAACTCAAGGTGACATTTACTCGGCCTTCGCCCCTAATGGCCCTCCACGGACTCATTGGAGAAGCACTTAAACTGGCTAAGACGCTTCGACTATTAACTGGGGTCTTTTTTCCTCTTATAATGCATATATTGTAGATTAATGAAATATATATATTTTTTGTTTACTTATGAATATTTGCCATTCAATAGCTGATTATTTGAATGGGTTTTAGATTATTATAATAGAATTAGTTTCATTTTCCAGGAAAATACAGGTCTTTAGAAGGATTTTTAGTAGCACACTGATTGAATGTTATGTATTTATGTCCTCATTTAGGTATATACATATTTGTTATTCTGCAATATGCTTTTATTATAGCATTCAAATCAATTTTGTCAATACAATAAGGGCAATAATCAGTATCTGGGAAAATAGTGCCATGTATTATTTGCTATCAAAATTACATGTTCCATTTGACAGTGGATTATTTTGACCGAATACTATTTATTGTTTTGGTGAAACAATGTCATTTAGTAGATTATTTTGACATAATTGACTGAAGGATCTTTTTATTTTTTTTATTTTTATTTTTTAATTATTTAAATCTGTAAGATTACATTTATAGTATAGTATTTATTAAGTAAACAATTCCACTTTTCAAGACAATTTTTGGGATAGAGTCAGTACTTGTGTAAAGAAGGCTATTTAGTCCGTTATTGTGTATTTAATTGACTTGTTATATACAATGTATGTACTGTGGCGTACACGCAATGGACTCTTCAGTAAAGGCAAACTGCATTATTAATTAATTTATTTATTTATTAGCTCCAGTAGCATATACAGTAAGTCTGGGGGTGTTCTATGTCATGGTGTGTGTTTGTGTGTGGAGGCGTATGTGTTGAGAGAATCGGAATGGTGTTGTCGCCACTTGACAAAGTGGCTGTGCCGGATGTGGTGAATCAGCAGCATGAGCATGAGGGATTGACTTTTAGTGATCCGTAGCTAAGCGTCAAGTGGCGAGCACAACTTGACGACTTGAGTTATAAATGTTCCGGTCACAAAACTTGATGACTTGATATTCTGCCAAATTTTCAAAGCACAGATACCTGACTTGGACTGGAGAGTCCAAGACTGTCACACTATTTCATTAAATTAGCTTTTTGTTGAAACAAAAATGATTACATTCATGATTTAACATTCAAATCGTGCTAGCAGCTATAGCTAATTCAAACTTGTATTGCAAATAATTTCACAGCACCTCAACAATTGGTGGAGTCTGGTTCAGATTTTGCGTTCATGGTTTGTTGTCATTATCTAGCCAGTTAGGAGAATTACAACCAAAAAAAACAAAAAAAACAAAAAAACAAAAAGGAGAATTACACAACTGATATTTGAAAAACTGCTGTGTACCAACGAATTAGCCTACTCATTAGCTTGCCGCTATCTAACAAGTTAATAGTTAAATAGCTAATAGTTAGCTATTTAGTCAACTTGCTAACTGGCAAAATTATGCAAGCACTTCACACTCAATCCAAGTAGCATAGAACCTTTTTTTTTTTTTTTTTTTTTAAAGAATCTACATAAAGCTATAGGAAGCTTGAGTACCGGAGAACACGCTAACTCCACACAAGAAGGTGGGATTTAAACCCCAAACCTCAGAATTGTGAGGTCGTTCTATCAACTGAGCTGTGGAGAAATCGTAAAGGTTATGAATGGCGAGGAGCGATTTGCTGAGATGGAATGAGGTTACAATGGGGGCTTTTAATTAACATTTTGCCTGGCGCTGATGTGGAGGACAGAATAGTAGGATAAATCAGCAAAGACAACAGCAATCTGCTTCTTTATTAGCGCGTACAACAAGAGCCTCGACATGACGGAGTGCATGTCAACCACATCTTTTACCATGACATGAATAAACCACGTTGGGCCATTACATTTGCTTCATTTAACAAATGGTGCACTACTAGAATGTAATTCAGTGGAGTGCAGACATCCGACATTGTCAAACTGCAGACAAAATTGTCGATGCAGGTTATTTCCTGGTTCATGGAGGATGATGATGGGTCAGATGCGAGGTACTGTGATGAAACATAACATGGTACGTGTTGGTAGGCTACATGTTTCTTCTGTCACAAATATAGATTGTATTTAATGTGGGGAAAAATATATATTTTTATTCACCCAAATGTTTTAGTAAAGGTCAACTCAGAGCTGTAATTTTAATACTGTGGTACAGCAATATTTTTTTGCTCACAGTTATCATACCGTCGGAATCTAATACTGGCCCATACCTAGTCATAATATTGTACATTTTTATACTGTAAGTCATGATATTAACAAGATCCTACTTTTAAATGTAAGAACAAAGTCAATTTATGTGTGTATGTAATATTATGTGATTTTTGTTTTTTAGGAAATGTAATAATAGTAGAGGAAAAACAGTTTTACAACATTAGCATTGCATTTTATGAGAATAAGGTTCTAATATTACAAAAAAAATACAAAAACGTATAAATAACAACAACAACAACAACAACAATAACAATAATAATAATAATAATAATAATAATAATACAAAGAAACTTTAGGAGAATAAATTCCTAAGAACAAACATTTTTATTTTCTGAGAATGACGGCAACAAGCGCCTCTCTTGTTTGGTTAAATACTGCTCCCTGGTGGAATTTTTGTACTAATACAATTCTCTAAATGTCATTTTGACTCGTGCCAAGTATATAGCCTTATAATAATTGTCTTTCTCAAATTGTGAACTACTGTACTGACCTTTTAAGAAATGTACTAATAAGCTCTCTAGCATTAATAAATGGAAGATTAATCCTTATTCCGTGTTTCAGATAAAAAGGAAAGTATTGGTTATATGCAATATTTTACTCATTCGTGGATTAAAATATGTACTAACTAAACAATGTGAAGTTACCTAGCCATTAAAGCGTTGTTACCCACTACCAGGTAATCTTGCAATCTTTTCTGTAGCCTACAACTATTTACCACATCCACTCGATTTATCCTCCCAAGCAGGTTCCTCTGCGGCTATATTTGTTGACTGCAAGACTGGCGGTGCAAGCCTATGCATATTTTTGTTATCGATGTCAGGTCAAGTGATTGGTTGTCAATCACATTCTGCCACCCAGAAGTAACCTGGTGCCTTATTTACAAACATTATGAATAGATCTATAAAGCCAGCAGCCGCTGAAGACCAGTGTTGTGTTGATGAAGACCAATGTTGTGTTTATGTCAAACATACCTTTTGGAATTATGGCCAAAAAGGTCAACCCCGAGAGATTATAAATGTGTTTTTCCTTTGTAAAACAAGATTTCCATCTTGCCACACTGACTCAAAGCCTACCACCCCAATCCAGGATGCCAATCCAGTGGCACTAATCTCGATGTCCATGTGATGTGATGAGGTGTATTAACCAAGACAGCCTCACAACAGAAGCTTTAGGAACTCCGGGCGGATTTCATCCAATCCCGCAAACCTGCCACCAAGGGCCCTTTTAACACCTGTGACCTCAAACCCAGAGATGGGAGAGCACTTGGAGTCCCCAGACTCTGCGTCCACATGTCGGTGGAATTGAGGAGGTCTTCGAAGTATTCTCCCCACAGATTCACAACATCCCAAGTTAAGATCAGTAGCACACTGTTTCATATTCCCTCTCCTGAGATGACGAATAATGGACCAGACTTTCCTTGTAGTAATCCAGGAGTGTTTCTCCCTGGTTCCACCAAATATGACCCAAATATGTCTCAACAACGACCAAATAAAAATCAATAACAACAATATTTTTCGCTTACCATGAAAAATTAAGCATAATTAAATTTCCAGTGTATTGAGCTGTGAATGCTGTAAAAACTGTAGAGGTGAAAACTTTATTAAAGAAAACAAATATATAAATGCTAAATTATAGAGTTCAAGCATCGCTACCATAAATTTATTGTTGTATTAAAAAGTAAAACAGAATTTCGACTAAACTTTTGCCCTGGATCCCGCGCGGTGGATTATGGGATGCTGCGGGAACGGCGAGATCGCGGAACGCCATCTTTAAACCCCAACAGAGAGGCCAACTACGCTAACAGTAGATGAACCGGGATGAAAAACACTGTCCCTCCTCCGGCCGATTATTTCCACCCGCAGTGGGGTAGCGGGGAGAACCGTGCGCTCGCCCGCCACTTCGATGAGTAACGCCGGGGGCGCCATGCAATGGGAGCGAGCGGACGAGACGAGCGGACGCCGCTTTGCAGCCTTTTAAGACTGTTGTCACTCTAGGCGGCCAACAACAATAGACGGAAAGACAACAACAACGGACTAGCATGCTAACGTGTTAAACGCTAACGTTAGCCGCTACGTCGGTGAAAACACATCGAATTGAGATTAACTTGAACCGGACGCTTTCCGCTGAAGGCACCGGGTCGATAGGACTCACACGGGGGAGCCCGAGCGACACATTGTCATTGTTGAACTCAAAAATCAAACCCAGATATTTATTTTTATTTTATTTTTTGTTTTTGCTTGTGGCTTAAGCTAGCTCCGAGCTAAAGCCCAGACTTTCTTCCCCCCCTCCCCAAGCGGCCCGGCCGGAGATGCGTGGAAGATGTCGGTGTCGGGGCTGAAGGCCGAACTGAAGTTTTTGGAGTCTATTTTCGACCCAAACCACGAACGATTCCGGATTATCGACTGGAAGCCCGACGAGCTGAGCTGTCAGTTCAACGTAACCGGGGAGAAGCTGCTGATTATCCACTGTAACATAACGGTCAGTACGGTAGCGGCGATTGACATGTTTATGTGGGGGTTAGCAGCAAGCTAAAGTTAGCCTGAAAATTTGCTAGTTGGGGAGCACTAGCAGATTCCGTGCTAACGCTGTGTGCTCATGATACACTGGGAAAGATCTAGATAAGATAGATATTGTATTTATGCACAATGGAAATGAACTTTTAGCACTCAAATGAATCGAGTCTTAGCTCAGTGGAGTGTATATCCATATGATTTGTAAACAGGAGAGAACGATCTACTTTTGAAACCAAAACTACTTTTCGTAACTGAGGACACACGCATCTATTGGAAAAGCTGCCACTCGCGTCAGTGCCTTTTTTTCATCAAAGATGATCCAATAATGGCTAGTCATTCTTTTCCAAATATTGATCAATTTTATTTTGGTCAAAATATGACTCAGGCCATTATTTTAAGAGGTTGAGAATATTATTTATCATTTAGTGGAAGGGCATTTTATTTTTCAGGCTGCCACTACAACACTGGTTGAAATTATTGTTTCAGATCAAGGTAAAACATGGCAACTTTATTTGTATTAGCATATCATACACCTGTGATTGGCTGGCAACCTGTTCAGGGTGTACCCCGCCTACTGCCCGAATCCAGCTGGGATAGGCTCCAGCACCCCCGCGACCCTTGTGATGAAGAAGCGGTCAAGTAAATGGATGGATATCAAACACAAGGCAATGTGCGTCACACAACCCAATTGAGCATTAACACCTAAAAGCATTTACTAACAGAACAGCTTAAGACATTCACAAAGCAAAAATGACACAACTAAAAATGTACATTGACAACATTGAAACTCATTTACAAATAAAAGGTTTAAAGACGATTAAAAGTAAAGGAAGGGGGTGGGAAATAAAAGACCGTATATTGAAGTTGTTTTTAAAAATGCCTAAAAGACCTTACTGAACAGGATAATTTCCAATGGCACACATGATGTGATGATCTCTCACATTGGTTTAAACTATATTTTTTTGGCTTCGTTATTTAAAAACAAACAAACAAACAAAAAAAACCTCATGAAAATGCAACTTGTGGACTTGTGTGTTTAGGAGTCATATCCAACTACACCACCTATTTGGTTTGTGGACTCTGACGACCCCAGCTTGGCACAAGTTTTGGAGCGTCTGGAGGATGTAAGAAAAGGCAGCACCTTGGTAAATATCACCACCGTATTATGCGCAGCCATTTATTGTCTACCTCTGCCTACAGTATCACATGATCGAGATGAGCGGTTTGACTTGAGGCATGTGTGATGATAAATGAAATTATTTTTTCTTCAGTTTCTATTTTCTTCAGTTTCTCAGTGCAGCGAGATACACATTGGCTCAAGGACTGATACTTGTCTATGGCCTATTTGTTGGGGACTGCTGCTCATTAAGTAGCGTGTCTGATGAACACGTGCAAACCAGCACACAAAGTAGTTCCAGAGTAGCATAAGCAAAATGAGATGCTGCATGGAAAGCTTCTTCGTCCATGTAAACATTTTAGGCATGCAAATAAAAATGATTGCAACATATCGTCGATTCAGTAATGGAATATTGGAACTAATGTGTGATCCAAGGGCTGACTTGGAGCCAGTCACATGAAGGCGTCATGCCATATCACCTATGACCAAATTCCATTCAGTTCTGCATTTCCATGTGTCTAGGTCATTTCAGCACAGCGGGACAATCGGTGCTGGGCTGCCTTCTTCGAGAGCAGTTTTCCGGGTGTGCTCTCCCAAGTTTTAAGCACAACATTATGCAGGAAGTGTAAATGCATTGAAATGCCACACACTTGGGGCAAGTTAAATCAAACAAGGCATAGCTGTATCTTGCTTCCTCAAAAATATTTACTTTAATTATTCATTTATTTGGTGAAACGTCATCAGTGCTACATAATGCATGCAACTTTTTTTTTTTAATACCACTTTTTCACCTCTGACCCTGAGTACCCCCCCCCCCCCCCCCTAATTTGGTGTCTGAATAAAAGATTGCAGTCGTAGTAAATTATGCACAACCTGTTGCCATGAATATGCAATTTACACCCACTGTTTGGGATTATAGTAAATTAGGTCCATTGATTAGATTGACACTGCATGGTTTACAGGTTCCCCTCTTGTTGTTATTGTTTTATTTATTTATTTATTTTAACGTTGTAAAGTGGCACAATTTGTATATGCATAAATTGCCTTCCTTAACACACAGTTGGAACACACCTTGCTTTCCAGGAACCAGATCAAATGAAGTCTCTTTGGCTCATTGAAGCATTTATTAACGTCAACAACTTTTGTCTTCTCCAGCTGTTACAGCAATTAAAGAAGCTGATTTGTGACCTCTGCCGGCTGTACAACCTTCCCCAGCATCCTGATGTGGAGATGCTGGACCAGCCGCTGCCCGCCGGCCCTGTTGGACAAGACCGGAAGGTACGACAGACACTACTTATTGCATTTAAAAAAAATGTATCCAAATACATTGTGATTGCCTTAATAATGTGTATGTTTGTCTGTAGCATGGGACAGAGGAGGTCACGTCAGAAGAAGAGGAGGAGGAAGAGATGGGAGAGGTAATAATATTTGGACTAGAACACTTCCTGTTTATAAGATGGAGATTGAAATGGCAAGAGCTAAACAGCTCTGCCTTTTCAGAATGTAATCATACTCGTTAACATTTGAAGTGTTCTTCACATCTCGCCTGTGGATTCCGACAGGACATTGAGGACCTTGACCACTATGAAATGAAAGAGGAGGAGCCCGTAGAAGGGAAGAAGTCTGAAGACGACGGCATCGAGAAGGAGAACCTGGCCGTCCTGGAGAAGATCAGGAAGAACCAGAGGCAGGACCACTTGAATGTGAGGCAAATGAAATCATTAATTTAATCATTATTTTCGCACTGCGAAATGGGAGAATATGAAATTTCACACCCCTCTTTCGTTATGAATGTACAGGGGGTCTGTTCAAAAGTTAGTATCAGGAGGGCTTCATCTGTCAGTGCAAGTTTGACACCAGTGTCTACCTCCCAATGTGTCTGGTTTTCCACTCTGGTTCACTTAAAACATGCTTCTTCCACTGATTTGCTCATTTGCTTTCAGGGAGCCGTGTCTGGTTCTGTGCAAGCCTCGGACCGCCTGATGAAAGAACTCCGAGAGATCTACAGGTCCCAAAGTTACAAGACAGGTAGGCTGCTTTGTACCTGGGAAGCCATTGCATGAGGGCAGAATAATATACTGGTAATACCGGTAAGAAGAGCACCAATTAATAGCAAAAATGATAAAAATAACTATATGTAGTCTTTACAAATATAAAGAGAAGTTGAGCACAATAACAGATTTAAAAAAAAACTCTGAAATGGAAGAAATGTTACTTTACAATAACTGAGAATCATTATCATTGTAAAGGCAAAATCATTGATGCAGATATTTTGAATGAAAGTTTGTATTTCCTCCATTTTGTATGGCAGGCATCTATTCGGTGGAGCTGGTCAACGACAGCCTGTACGAATGGCATGTCAAACTACGAACGTGAGTGAGAATTTGAATGAAGCTTGGATTTGTTTAGGAACACACTCACGAATGAATGTTGTCGTGTTGTGTTCACTCACAGCGTGGATCCTGACAGCCCCTTACACAGCGACTTACAAGTCTTAAAGGAAAAGGAAGGAATGGACTACATTTTACTTAACTTTTCCTACAAAGTAAGTACATTGACAAATATGGGATACAATTGCAAGAAAAACAGTCAGTTATAAATCTACTGTGTTTCCTTCTTTAGGATAATTTCCCTTTTGATCCTCCATTTGTGCGGGTTGTGTCACCTGTGCTTTCTGGGGGGTGAGTTACATGTGATTCAAAATGTAATGCCGCCATGCTCCACCCACACGATAACGAAAACTCATTCATTTTTTATTTTAGTGTCATCCATCTGTCTATCATAGCAGTTTAAATTTAAATTTTTTAAGGGTACCTGGAAATAGCCAAAACTACCTTAAAGTAACCGCTTCATGTGAAAACGGCAGACTTCCTGTGTCTTTTCAGGCAAGGGTTCTTATTTGTGGAATCAACATGTCTACCAAATTTCATGTTGCTCAGGGAAACCATCTTTGGGGGGCTGAATTTCCCAAAATGTTCATCTGAGGGCAAGTCATAAAATTAGTTACCATGCACCGCCCACATGCTATGTCAAAAACATATTTTTTTATTTTTTTATTTATTTTTTTACAATCAAACTCACCCGTGTGTCTCGTAATGAATAGTTATAGGTACTAACTATAAATGTTTCAACACCATTGCCACAATGCAAACAGACGTTTCACACATAAGTGGGTTCATGAAGGAATAGAATAGTAGGGGCAAGATGTTAGAAGTTTTTTACTTCTTTCTTCCCCTTTTCATTTCTTTATTTAAAGAATGAAATAAACAAATACATGTAAAATGAAATGAATAACACTTCCTCTTTTGTCCCCTTTAGTTATGTTCTTGGAGGAGGTGCCCTGTGCATGGAGCTTCTCACCAAACAGGTGATCTATTCTTGACATCTGCCTAAAAAGTCAAATTGTGCATGCTTATTTATTTATTCATTCATTTAATTTAATTAAGGCCCTTTATAACTACTCGCTTTCTTGCCTGCAGGGTTGGAGCAGTGCCTATTCAATTGAGTCTGTCATCATGCAGATCAATGCCACTTTAGTCAAGGGAAAAGCCAGAGTGCAGTTTGGAGCCAATAAAGTAAGTGAGCTCAAAGCTGTCGTCGTTGTGCAGTGCTTTTATCTACAGAAGACAGTTTCAGTAGAGCTGACCTCATTGTTGGTGGAATCTGATTCATATGTTTAACAGCTATTGTGATGTACATACATTAGGGTTGGGCATAATCATTAATCAATTGATTGATAAGAGTTCAATTGATTAATATATATTTTTAAATTGAGTCAAAAAGGAATGTGTCAATTCAGTCTAAACAGTTTTGCCACGTAATTTGTAAACAAGCCCAATATGACATTAGCCTTGGGAAGTTATATTGATCAATACAACACTGGCATAGGAAACCGCACTTCAGAGTCAAATTCCCGGTGTGCTCATATCGTATTTCCAGTTTCTTTTGTGATATTCTCTCTAATATGTCTATATTATGTTATTTGTATAACTAGTCAATAAACAGGCAAATGAACTGTCAACTGTGGATTTCTTTTAGTAATTTCCTTGGACAGACATCGTTTTAATAAAGTAAAAATATATACCCCAACAGTGAAATGTATTATATTGTCAGCCTGACCAATAATCATGAATAATAGTCCATAAACAATATCATCCAATAATTAATTTATATTCACAAATAAGTCATGTGTGTAGCTGTTTTAGGCAAACAGTATATAGACCGAATATGATCAATATTGGTGATGTAACGTTAGTATGCAAAATACTGGTACAGTATTTTCTGTTTGTCTAACACAGTGGAGAGTTATAAATGCATCATATTAATTATTGTTGCATTAATGGTACATATTCAACAGTCCTCCATTTTATGCTGGTAATTGGATCCAGAAGTCTCATCTCAAAAATGGTTCATATATTGTTATTGTCCCAAAGGTTGACCTTGATTCCTCTCTCCTTGCAGAACCAGTACAATCTAGCCAGAGCACAGCAGTCCTACAAATCCCTGGTCCAGATCCATGAAAAGAATGGTGAGTATTCCTGTGACTTTGTTTCCCTCTTTTTTTTTTTTTTTTTTTAATCATTTCTGTGACGTTTACGTCGTATTCAAACACTACTGAACATGCCTCTATGGATTCGGTTTCTGAAATAATTATGATGGTGGTTGAAAGTAGTGTTCTGTGGCCGCCCCCATTAAGTCACAGCACAGACTGGTGAAAATTCCCTTGCCAGAAAGTCTGGCATACGAGGCAAGTTGGTTTCAATACTAAAAAAAAAAAACATTTTGGGGCAGTATTAATGTTTAGTTTACGTCAAAAAGGAACAAAAATGCTGTTAGATAAGGACTCTTCATTACAGTGGCAGTAAAAGTGCAGGAGGGATGACGAGTTCTCACGCCACTTCAGCCTTTACCAAAGACCCAAAGGGATGTAACAAATGTAACTGGAACATCGTAATCTGTGACCCCATACCCACTAAAATTGTCATCAAAACATTCTCATGTACTGAATCTGTTGCTTTTTGCCTCCAGGATGGTACACGCCCCCAAAGGAGGATGGCTAAAGATGATTTATCCCCCTCCATGCCCTTTTCCTTGCGACCACCTTTTTTTTTTTTTTTTTGCGCAAACAGTTTTGAACGTTTTGTGAACTCGAAGCCAAAATTCCTCATCCAGTGACCAACCAACCAGAAACAAGCACATAAAGCAAATAGACCACACCTCTGCTTAGGACGTCACATATTTATCTCCCGTTGAAAACGGTGGACTAAATAATCCCGCTGGCGTCGGCCATCACTGAGGCTCATTTTTAATGGGACGGTGCCTATTTGGCTGCAGAACCTTTTTTTGGACCACACCGCCATGGTCGTGCTCAACAACATCCCCACGGACTTAAGGCGAGCCAGCTTCCATTTGGACGGCTTTTCAAAGCTTGAAGGCCTCAGGTGAAGGCAACAGACACCTTTGCTTTGTCACCTCGAACCTGGCGTTGAGAATTCTATATAAAAAAAAACTGGACCGAACAGGACGGCATCGACTCACACTGTAATCTAGTCGATTTTAACGCCAGTGTAAACGTGTACATTTCTGCAAGAGGATGTTTCGAATCTAAGCCCGTCCCAGGTCCTTGAGATCGAGTACGCTCGTGTGGGCCGTGACTATCAACAGCAGCTTTCCTCTTGGAATGAAGAAGTTGCGACATGGATACGCTTGCATAAGGAAACTAAAAGTACGCCATATTCTTATGTAAGACTAATGACTACTGCATTTTTTTTTTCTTTTGACTATTAATTTGTAATCCAGGTGACAATAGCCTCTTTTACACATAAAGCCTGAAAAAACAAATTGCCTGCATCGGAGCCACAACAGAAGATAACCGGGAAAAGTGTCAGTGTTAAAGTTGGCACAGTCTGTCCCGAAGCCTCGGAATAGCTTTGGCATCCCGCTTGGATCACGGCTCTGATACTACCTCCGAAAGCCGAAAATCACAGCGTCCACCTTTCCGTGTCGGTGCCATTTCTCCTGAACATGTTGGACAAATTCTGGCTTTGTGTAAAAGAGACCATTGAGCCCTTTTGTTTGATGGCACCTCTTTATCACAGCTGTCACTGGCATTCCTGAGGCTTTTGGTTATTTTACTTTTTGTTTTTTTGTCATTCCTCTAACCGGATGAACCTCAGTCAGGCTATGCATCGAACCTTCATTTAATCGGCCCGTTTATTTCTCGCAAGCCACAACGCCAATCCTTTCTTTGTGGACGTCTGAAGGTGGGAAACAAAAGTGACCTTCCGAGTTGTCCTAGATGGTGTCTTGGTTTTCCTCAACTCGCAGCAATAGTCTGAACTTTGCACCTCACTACCACCATCACGGAAACACCTAACGCCTCTGTGATGTCGAGTGATTCCTGTCCTGTTCCGTGTTCATTCCAATTAATGCACACCCGTCGTGGATGTTCAGCAGTGTTACCGAAACCATTTTTGTTTTGAAGTCGGATGGTCTAAAAGGCAGCATAGGAAACTTCATCACAAGGTTGTGTTCACACCTCAGTTTGGACCAAGACCGCCACAAATGCGGTCCAAATCAACCGGGCGCTTTAATATATTTTTTTGCAACCGAACGAGAGCATCAAACTACGAGCGTGAACGCAGTCTTAATTCCGTCATTCCCTTCTGAAAAAGACATCGGCTGCCGATCTGCATGTCGTCACCAAGTGGACATTTTTTTTTCAGAACGACACAAAAATCTGTGTTCATGCTAGCATCCTATGGGGAGGGTGGGCGCAAACTCAGGAATACATACCGCAAAACGTAGCTGAGGATTTTCAAAATCCGCATCCTGATCATTGCTGCGCATGTCAACATATCCCAACTTCTCAAAGTTACTGAAAGGCAAAGCGAGGCCTTGTTGGGTGGAAACCGAACATCTATTCATTGGCAATGTCCGCCGGTAACAGCGGTGACAATTCTTAATGTCAAGAAATAACATTTTCATTTCATTCTGGACAAATGTTTTTGTTTTTGTTTTTTTGGTAGCTCAAGTTTAAAGACCTTAACAGAGTAACAATTACGTCTTGGCACTTGGCAGTGGTTTTGTGTTGCACCGTGTGTGGAACCAGGTTAGATAAAGTTACAAATACCAGTCCAACATAACCTTTGACCTTTTCTGATGATTGTTAACCCTGTGTCTGATGTGCACTGAAAGCAGCTCCCCCATAAGCCAACAATTCCCCAAACCGACGCTGATCCGAAATCGGAAAGGGAGGCCGGATTACGTTCCACAAAACCGCGATTGTCCCCCCCTGGCTTCTTAAGTTATGCACTGGTTAGCATGCTTTGCATTTGGTTCAGATTTTGTTTTTTTTTTGTTACCCCTATTGCAAGGGTGAATTTGACCATGTAAAGTAATTTTAAACTTGCATCAAGTTTATGATTAAAGAATTTTATGAAATATACCTGTGCTCTTTCTGGTTTCTTACTCCTCTTATTGTGTGTCATACTTGAGATAATATAGCACCTCTACAAGTATCTTTTCACCAACAATTATGGTTCTCCTCCTCCACACCAGATGTCTGGTGTAGTACCAAGACTGGCCTGTAAGAGGCAGCATCCAGACATCCAGAATTATGAGCTATAAGCCATGTGAAAAGCAAAAAGAAAACTGAGTAGATTTTACACACGTGTTAAGGCTTTGTGCTGTGAATTAGTGAACCGGTTTAGTATTTAGGATTGTCTACCCCGACTGGTTTCTAAGCAGATAAAGAAGTACAAAAAAGCTTTCAGATTCTCCTTCCTGTCGTCGTGCTTGTTTCCAGTAACCACCAGATGGCAGTACAGCACCGCCAGCCTTGTTTCCTTGCTGGCCATGTGAAATAGTCTAAAATCTTTTAGGTCACTCAATTCGTTTGGGATGTGGATGCGTCGACAGGAGAAGTAGCACTTTTTCTTTTGTTGTAGGGTTGTTGTTTTTTTTTAACTTTTGTGCTGTGTTTTATTATGTCTTGGAGGGCCTCTGGGGGCCATCTTGAGACCATTATTTGTTACAGGTACACAGTGAAGACAACTAAAGGCCTCAAGGGGCCCAGAGGAAAGAAACAGTCCATCTCTTTGATTAAAAGAGCTTCGATGGGCACAGCTTCACTTTATCTGTGTTTGACACTGTTCACAGGTTCATTACATTTTTTTCCCTGAATTTTAGTAACTTAAGAAATTATGTTTAGACACTTAATGTGATGTGACAATGCCATGTTGATTCTAATCTTAAGATTATATCAGTTCTTTTATTGAGCCATATTGTTGTACAACATTACTAAATTAGTGTCGAGCTCATCCCTTCTCTGTTGCAATATTGATTACAATGCTGAGTTTAAACTAGTGGGAGTGCATATACACAATAGTAAGAAAATATTTGCTGCTACCTGTTGCTTTGGAATTTATTTTTTTAACACATTCCCTGTAGCATTATCTCCTAGTACATTTAATTACACTAATTCCATTGATAGATTCACTGCTTCCAAACGGAATCAGCAGGTGTTTCCTGGTATTAAACTGGTTTTATGGTGGCCTGTGTTGTGAGACTTGTTAGCATAAATTTAGGAACACGCGCTGTTCTAATGATGTCTGGCTTCGAGGAAGAACAACTCCCACTGTGACTCTCAATGACCCCATGTCGGGGCAAAGCATCTGGACGCCAATAAACCAGGGGTGCACCCACACTATAGCTACCCTTCCCCCTTTTCATCAGAAGCTGTCACTATGCAGCAATTCACGTGTAATTTAGTGTGACCGTCCATCATCAAAGTTCCAAATACAGGCAAAGCTTATTGAATTTAAATGTAAACACTTCGGGGGTGAATCTCATTTCTTCTCATTCCGGGTAGCCAGATAGCATAAAAAGCTTTGTCATCTGTCTCGTCTAATTGCCGTCACAGCGTCCTTGGGTTGGACGTTTCAATACTACCAAGCAGACAAGGACGTGAAAATGAAAAGATGCCTGACAAAGGGCAATGAATTGCAAGCGAATTGATAAGACAAAATGTTAGCGTGAAAAGAAAAGCTGACAAGATGGAGAGCCAGCGGTCGTTTACTGTAATCAAATGGGAAGCAGTTGCAACTACACACGTGTACAAAATTGTTGGTGAATGAAAGAAAAACTTAGCGGTTACAGAATACCGCAACTTATATTTTACAAATGTAATAAGAAACAAAAATGTAATGAAAATTAACCAATGAAATCAGACATGGCTTGTGAATTGCAGTTGAGTTGCCTGTGATTGACTGGTGACCAAACCAGGGTATAGTCTGTTTTTCACCTTTTAAAAAAAAGGGGCGAGGTTATCTTTTTATCTTTTCTCATTGAAGAATCTCAGGGTGCTGATTAGGGATGTAACAATAATGGCGATATTGTGATATTAAAACTGCCACAACATCATCATCGTCATGTTCACAATATTTAAATGCAACACATCTGTTAAAAAAAAAAAAAAGTCAGGTTGATTTCTATTTGTGCAGTTCTAGTACCCTTTGGTGGCTAATTTTATAGTGCAATTTAATTTTCATGAGGGATGTTTTGGCCCTTCTGTGTTGAAAATCAATTATATGAAGGGGAACGTAATATCCATGTGAAGCAAGTCACACAATATTGTGCTTTTTTTTTTTTTTAGTATGAGCTCTTCTTTTTTTTTTTTAAACAATATTGTGACCTTTTTTGAATATCGCCAACCTCCCCCCAATATTGTGTGATTATCGTATCAGGAGCTTCATATCGTGATAATATCGTATCGTGACATTTGGATATCGTTACATCCCTAGCGCTGATTGTGACCCACCAGGCTTCCCGTTCTGTCTCCTTCTGTTAGTTGATATTTTTATGCTTCTTGGATGAATTGGAGTTGTGACTGTAAAGACAAATTCCTTGTGTATGGCCAATAAAGCTGATTCTGGGTTGGTATAATGATTCACATATCTGACTAGAATGCAGATAGTTGATTTCCAGTCAAATTGCCCCATTTTCAGTTTCCTGTAATGTAATTGACTGCCAACCAGAATTTTCAACATTGACAGCTGCTGTTGATAGACTGGTTAAATTAGCTGACTTTAATGTCTTGGTTCTTAATGTCCGCGTCAATGTGCTGCCTGTCATGCTACTTCAAATGGTCTGGTGAAGGTATATGGGCTTGAGTGCTACATACAGTAATTAGTGCCATTGGGGTTGTAGTGGTTCACATAGCTGACTTTCATGCAAGATGCTATTGATTTCCTGTCAATGCAGAACTCTCGGGATGATTGACGACCAGACCAGTGTATAGAGTGCTTAGTAACCTCCATGAAAAATTTGATTTTAAAGTAAAAATATTTGACAATATATTTCTGGCCGTTGTTGGTGTAGTGGTTCAAATAGTTATCATACATTTCATCCTTGATTTCCTGTCAATGGTCTGCCTTTCACCTTATTTCAAACAATCCATTGCTGATAGAAATGCATCCAGTCTGTTGGTGGTGAGCTGGGACACAAAATGCAGACTTTCTGCAACCCTGAACAAGATAATTAGTATAGAAAGTGTCTGCTTGATGCGCTTACTTTTGGAGATTTTTCACCTTGTGTGTCCTTGCCAGGCTCAAAAGAAGCCAGCATGTCGTTCTGCTCCCCTGCGCGGACGACGTTTACATCACACCCAGGCTAAATGGATTTCCATTAGCGGGGCTGTGACTTATTCCAGATGCTTACTCAATGCTGTGTGGGCACCGTAGCGGAAAGTTCCCCCGCTAGACCGAACAATAAAAAGCAAATATGACTGCTCAGAGGGGAGCTGGTGTGCACACACACACACACTGACGTCTGAAAGAATTGCGCAAAGTAAGACGGATTGCTGAGCGCCCCAGCTATAAGGCAATAAACGGCAGCTGGACTATTGAAATGCACGCAGTTAGCTGCGCTAGCAACATCTGTTTACTTGGAGGAGCTCAGGTCGTTATGGATACACCTCATCAGGCGGCCAAAGCCGCACCGGAGGATCAATAAAGAGAAGCATGGATCCCGGTGAAACAGACCATCCGTCTCTCTGCACCACCCTCACGGCGCTCCTCACCGCACACTTTATTCCCCCAAAGCCTCCATCCCAAAAGAAACATTCGTCTCTTCTCTCATTAGGCGCTGGATGGTATCTTTATGCCGAATAATGAGCCAGAGATAATTAGAAATAGAAGAGATATGTGCAGCATTGTGTGAGTGTGGGGATCCATCTTGAAAATATAAAGAGAATGTACCGCTAATGAGACACTCAACAGGTTTCATCATCCATCCAGGTAGAAACAAAAAAATAATAATTCAGTGAAGTACATTTCATACGAGATTAAAATGTGAGGTACCTTGACTAACCTTTTAATTTAATCCACTTAACTCATTCACTGCCAGCCCAGTAAAAATGGATCTTTGACGTGTATAGCCGTCAATGGCACTGAATGAGTTAATATGCAAATCAAGCTTCTCCAATGAAATATTTCTGTATTTATACAAGCCAATCGAGCGGTCTACGTATACGTCATAGATAAAACTTCCTGGATCTCGGCTAATAGACCCGCTCACCTTCCGAATCTCCTGCCTTATTTCCAGTATCAGCGGGTGTTGTGGCGGTGAGTCTGAAAAGCAAGAAAGCTGGTGACAGATGAACATTATGATGTCATTCACCAGGCTGACTGATTGGCTTCATAACGCAGAAAAGACTCTGCTCGGCAGCGTTGCATTAACCCAATGAGCTTTTTTTGAAAGGCTGGCACAAAACGCAATGAATCACCTTTTATGGGACTTCTTACGAGAAGCACAAGGTGAACACCTCCCCCTCAATAACATTGGTTCCCGCCTGCTTTCTATAAGTGACAGTGGGAGTGTTTACCAAAAGAGATGCCATGCTTGTGGTGAGGAACTACAATTAAGAGAAAATAATTTGTATAATAAAATAATTTAGAAAATTAATTGAATTCAAACAGTAGTTGATGGTGAAAAATCTAAATATTAATTGTAATTTTATTTTACTATGGTTGAGAAAAATCAATAGGATTCATAGACATTTTTAAAATAGATTTAAAATGACAATTAAAAATTGTAAAATAAAATAAAATTTAAATTTCATTTTGAAAAATAAATGCTAATAAAACTGCCCTGCGATTGGCTGGCAACCAGTCCAGGGTGTCCCCCGCCTGCTGCGATAGGCTCCAGCACCCACCATGACCCTTGTGAGGAATAAGAGGTCAAGAAAATGGATGGATGGATGCTAATAAAACAATCTAACCAGTAAAAATGTAAAAGAAAATGTGAAAAATGTTTAAGGAAAATGAAAATTCAAAAACATTTACAGTAAATAAAGTAGAAAATGTAAAAAAAAAAAAAAAAAAAAATGTTATCCAAAAATATTTTTCTATTTTAAAAAAAAACCCAAAAGTATATATATATATATATATATATATATATATATATATATATATATATATATATATATATATATATATATATATATATATATATATATATATATCTTAAACATGTATTATTAAAAATGGAAAAATTATAAAAATGTTTGGAAAAACAAATGCCATGGCATCACACTGTCAGAGGCTGAGCTGCACTGTATTTGTTGACAGAGTAATCGTGGCAGTGACAGTTCCTTTCTTATCTCAGATGTTGTGTTCAGTAGGCCTCTGTACCATATAATTTCCCATTAAAATCTTAGTTAGACCTGTGGGGTACATAAGTGTAGATTGCACCATAGGCGCTCCTACCGCAGCCCTGTTTCTCACATATGGCTAAACAAACTATGGCCGGCAAAAACATACTGTCCTTGAAAGGTAATTACAACCAGGAAGGTTTTATGTCATCCAGATACGTCTAAAGATACAGACAACGTTTCAATCACGTTAGCAAAAAGACAGCTTCCAGGTCGCAAGAAAAAAAAAAAAAAAGTGACATGTCGGGAATCAATTAGCTCCCCGTTGAGCTTTCCTCATTGTCAGGCTGGCCGCCTGCCAAGAGGACCTTTGAAGCGAGATAAGGCAGCGCAGCCTCACCAGTCGGATAAGCATCTTATCGGCCTGTCGTCTGCCTCTTGACCTCTTGTACAACACAGCATCGGACAAGTCCTTACACAACCGTAAAAATCCACTTTTATTATTTGCTAAGGCGTATGTAGCATGTTTTTTTTTAGGAGGTTTGATAACATGGCGGCATTAGGTTGCATTCTCTCCTATCCTGCAGTGAGGTGGAAGATTTGTCCTGAAGTCCCATCAATCCACGGGTGCATTCTCCGCTCAAGGTGGCTCCGCTTTCACCGACAAGAGTAGTCGATAGACCACAGCGACTTGGGACAGGCGCAATTCCATTAAGGAGCTCACCGAAAGAGAGAGAGGGCTTATCGCAGGTCATCTTTTCTCAATTGTTATGAAGCTATTGTAGGTGTAAAAAAAAAAAAAAAGGGGGTGCACTCATATGTCAGCACTTTCTTTCCTTTTTGCTGCCTAGGTCCACGATGGACTCTTCCATGACACATTGCTGAAGCAAAATATATATTCCCTCGTCGTTGCATATTTCCCTGTTCATTCAATTAGATGCCTGACCATGTCGATCACTTTCAATACATCCGCCATTATTACACCGGAACATTCCTGATTCAACTTGAACTCCTACATCCCGCATTAATGCCATACACAAAGGACAAGAAACCAGAAGAGTAGTCAACTTCAGAGGCGTACAGTGTTACCCTGCATATTTGTGATGAAACCTATCCTCAGTTATACTGCACAGTCGTCTATTTTGGTTTGAAGCTGACATTCATTGGAGCTTCAAAAACAAACGTTGTCCCAGAGATGTTATCCGATTGTTTCAGTTTTGGCGGCCTGTGCTTCACTGATTTCCACTCTAGTTCCCGTGTCTCGTGTCTATTGAAACTGATTGCAGTGTCCATTCGGAGAGGGTCAAAGATGCGGAATAACAGCAAGATGTCCTCGCTGTCAACCAAAGAGCGCGACCTTTGAAATAGAGGCCGGTTGCATCTGTTGCGCCCAAGTTACTTCCCTGACAAGACCACTGAATAAGGTGATGAGATATGAGTGATAGTGAACGAAAAAAATATGATTATTGATTGATTTTAAGCACTAACTCTTGGTTGATCATTTTACTAGAAAAATAAATGGGAAAGCACTTTAGGCAATAATTGTTTATTGGGGGAAAACGGTTTGGTTAATGGATGGATGGCATATCTGGTCTAAATTGTTTTCAATATATTTAAACCTAGAAACAATGTCAGCCATACTTTTGAAAGAATGGTTGCCAAAAATGCTTGGTGCTCTCATTGTATTCAAGCTACATGGGACAATAATTGAAATACAATGTAAGAATGTGTGTCAAATCAAAATTATGCACTCAAATGTAACTTTCAGATACTGATTAGCTATTTGTCATTGAATTGTTGATATACAGGATCATGCTCGAAAGCCTCACACTTGCTTGAAGAAAATACAATAATTAAAAAAACAAAAAAACAATTAAAATATATAATATTGGTTTAGTGTTTTGGTTAAACGGTGTAATATAAATATTGTAAAGTGTGTCATACGTCCTACCTAGGCCATGCAACATTGTCACATTAGCTTTGAATCCCCTTTTTGTGTGTAGAAAACGTGAGTATCACTACGTTAACAACACTTCTATGCCAAGCTAACCTCATTTTGATTAGGCTAGACGTAACAAATCTTCGCTAAGTCCATTGAGGAAAAAGTTTCGTACATATTCAACAATCTTGCTGCAAATTATAACAAGGCAATAGACTAGTTTTTATGCAACACACTGATTTTTGATTGATGGGCTCGAGTTCCATCAATGAACCAGACACAGACTGGAGGTTTGATGGATGGCGCCAACTCCCTCATATTATTTAATATATCCTGTCTTTAATGACCTGCTCTCACTGATTCGTATAATTAACTGTGGAGCTCAAACATGGATGAGTATATCGTGTCACCAAGATGAAGTTATTAAAAAAAAAACTCCATGTGGTCCCCCCCAACACTGCGTACGTTGCTTCCTCAAATAGCGAGAGTCTGTGACATGATTTTTAAAAAGTAACCTAAGAATTGAAAATAACACTTTTTTTATTTTTTTTATTTATTTTTTTTTTTTTTAAATCTCATGGCCACCTGAGCCAGCCATTGCAGCATGATGGCGTGGGCTACCTGGAGGATGTCGTGCTGGGAGGGGGCCTATGATGTATCTGTTGTCGTTATTGAAACTTTGTTTGTGTAATCCCCCCGTTGCTTGCATACTGTCCACATTTATTGATTGCTCTGTTTTTCCCCGTTTGAGTTGGATAAGTGAGAAATGACTTCCTCTGTCCTTTTTGTGTACCATGTCCTCCTTCTGTCGGTCTGGCCTCTCTATTATTAGTCACACACACACTCTCAAGGAGGCAAGGCGATCCACTCTAATTACCCGACGCTCCCTCCCCGCAACTTGTGTTAATGGCTGCTTCCGGCTTAAGTAGGCTATCTATATGCAAAGTCTCCTCTGATGAGTTTCTTCATTATTTATTCTTAATATATGACTGTAGCACCATTGAAGAGGAGAAGAAGAGGAGGAGTGTTAGCTTTACACAATGCGGTCAAGTGGGAATGTCACGCACAAGACAGTTTGACAAAGGGAGAGTAAACGATAGCTTTTTTCTGTGTTCTGCGTGAAGGCACAAACAAGGAAAGGGGTGGGAGACTAGTGTGCAATTTTTTTTGGCTTTGGAGGTGGCATCAGAGGACTAACAGACATGGGACTGCAACCGTGTGTAAGTTTATCCCATAAGACCCAGACAGAAGTGTGAAGTTTAGAGGCTCCGGTGAACCTAACACGCATGTTTTTTGGAATGTGGGAAGCCAACATACCCAAAGAAAAGTCCGTCAAGCAATAGTTTGGCAATATTTCCCAAAAATCTCAGATTCTTCAGCAACCAGAAAGCCTATCACCTTGAGGCGGCCCTTTGAGACCTACCACCCATTTCCAGTGAAACTAGATCTGGACTGTGGTTGAAGCTCACTCCGCCGACCTCGATCGAAGGCTGAACTCGATCCACTAGTCCTGCACTCTGGAGCCATTACGATTGCGGTCGACTTGGACAATCCATATACCCATTTTCTATAGCATGTGTCCTTATTAGGACCACGGGCGAGCTGAATCTTATTCCAGCTGACTTCGGGCTAGAGGCAGGAGACGCCCTGGACTGGTTGCCAGTCAATTGGAAAGAATAGGCCACCATTCCTCCAGTTATTCTTTATGTTGTTTATCCTGTTTAGGATCACTGAGAGATGGAATCTATTTTTGTTATGTGCTGGGGTTGGATCCCAAAAAACGCAGACACAAAAAGACTATTTCTTCACATCGAGAGGTGTGGAACAAACTTGACGAGATGAGAAACAATGAGAGTTGCACAGAAGAACAGAGGTAATACTCCGACAAAAACACACACTTCTTAGACAGGCTTATATAGACAGTGAATTGATCTAAACATGTGGGTAACAGGACTGACATGGTATTATCTAATTGGCTGTTGACTAGATAAAGAGATTAAAGATTCTTGACATCACATAGCTTCTGACATCACATAGCCTCTTACCAGTTGAACCTAGATGCTGGTTACATCAGTTCAAAACAAACACTTGACCTCAGTTCAAAATAGGCACTTGACCACACGGCCACGACCCAAACATAACCCTTGCATAACCCTTACATGACATAGTCATGACAATTTTGTCTTTGTCTTTTGACAACTAGCAGTACGCCCTGGACTGGTCGAGTATGAATTACGGATCATGCATATGAATTCTCCAGCATGTTTTTCCAAAGTCTTGTGTGATTTTTGATTGGCGGGCAGCACATGGAATACCAAGTTCACCTTCCTTTCATTGAGAAGCCCGCTGACATCTAAGTAACATCAGTGATTGGTCGCATCTTGTTCCATTACACTCGTAATGCTTCCTCTGTCCATTAAGTGTATTTGATTTCCCACTGAGGGGGCAGGAGGGCAGCTTCTGCAAGCATCTCTTCCACCGATGCCCCCGGCATTATACAATTACGCCCGCAGACGTTGTCAGACCTCATTTCTGAAAGAGGCTCGAGCAGCAGCCCCTCAGAGAGTAATATTCATTCATATTCACCTGCCCAGATAGAAGGATTATAAAACGTTGGATGACAAAATGGCCACGGCAGCAGATTACAAAGCCTTGGTCTCCGAGAATTCATCTTGAGAGTTGAGGTCAAAGGGGTAAACGTTTATAGGGTAAAGGGATTCTTTAAAGGTTTTGCATAGTGGCAATGCAGAGGATCAATGTGCTGCATACAAAAAGACAATCTAACCCGGAGCCTTCATTTGCTCCTTTGACTTTCAAACCAAAACGTCTGATCGAAGTCATTTGTTCCAGAGTCCAAATTCTTGCCGTCAAAAAATGCTTTAAACGTGCTGGTAATCCTGAATGGTTTGTTCAGTATTTCCAGTAGCAATCAGTCAAACTTGGTACAAATTGTTGGGCCCCTGATGAAGTGCTGCCTCCATGAGTGAAAATACAATCGATGTACACACATATGGACACATTCTATTGAGGTAGATGGCAGTCTCCAAGTGCCCCATTCACTGATCTGTGATCATCCTGGCCAACTTGACATCTTCATAAACGTACTTAGTGGGTTTCAACCCCCTGCATGCAGTCGGGCAAATCCGTTTCTGGTTGCACCATCTCACACACCAATTTTAAAGGGAAAGACTCAGAGAGAAGTTATTTCCGTTAGCTGCCAAGCTAGTTGGCTTTGTTCATGCCCACAATGGCACAAACTAGTAATGGAATAGGGGCTCCAGCTCACCCGCATTGGATCATGGAATCATGTTTGTTCCAACGTTGAGGGTAGCACTGTACTGTCGTCATCCAATCCTTAGCATGAGACGCTACTCTTGCCATATAACTGTGTTGTCGTGTCGTTGAGCTTCGAGGTGGCACAGCATCAATTTAGCTATATTTCATGTGTCGCTTCACATCAGCGCGACCTTTGCCAAAGTGCGACAACAGCGGCGAGAAAAGTGACAGATAAACAGGCGGCGACGGGTGAGGAGATAAAGAGATAATTGAGATAATGCTGATGCAAAACAGGGGAAACATGATGCTGTGATGTTCATGGGGGAAGGTGAAAGGGCAGCACGCAATTACATTGATAAAATGTGACTAAACCTTTGATGACTGTATCACTCTTAGTAGTGTTTTAGTGTTAAAAATATAGAGTCCACTGTTGGTGGTTTATGTGATTTAGAAAAATATGTCTGCAACTCCCATGATGCACTTAAGGTGTCTATAACGTCTCACGCAGCCTAGCTGAGGCTTTAACATTCACTTGGGTGTCATTTGTGACCTTCTCTACAGCCAACCTACCTTCTTGTTCAATCAGTTTTTTTAAACAGCTTTCAACCTCCATCTGATTACATTTTCTATTCTTTCCCCCATGGCATTCATTCTACTCACCAACTTTAATGCCGCTAAATGAAGCAATTAAAATAATATAATTGTAATACCATTTTATTATTGCGGTTCTGCAATCAACCATATAACAAACCATTTAAACAGCCAAAATAAAGAGATTTGTCTCTTTTCTGCAGCACAGTTTGCTTTATCACTGCTCATTCCCATCTTCCCCTTGAAGTAAGCAAATACAAAAACAGCAACAAACTAATCAAAAAAGTCCAAAAATTAAACCAGCAAAAAAACAACCTAACTCGCAAAAAAAAAAAGAAAAAAAAAAAAAAGAAAAGTCAATCAACCAAAAAAATGCAACTAAACTAATAACTAACTCACCAACCAATGGGCCAATCCTAAAAAAAATAAAATAAAATAAAATAATAAGTCGGCTAACTAAAACCTAAACTAAAGTGCATTAACTCACCAAACATAGAATAAAATGAACTAACCAATCCAAAAACAGACTAATGACGAGCCTACCATATTTAAAAAAAAAAAGAAAAGAAAAGAAAAAAAAAGAAAAGAAAAAATAAAGTAAAATAATTTGCCAACTGGTAACCCCCCCCCCCCCCCCCCAAAAAAAAAAAAAAAACAACTAACCAAGTAACCTATTACCCCCCCCCCCCAACCCCCCCGACCCACCATTTAAAACAATCTAATAATGAATTCCAAACAAACTGACACATTCGCAACAAACAAAAAACAAAATAGTAACAAACCAACTAAATAACTGACCCCCAATAAAATTACAATCAACACAAAAAATAAACGCACCAGTAAGCAACCAACCCTCTTAAACACTTTTTTTTTTGGTTTTGTTGTGCAGTAACAAACCAATCAAGCATTCCAACATAAAAACCAAACAGCTTTGCCTACATAATATCTCGCCTCTCAATTGACATTGGCTGGAGGTAAATAAAAAAGCCAAACCAAATGATCGTCCAGAGAGCTTTAAAGCTTTTCTTTACCCTGGGCAAGGTGATGAGTTGCCAGGTGGTAGAAAGTGCAAACATGTCAGAATGGGAAACAGCATGATTGCATCTCAGAGATGCACATGGGGCTGCCAAGCTACACAAGAGATCCTCCCAGCTGACAAAATGTGAATATACGGTATGTGTATGTTGACATGTGCTTCTTTGCACAATGCTCCCAATATTTAAATCCCACAATATGAAAAGCATCAAACAAAATAGAGAGTACAATACTATAGTGTAAATTATTTAGTATTTTTTCCTACTATCTGCTATCATTCACAATGAGTGAAGACATTACACCACAGAAAGGGCTGACATCACTCTGGCCGTAATGTAATTTCACTTATGGAGTCCATCAGTGTGCGAATCCAGCTGCTTACACACATACTATATATTCAAACACACATTGTGTCAATGTCAGCACAATACACTTTAATAATCCATTAGGATCCACTGCCGAGGGGGCCCACGGCAAAGCAAATCCTCAAGTGAATGTTGAGCGTGCGTCACGGCCATTCATTCCCCATATAACATGGCGGCTAAGTGTGAGTTCAGGACTGAGAAATGGTGGGAAATGTGTGGTCAACAAAATAAGGGGGGGAAAAAACCTGGATGTCCATCTTATCAAGATCAAACTCATGTGGCTTCATGTGGCTTCATGTGGCTTGTATTTCAAGAGAATAATTCTCACTGAAAAGTGTCCACTTTCCCAACTAAGCTTCCCATTGCAAGTTTCTGTACATTTACTACTCATTTTGCTACCCTTTTACAACCCCAGTTGTGCCGTTTGCTCCATTTACAACCTCTGCTCGTCCCACAATTGCACCAATTTACAACGGTGTGATCTTTACATACAGTAACGACACACTCGCGTCACAACTTAACAGCGTCGTGCAAGCCCGGCTGGTAGTTAGTGAGCGTTTTATCGTTGTGAATGTTTCCTCTCGGTGTCATACGGAAGCATCGGTGTATAAGGAGGGAATGAGCCTCGAAAGGCTTCTGTCCGGTCTGCTTACCCGTCATTTTCTGGGGTAATTACACATCAAATTGGGGAATCTGAGAGCAGCGCAGCGCAATTTCTCCACATGCCCCTCATGTCAACACCTGCACGTATATAAACATATATAAACCACATTTTCTTATGTTTTTCTCTTCCCCCAAGCTGTCTTTTCCTATTTCTGTCTCTGCCCGGTTCTGCATCCATTAGGTGTGACATTCCATTCACACTTTTAATCACCTCTATTGGTTTTGTCCTTCCCCAGCACAAATAACTTCATATGTGATGCTGGTAGAAGCCACACATCATCTGATAAGAAGCACAGAACAGGTGCAGTAACACAATCTATGGGTGTGGGGTTCACGTTGACAACACCATCTGTAAATAAAGATAGAAATGTCACCCTATACTAAAATGTACTACACTGCCCGCCAAAAGTGCTGGAACAGGGACGCCAATTCCATTATTTTTGCTGTGGACCGAAAACCTTTTGAGTTTGACATCAATGGGACTATGAGATTCTCATTTCGGTTTTTCTGTGCAAGTATTTACATCTTGATGTGATATTCACCTGATAACTCCATTACGTGGCGCCTGCCCCTCACTACACACAGTACACAATGAATGGGTTGCACTACTAAGCGCAGTGTGAAAAGGGCTTAAGACTACAGCATGAGCTGAAACTTCACTTACCAACATCCATAGTGGCGAGCCGCGTTATGTCAAATAATGTTTGGAGACTGACTGAGCATCGATCCTGTGGCCTATATTCCTGCAGTTACACGTGCATATCGTCGCTGTTATGTGAAAAATATTCTTGTCAATTTTTTTCTTTTTCTTTTTTTTCCGTTTTTGGGTTGTCTGCATTCAGTTCCGTCCCAAAAACATAAAAATAAAAAATAAAAAAACAATTTGAAAAAATTGGACATATGTCTTTCACATAAATCAAATGTGTGCATTGTTTCGTCTAAGAAACAAACAAACGGGGGAAAAAATGGGGGGGGGGGAAATGGACATTAAGGCATTAAAGATTCACTAAAGGTTTGCGTAGCCTTTGCACGGCGCTAACCGGTAAAAATGGAGCAATCCGGGAGCGCATTCTTAGTGAATCTACCCCTAACTGTTTTTCACATAGCCGTGATGATATATTGGAACGTTGTGTCACCATGCGTCTCTCCCTGTATTATGACAGGATGGTTTCACAATTCCCCACAATAGTCAATGTTTAATAACAAGTTCACACAATACAAACCCATTTCAGGTAGCAATATTTTGGGGATGGCATGTTGCCTGCACTTTACCTCAGCAATACCCCCACACATATCGCCCATTCCAAACGGCAATGCCGATAACAGAGATCTTTAAACAATAAATGTGTATACTCATCTCCATATTTGGGACTTTTTTCTTCTGATGACTACATTTACACCAATTATATGTATAACCAACATCTCCTGAAGAGACAAAAGCTGATGGCAGAAATCTCACTCTTCATATGTGTCTATCTGCTGGATCAGGTGGTGCACTGGCTCATTTGCAAAAATGACCATTTCATTTTCATTACACAGATTCCTTCATGTTAAATAAGAGGTGACAACTTATAATTTTCTCATAATTCATCAGTCATATTGGTGCAACTCAATTATCTGCACATACTTTCCTCCCCACGTTTGTCACTGGCAATAACGGGGGACCGTTTTTCGGCGTTGAAGCATCTCTGCCGGTGGTGACGGCTGTTCAATGGGGCACAAACAGCCAACAGGCAGACAGGTGGCGAGATGGCTCCCGTTATCAGGCGGATGTCTTTGTCTGTGTCCTTGGAGGCGAGCAGTCAGGAATGGATGGAGATAGGGAGGGAAGAGGAAAAGGGAGGATGGGCTTGCATTCCCATTCATGTCACATCTGTGACGGGTGGGAAAGGTGGAAGAAGGTGTGGTGGGGGGCACATGAGATGGGCTCAGCAGGGGCTGGGGCACGAGGCTGAGGAGAGGCTAAAAGACGTTAAGATCTTGACAGATGCTTGAAATAAATAAAGTCCCGGTTAGCGTGGGGTGATAGCCTTGACAAATAATCTCAGTGTTTTTTTTCTGCCAAAAATCTAATGTCCAATTTGAATGTATTTAACACCGACAAAATGTCTCTATATTTCGAAAGTTTTGGTCTGAAGGGGAGGAAGTAGAGATGGTAAGAACAAAGGGAGGATGGAATGAATGCTGCAGAAGGAAGGAAAAGATGCTAGGAGAAAAACTGTAAATATAATCAAATGAAAACATTTGTATTTATTGAGGTAAAAAGTAGTGTTTCAAAAATAAAAGCTCAAGTTATTTAAGAGAACAGGATGTATTTAAAAAATGGGCTAATCTAATGTTGAACTCTGGTAATGTGCACATGCACTCCTTGTCCATCAATTCCCTGTTGTCTTCTCGGTGTCACTCTGTTTGGCTTATGATCTCAAGCAGAAATGAGTCACTGATCAATACCCTAATAGACACCCTCTCTCCCAATCAGCTTGATCAAAATGCCTGCTTCAACCCGCGCTGCACTTTGCCGTCCACCACATAAAAAAAAAAAAAAAAAGCATTGATGGGACGTAAGCCTAAAGTAAGATGTGAAGAATCCCAACGTTCACATTATTGATCCAGAGCTAAATGGCCCAAAAAGCCTCCCTGGCGTCATTTCACCATTAAGACCTAATGGCTTTCCCTGCACACATGCATGCGTAGACACACACTGATATGGATGGACACTTATGAAAAAGTATACAGCCGCTCTTGTGTTACGATTGGAACGATTAGCAGAAAGGTAATCAGCAAGAGAACCACAGGTGGTGTGTTTGAAAGCCTCCAATGCAAAGGAAGACAACAAAGCAATTAGTGGGCTTGTATAAAATCATTAATGTGTTTCACTGTAGCATCGCTGCTTATTAAAAGTGAACATTTATTTTACACACTGTGCCAGTTTACCTTTAATAACATCAAATTGGCCAAAATGATGGAAACAGTTGACCCATAAATACATACAATATAAACGAATATTATCTTATGTTTGTGTTATAAAATGGATACTCAAGTGAACAAAATTATAATTCAGTAGCACTTCAGAGTCTATGGAACCCTGGTTAAATTATGATTTGTTTACAGTTTTATTACTTTCAGTCAAGAGCCCCAAATGTCCTCAGTTTTCAGTGCCTTCTCATTTACTTGAATACAATGCTGGTTTGTTGTTTTAAATATGTTGGCGTTATAGTCAAGGTTAGTTGGTTAGGGTCGGTGAGGTTATTTTTAATGGTTAGTGGGTTGGGGGTTAAGTTTGGTGTCAGCGTTTGTAAGTTCAGGGAAGGGTGAAACCATTATAGGGTTAGGGTTAATGTGTTAGTGAGTTAAAGTGGTTTGGGGTTATGGTTTTGCTAGGTTTGGTGTTAATGGATTAAACTAAGCGTTTGAGGATTATAGGTGATGGTTAGACATTGTGGGTTGGGGTTACATTGGTTAAGGTTCGGTTTAGGCTTTTTGTGTTTATGTTATTCAGGTTAGGGTTGGGTTTAGGTTTCTGGTGTTATGTTAGATTTAGTGTTTATGTATTATTGTTGGGGTTATGGTTAGTGGAAGGTTGATGGTGTTATGGCTAGACTTAATGGGTTACTGTCATGTTTAGGCAGGGTTAGCGTGTTATTTTTAGACTTATCGTTTGAGGATTAGAGTTGTGGGGTCACATAGTTGTATTTATGGGTTAAGGTCAAGTTCAGTGGGTAAGGATTATTGGGGCGAGGTTAGTGGGTTACAGTTAGAGTTACTGGATTAAGGTAAGGTATTGATTTAGGGTTATGATAAAAGTGTGGGTTAGAGTGAAGGTTAGTGGGTTCCAGTCAAAAGGGACAATGAGTAAGGGTTATTATGCTCAGGTTTAAGGAGTTATTGTAAGTTGGTTAGTTTCAGTATTAGACTTTAGGTTTGGTGGTTTGATGAGCAAGCGCTACTGGGTCAGGCTTAGCATCCAAGCTTTTAGCAACACAACATGTCAAAGACGGAGGATATTTGTTGGCGCTTGTTGGCATACATGCATACTGATGAAGCGTGTGGATCAAAAACTGTCTTCAGAAGTCCTGACCTCTGTGGTACTTTGTCAGGGCTGCAGATCAGACCTGGGTTTGGAAGGTGAGCGCGGGCTGACAGAAGTAGCCAATTAGCATGAAGAAATGCAATCACACTTCACCCTGCGGGTGGACATCAGCCCCCCGCACGGACGACGTGACTGATGGACACCGAGTGATCCATTTGTTTTAATGAATGTTTTATAGCAGATGACCGTGCCCGTGGAACTGTTGAGACCGTACAGCTCACAATTTATCCTTTTATACAATTCCATTTAATCAAGTATCTTGTGAGTGGACATCTCCCTCGGGGGGACTTGCTTTTATCCGTGCTCGTTAATTATGCTCGATCAGATGGGACATGCCTTGAATCCATGTGAGGGAATGATAACCTTCTGTAAGAATAGGCCGTCTCCCGTCATGTCAACAATTGAATTAATAGTGACATTTCAGAACAGTTATATCGGACGTGTTAAGTCATTGTTATTGTCCTAATTCTCCCCAGTGTGAACTCTATTCACGTGAAAGGATCGTGACTCGTGACTGTACATATCATTCAGTCCTTTTTGGATAAAAATGGTGGCAGAAGCAGGGTGCTGCGACATTTGAGGACAGACTACAATTACTAATATTGTTTTGAAGTACTGTTATTTTTGTTTGTTTAGTTTGTGTACTGCTGGGTCTCCTCAAACTATGGGATTGACACACCTAAGACTTCATAAAAAATAGCACTAAATCTTAGCGCGATCTATAAAGTCAAATTACGGATCAGGCTTGGATTACTGTAAGACTGGGTCAATCAATAGAAGTCAATGGGAATGCACTTTGAGGAAAATATTTCATCTACCTTGTAGCTTTGTAGCAGTATAAGCTGTGACAGATATCCCCCATCATAGCCACTGGTTTAGAAACAGACTAACTGGCTTTGAATTACAGCTTCTACGAGACAATAGCCCAAGAAAAATAATAACGCCACTGGTGCCGGGAGCCACCCCAGCCTTCAAAGCACATAAAAATACATCTAATAAACTGCAGACGTTATGGCCGAGCTGGCCGTTTCTTGTAGAAAAAAACAAAACATTCCCAAGTCTTTTCAGCGGGAATTTTATGTGTGTTCTTTGATTTAATCAGTGGAGAGTTTGGAGCTCAGTGGTGTGATGTATACTGTAGCTTATATAGAAAATATAACAGTATTTAAGATCATATTTATGAGAACACCCCCAAGAGGGAGAAAGACTGGCTGGACCAGTGTAAACCATCTGCCCCTTGACCACAACATCCAATACAATAATAGTAGGATGTTACATGGTGTTATAAATGGGGTACACCTTGGCCTGGTTGCCAGCCAATCGTAGGGCACATATAGACAAACAAGCATTCACACTCAAATTTACAGCTACACACAATTTAGAGTCTTCAATGAGAGCAATATGAATGATTTTAGAACCCCCGCAAGCTCAAAGAGAACCTGAAAACTCCACACAGGAAGGAGACAAGATTCAAACGCCGAACCTCACAAGTGTGAGACAGATGCGCGAACCACTAGTTTCATTGTGCTACCTTATTCAGTCCTATATGCAATTTAAAATAAAATGAATAGCTGCAAAATCTGAACAAAAAAAAAGCTAATTTGCTGTGTTTATTCTCCATTTGGATCAGCTGTTTCTGGATGACAAGGTCGAGTGCCACCTTTCCCGCCATCTTGCTCACCTCTCCACTCGTATGCAAATTAGACCTTTTTAAATCTCACACCAGGAATGAGCTACTGTAAAAGACGCCCCCAAGCCTCCTCCATCTCTTTTATTGTAGCTGTGCTGAATACTGTTTACAAACCCAACTGCAAGTCGTGAAAAGCCATGATATGGAGAATGTATAATTTTTTTTTGGCATGGCTTAAAATATCCCTCCCATATACTTTAAATATGTTCATTGATATTTTGACGTACAGGTGCCGCAATTTATTTTATTTTTTATTTTTTAAAGAGGGAAATCAACCTATTTCGCTTGCCTGCCTTCAATTCAAATTTTCAATTACACTTAGGACCCACAACTAGACTGGAGAGCTGTGTCATAGAACAGTGACTATCACCTACATAGAGTTCAGGCAACAAGATATGGACTTGTGGTGTGTTTAATGAGGCTGTGGTAAAGAGCTCCCAGCAGGCCGGCCATCAGCCCGGACACGCTCCCGTCTCCCACGTTAGGCGGCATCCATCCGTCATCTTCAGGATGTCATCATCATCAACATCATCCCCGCGCAACGGCACTCCGGTGGGCTCTATCTCACTCTCGGATCGGACCCCTCGAGGAAGTGACTCACGGTTTTTGGAAAACAACAAGTCTCCAAACGCTCTTCTTTCTTCTTCTTCAGGACATAAAACAAAGACGGCGAGCCCGTTGTCTGCTGATGATTTCCCAAGAGTGAAAGCCGTTCTGAGCCACCGAGCCGTGTCTAATTTGTCTGGGATAAAAGGTGTTTGGAGAAGTGCTCAAAGAATGCTTGGATGTTTAATCTCAATTCTATTGTGCAGTAATGTTTTTTTGTGCATAAATGCTTCTTAATTCAAACCCCTACCCACCCACAATCCCTTTCCTGGAGATGCTAATGTGGATGGAGAAGTGTTGTACACATCTATGTTACAACAGAGATTATATCAAGTTGCAGGGACACATACACTCACAGGTAGCCTACATTTAAGTGATAGTTATTGATCCATCAAAATAACTTTTCACCTTTTCCTATCAGAAAGATAAAGCCATGTGGTTTCATGAAAATTAATCAAATCCCTCAAAAATTGACAGGCCACACGCTGCATCTGTTCCAAAGCAATCAATGTGCTTGCATTATTTGTCAAATATAATGCTATGCTCTTATTGGCTTGTTGTTATGCTGTTACCAGCTAAGACAGTTAAGATAACAACAAGCTACTGCATGTGCTCCTGATTGCAGTTTGCTCATGGATCTAACGCAACTTTACATGAATAATATCGCTACTTAATATCTCCGTGCTCTGTGACCAGTCGGTGCCCATCTTTGTTTTGTTTTGAAATATTTCCTTGTTGTGGTGGATGTAACCTGTAATGGAAAATACCTGCCTTTTGGGAAAGGGTGTAAAAATGAGAAACGTTATTGTCATGCTTGTGCATCATCATCGATGACTTACTGCATATGTATGTGTGCGTGTGTGTCGAAAAAGTGATAAGCAGCTCACTCAGGTTTTGGATGGGTCTTCATAGTCACACCGTGCCCTCAATTCTGCCGCCGCTGACATCATTTCCTCCATTTAGTTAGTTCACGTCGACTTCCCAGAATGAGAAGATTCTCCCCTATAGAAGCATCGAGAAGATTTGGTTGAGTCTATATTTAAAAGCAGACTTCAAAACGTCTTATTTGCGGAAGATTATAGGGAAGGAGTGTCCTGAAACAACCTTTGAGTGAAGGTTGCAGGGAAATATCCCCACCATACATTTGGCTCCTGTAGGCTATTCTGTTTACGTTCAAATGCTGGTAGATATATATTATAGCCTAGGATGCTAATTAGTTTTAGCCCTTATGGTTTTCCCTAAGAGGAAATAATGGCCAGAAGAAGAACAACCTATCCATAACCAGCACACCTCCAACTGACCAGTTGGCTTAGGCTTGGAATTTATAATTGCGAACAAATGAGCATAAGTCTATAGCTAACAGAAGCAGAAAGAACAGACCTCAGGCACCTGAGTGGATTTAGAAGCGACGCGGAATTAGTATCATTACTGCTCGACTGGTCCACTTATCACCTCATTTTCATTTTTAATTGATTTTACATTCCAAAGAAATTAAACCAATACCATTTAATGTTATAAAACTCCATTAGAAATGAGAAGCATTTCTAATGGATGGATGGATGGATGGATGGAAATCAGTACCTTGTATAAGTAAAATAGAATGACAGCAGCTCCCCACTCCATCAGAAGCAACCAGGGTTACTAAACCACAAAACCAATCCAAGTTAAAAGTCAACGATTTGATTTTGGGTGACGTGAGTCTAAATCTCGCCTTCCTTCCTTCCTGCCTGTCATCCTCTGTTTTGTGTTGTATTACTTATCAAAAAAAAACAAAAAACTGTAATCCACCAGCCTGGTCCAGCGTAGCCCGCCGTGACACAGACAGACGTTACTGGGTCACAGAGACGCCTTTAGCCAGAAAAAGAAGGGAGAGTGAGCGAATGTCACACTCGCACGGCCAACAGCATCAGACACCTGAGATTGGGTCTGTTCCTAGATCTGCGCTGAGCCAACAGCCTGACACTCACTTTATCAGGCCATGCACAACCGTTAAGGATCTTTCTAGCGTGACACAAGTAATCTCCCAACCACGTATTTTTTCCTACCTTAAAACTCATAGCATAACAGGACAATAGGAGCAAGCCATTGGGAAAACCACTGTAGGAAAACCAGTGTTGATTGAGCCTATTTGAACTTTTGTGGCCACTATAATTCTAACTCACATTCATGCAAAACAAGTCAGACACACGTGGTGCAAAAATCACTCCAACTAGAACAGAAAGTCCCTAAAAACCTAGATTTTATTTATGTATTTATTTGGCCTTTATTTATGAAGGGAAGGACAACAAAAACCTGGTCAAGAGAGCTAGGTTCAGCCATGATGAATAGGGACTTTTAATTTTGGGTACCATAGTGGTAGAAAGGTGGTCGCATACAGGTATGTTGCTCGCTGAAATTAATTTTTAAAGAGACCGTGTGAATTATCAAGCGCCATCTAGTGGTGGTGTAATAATTCTTTAATTTTAAAACCCCACTATTTCAATAATATCTTCTATCACATCAACATCCATTTTTTATTATTATTATTATTATTATTTAAATATAATCGTAGCCTAAATATATTACATAGGTCATGCTGCGCCTTCACCGCCATTTTTTCTGCTATGGATACTTGTAGAAGAACTTTGCAAATTTAGTTATCCTCTGGTGGTGCTTGCATCTCATGATGGTCGACTGCCTCTTAGCTCCCACGGCTGAGGCCTGCAGGTCACTGAGGCACCGCTTGTCTCCCTCTGCTTTGCTTCCTAGCTTTTGTTAGCTTCTAACGCGAGGCACTCGTTAGCCGCTCAAGTGTGTTCTTGCTTGCCACTCTTGCTCGCTCGCTCACTCAAAATAATAATTGGTAGTAGTAATTGTTGGTAGGTTTGCCAAATGTGGTGTCCCTGAGGCACGTAGTGCGCATGCTTCAAAATTGTTGCATTCTATTGGGTCACCACTAGATGGCACTTAGTAATACATACTGTTTAACTTTATGAATACTACTGGTTTATATTTTTCAAATTTTAAATTTCCGAGCCTATACCGTCATTTATGAAAGCAAAGGACCGTCCTCTGGCGTCTCCTTCTCATTTTATAATGTATGTACAAGGGCACTCTTTCGTAACATGTGAGATAGGCTCTCTTTACGTCAAAGGAAGAGGAGTGACCGTCAAAATGAAAGCTTCAAAGAGCCATCAATCCATTCATTATAGCACATGCAGTTCAAGGCTTGGAACTGCAGAGGTGGTGCGGGTCAGGCAGGTTAATGGAGGAAGTCTTGACAAGTGGGAATGTGTTCAAAAAGGACTGCTTTCCATAAAGTGGAATATAAAATGCTGAAATAATTGGGTGAATTTGGGTAGATCTCAGTCACTGATGATTAAAATACATAGTGTAGTATGAAAAGGATTGTTACATCCATTTTATTTTTTGGGTTTTCTTTGGCTTTATTATTACTTTAAACTAAGGAGCAGTCTCAACAAAAGATGAAGCACATCTGAGGAAGCTAGTGGTTAATAGTGTGGCTTAATTTTACATTTGTATGACCGTTTAAAATGTTAAATGTAGCCAGCACAATTCATACATGTTTTATGGTAGTCCCAGTTTAACCATGAAACCAATTATTTCCTTTATTTCCTGTGGGGGCAAAAAATAATAATAATTTCACCGCCCCAAAAAATATGGAATATATGTGCTGATAAATAATTTCTCAGTGTCCTCACTATGACATAGACCGGTCCTGCTGTCGCATCATTTCCAGCACAGCCTGACAAAAAGCCCCAAAGGAAGACGTCTCAGCAGTGGAAATAAAGTCTTTGCATGTCTTGCAAGACAGCAAGTCTTATTTTATTTATTTGATTTATTTATTTGAGCTGCATGGCAACTGATGAAGGCATTAAAAATGGCTCCATATGCTGAACCTAAGCTGACAGGCTGTCTGAGCTATGTGGGATTTTTTTAGGCTGCTTTGTATACACACATTTGTGCGCGGCGCACACACACTCACATTCACACTATAGGAGGGAGAATGCTCAGGTACTGAAGGTAAAGGCGAGCCTCTATGAAAATTAAGTTAAAAGCATAATTTGGACACCACCAATCGAGAAATATTCCCTTCCGGCCCTTTGAATTTTACAGTATGTGCTAACAAAACTGTTAGCGAATGCTAATTAGTGCTAACACTGCAGCTCTGTTTACATTTTCACTTTACTTCGATAGTATAGTGTAATCTAGCAACCATCTTGAAAGTGTCAGATCTTCACCCGGCCTAGCTTCCACGTCATGAGAGAAACCTGGTGTATAGTGGCGGTAGTATGAAAATTAGACTCAATATTTGGCTCGCTCAAAGACACAAGTCAGTGTTCTATCAATATACAGTAAGGTAAAGGGTAAATAGGTTGGTTCTTACAAGTCCAGATGGCCTGAGCTGAGCGCACTGTTGGAAATGCAAATTGCATTACAAACGCATTTGCATAATCCTTAAAAAATAAATAAGGCAACCGAATGCAGAATATCCAACAGATTTTGGACTTTAATATAGGTTATTCATGGTTTACAGGCATGTTTTCTTAAAATAGCTGAACCAAATATGATTTGTTTTTCAGGGGGCAGTTGAAAAGAAAAACACTGACAACACTGTACATTATTAACAGGAGTCACGACTGCAGTGGTTTTATAAAGCAATACTTCTTTTTAATAACACTTTCAGATCACAGTTTAACCTTGGCACAGGAAGAACTCTGGAAACAGCTTCATATGAAATTGATTCAGAGGGTCCCTTTTGTTTACGGTTTTATGTGGTCTCCGGAAAACCCTCCAAACAGAAAGGCCCGCACCAATCAAATGTGTGACAGCAGCACTGTAATAATATACACGGGCGGCTACAGGTGCACTCTGAAAAATGTAGTCAGTGGTGCACCGTAATGGCTGCATCTCAATGTTGCGATTAGAGGATCTGCTAGCATTTTGAGTCCAATCGCTCTTTTATTGCGTTCCCCACTTTCTGCTGCCTGAGCTGTCAGCCATCAAAATGCAAATGCTGTAATCCGGCGTCTCAAAGGAGTCACATCCTCTTTAAGTAGCTACATGTGCAAGGAAGACTGTATGGATGCACTATATAGAAATATATTGGATGCTGCTGTAGGAAATACTTGGTCTGTCGATCTGTCTTACCACCTACCCATTTGTCTACCGTTCCATGACTGACTGACTATCTATCTATCTATCTATCTATCTATCTATCTATCTATCTATCTATCTATCTATCTATCTATCTATCTATCTATCTATCTATCTATCTATCTATCTATCTATCTATCCATCCATCCATCCATCCATCCATCCATCCATCCATCCATCGCTCAAGTCGGCGCTCGCTTGTTTGAGTGGAGTGTCCAGCAGGGGGCAGTGAACGTTGTCAGGTAACGGAGCCCAGGTTGTTACGAGAGGGAAGGAGGGAAGGAAGAAAGTAGGGGGGCGTGTCCTCATAGTCGCTCCCATGTTGCGCAGCGTGGAAATGTGACGTGAGCACACACACACTACACACGTACAATACACTACAGTAGAGAGCGAATGTGAGCGTGGTGTGTTTGTTGTGTGAGTGCGTGTGACACACTTCCAAGGACGGAAAAGTGCCTCCGGCGAAGCCCCCACCGCCCTCCGGCCGGCTGTGGCTCCCGGCTGACCCACGGACTTCATTCACACTGCCAGGTTCGGACTCCTGGAACTTAAAAAAAAAAGAAAAAAAAAGAAAAAGCCCCCACAACAACAACGAAATACCGTCATTTTTGGGTCGTAAGCGATGCTCTGGCAGCATGGCCAAGTGGTTCAAGGAGCACCTCGGATTCAAAACTACCAAAGCACCCCCTCCGGCGCCCCCGAAGCCGGACTACCGACACTGCCTCACCGGTGTGCCCAGCGCGCCTGGCTTCCAAGCGGGGACCACTTTCACGCTGAGTCCCGCTCAGCCGGACATCCTCGCCGCGTACAAACTCCAGAAAGACCTGGACTTCGAGGACCCGTACACTCCCGGTGGAAATATCTCGATCCCAGTGGGCTCGCCGGACATCAAGTTCGCGTCACCCAAGCACAGACTCATCAAGGTGGAGACGGTGGAGAAGACCAACCCGGCGCCGGGTTCTGGTGGTGGAGCAGGAGGCGGTGCTGTGGTGGTCACTCAAGCCGTCGCTGTGGGCAGCGTGAAATCTCCCACGTCGCCCCCCACGGAACAGGACAACAAGGAGAAGGTGTGCAACTTTTTTTTTGGTCTGTTTAAATGAAGCCGATCTATTTAACATGGTCTAATATGTACACATACACGAGTTGGTTTAATTGTGTTGCGTCCAGGGTGCTTTAAAACGCCGCTTTCATTGTGCGGTTAAATAAATGGGAATTTTGTCAACTTTGCGGGGTTGACCCACTTGTGACAACCGGTGGAACTTGTCATACGATGCGAGCGGCAGCCCACTTCCGACTAGTGACTAACCTGCTGCGAGAACGCGGTCCACTCATGGCCCACGAGACCTGTAATAATGTAAAGCAAACTTGTATAATAGGCTGACTTTCACTTTGTGCTGCTGCTACTTTTACGGTGGCGCGTTCAAGTCATTTTTTTTCAGCACAAGGTCGAACCTTTACATTATTGACATTAACCCATTATGTTAGTATAATATTCATAATATACTGTAAAATGTTTTTTTTTATTTTTTAGAAGAGGGGCAAAATCAATCATATGGCTATGATTTTATTTTATTTTTTTCAAAATCCGTCCATATATTGGGCTCGTGGGTAAACGGTACCGATCCCAGCTGACTTTAGGTGAGAAGTATACAGTGTAAACCCTGGACTTGTCATCAGTCAATGCAGGGATAATGTAGACAAACGAATTCACACTCACATTTCCACCTAAGAACACTAGAGTCTTCAAATAATCTAGCATGCATATTTGCAGAAAAACCCACAAAAAATATATACACTTAGTCAATATGGAACACAGAAGCATTAATGTAGCCATATGATGTTATGGCATTGCCAGTAGATCAGAATTTACCTCAGAACGTTGCGTCTTCTTTCCATACAATTTAGCATGGCCCTCAAAGGACTTCATAAAAATGCAAAAGTTGGGCTAATGACATCTGATTTGATCTTTTTTTATTTTTTTTTTATTTTTTATTATCCGTTGTGTAATCCTACCTGTTGGTTGTAAATGCGCTTTTAAAATTACATCCATCCATTTTCTACGGCTTCTCATTCTAAATATTACAGGTGAGCTAGAGCGCATCCCGGCAGACATTGGGCGAGAGGCAGGGTACACCCTGACATGGTTGCCAATCAGTAAATAGACACATATAGACAACAATTTACAGCCTCATTTACATTTGGAATCTTCATTATGCGTGTTTTCAGAATGTGAGAAGGAGCCGAACTGTGAGCCAAATGACATTTCACGCTAATTTTAGTTTATTGCTCAGAAGACATCACTTGGGTACGTGTTTTTCCAACACTACACTGCAGGGAGCTGTTGTGTCAGCACAAAGTGAACGTGGAGACAGACGGGCAGGCAGAATGCTTCTTGGAGCACTTTGTCATGTCCTGGCCTCTCAGGAATTCTCTCTCACACACGCATACATATACAGACACTCGGGAGTAACCTGAGAAGTCCGGTGCCGGCGAGGTTAAGGACGCGCTTGTGTGATGACGAGTGGTATCCGGCTGCGTGGAATGCTGCGGCCCATGTTCACAGACAACATACAACAACTGTGTGCACTGTAAACACATGACAAGCCTTGCATAAAATGTTTATTGTACTGAGAAGCCTGGACTGAAACATGTACCACTTTCATTAACATGCCACTGTTACATCACAGTAACATCCATTTCCTGTGGTATATTCAGAGTTCAGTGAATGTTGTACTGTGGAGGTGACTTAGAGGCAACAACTAGATTGTAACTTTTTGCATGTAGCTTGTTAACGCTGCTCTTCATGTCGTGCGGCATCTGTGCCTTGTTTTCCCTCCTCCCTCCCACCTTGCTCTGGCACTCTGAAAACAACTGTTATTGCCATCCAAAGTATATTTCCCATATGCCTGAAGATCAGCAAGCATGACAAAGTCATAAAACGCACCTTCCTCTGCAGCTCGGTTTTATCAGTCCTACTCTTCTGTGTTAAACATGTGAAACAAACAGGACCTCCTCTCCCCAAAAATATCATTTCGCTTCAACCAGTGCAGCTGTTCAAGCTGATTAAACAGATTACACATCGGTAGTACACTCTCACACACATTGGCTTTAACAGACTTCACTTTGTGGAGTGTGCTGTGCATGCTGAGCAGTACGCGCAATGTGAAATGAGTGCTGACAGCCTGGCACTCTTGAGCAGCACACAGAGTGATTGGCTTTAAAGGTTTCTCGTCAGGTGTTGAGGGTTTGACACAAGTGTTGTATAGATTGTGAAGTGCAATGCTTACTTGGACTGTCTGATTCTGTGTTTAGGAACAAGCGGACGCTGGTATTAAGAATATGAAAAGAATGGGGGGAGAAAAATTGCACCACCAGGTAGTGAGAGGGCACAATGCGCGTTAATGTTGATCTTAATGTTCACTTTGAGTTTAGATGTGATTTTTGGTGGGGGTGTGGTACCCACAGTGGATAAGAAGGGGAGAAGTGAAAATACTTTGTAATGTGAATAAATGTTAACACGGTAGCAATTGGGATGCGTGCATTTACAGACCTGGGAAGAGAAAGTGGCTTGATCAGGATTTAACATTTTGCCCTGACATCAGTGACTAGTTTGTGAAACTTGATCAAATGCTAACATGTTACAACTTTGTATGCCTGCTAGAGCTGCACAATATATCGAAAAAATATCGATATCGCGATATTGGGCCTTGCAATATGCATATCACAAAGGCACGCAATAAGTTTTCTATGGAATTGTATGCTTTTTATATGAATTTGACCAGTCAGATGCTAACTAAAATGTGCATCGTCATTCAATAGTTGAAAATGATCAAGACATAATTACAATTAATTAACTAAGATTACATCAAGGTTGCTTATTTTGCCCCATGAAAAATGTTTTTCTTTCGTTAGGTAATAAAAATGTAATTTCTTTAGGTACATGTTAAATATCGCAATAATATCGATATCGCTATGTTCAGCAAGTATATCGCATATCGCATGTTTTTCCAATATCGTGCAGCCCTAAATTGCCTGCCATATAACAAGTTTTTGATCTGTCGTTATTTTCTCGGTAATGGAAAATTAGTAAGGGTGTCACGATTTCGATTTTTTATCGAAATCGATCGAAATTACGTCACGATTTCGAGCATCGAAATAGAAGAGAGGACACACGATTCGATGCCCCCCCCCGCGCCCGCCGCCACCGCCGCCACCGCCACCTCCCAGGAAAGCAAATGAGACGCAGCCATTCAGCTACTAGCTAACGGCACTTGTTAGCTGACTTCTCCTGCAGTCATGATGGCAAGCGCGGACAGACACAGCAATGGTGCTTCAAGCCGCTCCCGCTTCTCTCGTCACCAGTTTGGAAACATTTTGCGTTCCCGGTGAGTTATGTCGACAACGTTCACGTTGTCGATAAAAAGACCACAGTTGCAAGATATGCTATGTGCGCGTACTGTACTCGGCCACGGTGTTACGCCCGGCTCGTCAAGGGGAAGGGAAGTAACACAATAACAGAAAATATAGAGTAGATAAACACGGGTCGACTTTAACATCTGAGTAGTTTTAATTGAAATTTCAGGCAGGGGTTTGACAAGGGAGTGAAAGTGGAAGGTGAACAAATAATAACCGCATTTGACAGAACTGACAGAACGGAGGAGAAACAATAACTAATAGGGGTATAATACACGGATACACAATAGCGTCGCGCTGGCACAGTCGTCCAATCGGAGTGTCGCGCTGGCACAGTCGTCCAATCGGAGTGTCGCGCTGGCACAGTCGTCCAATCGGAGTGTCGCGCTGGCACAGTCCTCCAATCAGAGTGTCGCGCTGGCGCATTCAAACTGAATGGCCCGAGCCGCCAGCCGTAACAACGGGAAACACGACAAACATGACGGGACATTTACGCAGGCATCACAAAGATTTAGATTTATCAAATTCAACTAGAAGTGGGAAAACAACGGTCCAACCAACTATTTCATCCTCATTTACAGTGAAACTTCCACACACTTCAGCTCGCGCGAAACGCCAGATCCATAGGTCTATTTATAGCAGCAGACCTGCAGCCTTGGAAAACGCTGGATTCAAACATTTAATTAGTGTACTTGAACCACGCTACAGTATGCCCAGCAACTGTAAATGTTGGGATATAGTTTGTTCAGGCTGTATTTGTTCCATGACTTTGGATACAATATATTTTTTGTTGTTGTTGCACATTGCACATTATTTTAAGAGGAACGCACAGCACACTGTTGTAACCAAAAACAGTCAATAGATGGCAGGCACCCACTGTGACTTTTTGTTTTTGTTTTTTTATTTTTTATTTTACACTTCAGTAAGAACAAGACGGTTAACTTTATATTGTAAATAAATTCTTTGAATTTGATCATTCCTGCCTAATGTCAATTATCATATATTACATAAATTTACACAAAAATAATATGGAAATTGCATCACCTATATGTAGCCGATCTTTTGAAATAAGATTTACTGTACAATGAATAGAACCAATGATCATAGACTAGCCTTAGCCTACAGAAGCATATGCCTCTGTGTTATAAAGTGGGGGAGCGGAGAAAAAAAAAAAAAAAAAAAAATCGAAAAAAAAATCGAATCGTGACCCCAAAATCGAAATTTAAATCGAATCGTGGAGTTGGCGAATCGTGACACCCCTAAAAATTAGCAAATGCAAGTTGCAATGCTACAAGATGGCCACCTGAGTGGAGGAAGCGTTAAGGCCCATTGATTTTTTTTTAGCTACCATTTTTAATGAGAATGGATAAAATGCTAACATTCACAGTTGGTATGCTAACATAAAGCTGATTGCCCTCCATTCTGATATTGTTAAATGAGAATTGATAAAATATTTTCCCTGTATTCAGGTACTTTGTAATGTGAGTTGATGAAATGCTAACATGCTAACAGTTGCGATGCTAACATAATCACAAAATAGGAACCTACCTGAGTGTAAAAAAAAATTAGTGCTGAAGACCTGACAAAAGTGTACTTATTTCACATAAATGTTTTGTATCCTTTGTCTAATGAGAAGCAGTACAAACAACACAGACTAAAACTAATGAAGGCAGAAAAAAATTGCACAAAGTGACTCAACTTCTCCCTGCTTGGCTGCATCGATGTTTTAATTACTTGACTGATGAACGCTAATTATATCAGCACTTGGCTGATTAGCAGAATGCCAATAGAAGAATGAAGGGTTATTTGCCGGGTTTGTTTTTACTTATTAGAGAAGGAAGGGAAAACTAAATTGCTCACTTTAGTGTGACTTTAATGTTGAGAAATGCAGTGGAAGTCCAGAGCCTTGAAACTACGTCATAAAATTTTGAATTTGATCCAAACACTCTGGGGAAAAAAAAATAACTTTGGATTCTAATCCGATCCTCTTTCCTCATTGAAATAGTTTAACGTGTCAAAGGATTTTGGATAAATTATTTTTTTTCTTTGGCGTTTTTCCATTAAAAAAAATTAAAATAAATAAATAAATAAATACATAAAAATACTTTGGGGCAGCTCATATTTCAAAAGAAGGGCCATGGTGGCAAGCTTGTTTCTGCACTTGTTTGGGACCACTAACATGGGGACCCTAAAACAAGAACACTGAAATGGGGACACCAAATGGGTACTTAAAACTGAGACTCCAAGATGAATACCATAAAACAGCAACATTGAAGCAAGGACTCAAGAGCCAACAACAAATGAAGATCCTCAAATGGGGACCCTAAACAACCTTTCACTGTAGTTAGTCACGCTTTTACAACAGTTTATGTCCTGATATTAACAGCTTGTTTTCAATACTAAAATTCTGACAGTTTTGGTTGTATAATGAAGCCCCTAAAATTGAGTACTTAAGACAGGGACAATAAAACAGGCACCCTGAAATGTGTACCCGAAGACAATGACCTTAAAACATGGGCGCTAAATTGCAATAGCCATTTCTATCACACTTACATGATTTATTTCATCACATAATTTGTGCCAGTCTACTTGGTTTTAGACTAAATTCAGAATATTATCATTGATCATCGCATGTATTCCATCATTCCACCTACCTTGTTGTGCTGTTTCAAGGCTGTGATGTTGTGTTGTTTTTAATGACGCCAAGCCCTTCATGCTAGACAACGTCGAGAGAGGTGATCAATTCTCATTCCGCCTCAGAACTCATTATAGGCCTCATCGGATAGCTCATTGCTGCCCTCAACTTTTAGTCAAGGGCACTGGGAAAGTGACAACGAGCTGCACTCGGCAAAAAAAAAGGTGTAAACAAAAGGCGGTGGCGCGGAGCTGACGGGATAATGCGGCATCCTTGTGGCCCGACGTCATTAGTGCGTGTTTGCGCACAGGGGAATAGGCTGCTCCAGTCTTGTACAGCCAGCTTGTATAGAAACATCTATACATAGAAACACATTTCCACTGAGCTCATTCTGGTACTTCTCCTCAGTGAACCTTTTGTACGAGAAGAAATCCTAGCTCAGCATTCCAAAAAACCCTTTATTACTGCTTGTAAAAGCTGGCATTTTTCCATCTTTTACCCCCCACTGTTGCTGTTCTGTAGAAAACAGCACTGACAATCAATGAGTGGAGCAAAGCCGAACCAGTGATCTTCCATCTTCTGAGGTAACAGAGGTCTAAAATGGGGACCCTAAATAAAGGAAAGCCTGGACCCTATAACCATAGAACCAGGCAGAAATATAATTTGTTGCAACATAGCAGTCTCTTCAGGCTGCTCAGTACAATATGGCTTTTTTCAAGGGTCTTTCAGGTTCACAATGATGCGTTTCAATTTTCAAAAGCAGGTGCTACCAGGTGTTTCTTGCATACAGCATTGTAGCATTTGAGGTTCAAGGTTAGTATAGTTGAGGAAAAGTTATAAAATAACTAAACTAAAATAAAAAAATAAAAAAATCATGAACAAAATAGAATAATAACAAAAATGCTTTTAAGAAAACAAATACAAACTGAAATTGCGTCTTACGTTTGTAAAGCTAACTACAGTGAAAATTACCATTTTTTTCTTTTCCAATTAATAAACATTAATTTTTTTTTAGGTTATTTTACATTTTAAATAGGTTTGAATGGTGCTACTTTCATTATAAATGTAAAGTCATTTATTATGGTATTGCTTTACATGTTTGTAGAAGAAGGAAGGTCAAACAGTCCATCGAGAATTGCAGTTTACTTAATACTTAAAGGAACACTTTACTTATTGATCCATTTTTAGCAGCAAAAAGTTGCTACTTTTTCAATAATTAATTTGGTGACGTGATTATTTTTTTATGTACATTTAATAACTTTTAAACCGATGTTAAAATGAATCGAACGCCGGCATGTTTGTTACACGTGACTAAATAACCCGGATGTTTACGTCACTAGTGTGTAAACGCTACACTATGGAAGCACTATGCAACGCAGCCGTGCATCTAGCGTCAAACCCGGAAGGATTAAACCTTATCGCTTCGATCCAACACGACAAAATAACCCTACCGAAGGAAAGTCTGCCTTGGATGTGAAAGTTGTGGCGCCAGATGGTCTTTTCGGGCACAAAATAAACTTTAACGAACGAGTGAATCAGGCGGGGGGGTGGTGCGGGAGCTGCACAGGAATGGACAATCCGCTAATGAATGTGTGCTGTCTGGAAATGAAAGAACTCGAGGATCGGTTCCTTGCGGACAATCTCAACTGCCAATATCCAACAGGTAACGTGACACACAGCACGAGCAATGCAAAACGTGTGGAACTGACGAACTATTTCAGGAAAAAGAAAAAATAGTAAAATTAAATGTATCATCGTTACAGCGCCCAACCTCCCCTAGCTGTTTTTTTTCTTTTCTTTTTTTGCGTAGCGTCCCGATGATGTAAACGAAAGGTTGCAAGAAGGTTGTGTATTAACCGTGTTTATTTATAGACAGAATGAAGTAAGGAAATGCGAGACGCCGTTACCTAGGCTGGTTATCAATGGTTTGGATCCGAACGAAATTAATAGATTATGCAAATGAAAGTGGAAGGCACCACAGGAAGAACAGCGGGACAGAACACAAATGTAGTACGTCGCACATGACACATGATAATGACACTAATCCACATTCTATAAATTTTTTGGTAAAATAAGATTATGAACATGGTCAGTTTGTTTAGTATAAACAACTTACGAGCTAATAAAACATAACGTCCTCGTCCCCGTACTTGACGATGTTCACACTCAAATGAATTATGAAATAAAACAGTCCGTGCAGTATAATAACCAATGCCCCCCCACCCCCGAAACATGCCTACCTTTCGCTTTAAATTTGCTTCGCTTCTCCGAGATCTTTCAGTGGCCGTAGGTAGGGACTCGATTTGTGCCGGCTGTTGGTGACAGTGAAGGCTCCGTGTTGCTAGCAGTTGCGGAAATAGCCGCCAGAGATCCTCCATCGGCTGGATTATTTCCCACGTCTGGTTCTTTAAAGATACTCGGTACTGCGTTGGGCTTTAGTATTAGGCGTGTGGCGTACCCCATCTCAAATTGTAACATATTTTCTTAGTCCTCATGCCTGAAATGTTCGCTGCGCGCACGCCTGCTTGTCCTTCGGGAGGTTGACAGCACTTAGCAAACAAACCATTGTCTACTCAAGTCGTTTTTTTTTTTTTTGTTTTTTTTGTTTTTTTTAAGGGGGGTCTCGCGGGTTTTTCCTTGCCGACGCCTTGCAAAATTTTGCAATACACAAAGGCATAAGTGACAGTTTGTGTCCTCCTTGTTGTTATGTCTGCGTGAACTACTGTTCGCCAAGCGAGTATACACACTTGCTACTAGGGGTGTTAAAAAAAAAATCGATTCGGCGATATATCGCGATACTACATCGCGCGATTCTCGAATCGATTCAAAAAGGGCAGAATCGATTTTTTTTTTTTTTTTTTTTTTTTTTGCATGGAAGAATGTTATATGAACGGAACATTAAGCCTTAATATTTTATTTTAATGCTGTTCAAACATGAAACAGATTACAACCTCTATAAGACTGAAATTTCAGATAAATAAATAATACATTTTCATATAAATCTTACACTCTACAAGCTTACTGATTAGTATTTTCTAAATTTGAATGAAAAAAAATCGCAACAATCGACTTATAAATTCGTATCGGGATTAATCGGTATCGAATCGAATCGTGACCTGTGAATCGTGATACGAATCGAATCGTCAGGTACTAGGCAATTCACACCCCTACTTGCTACGTCACCACTCGGGGGCGTTCCAACACGGAAGTACTTCTATGTTGAAGAAAAGTTAAATAAATCAATATAAGGGTGTATTCTTCAGCTCTTATGCATTTTTCGTAGCTAAACTAACTATTTACTGCCGATCAAGCCATACATGTAAAATTAAAGGAGCCTTCCTTTAATTTTGCCTTTTGCTCTTTTTGTAGTAGTGGCAGTTTTCAGATTGAAGCCGGAATGTGTTCACCTGGCCTCTCACCTCAGCACTTCAAAATCAGCGTCTTCTCTCGTACTCATCTCAGCCTCATGATAGCCTGAGAAATGCCAGCCACGCTCTCATCAATATGGCCCGCCCGTGAGAGTGATTTTTTATTTATTTTTTTCTTCCGAGAGCTTCAAAATGGATGAAAACATCAGAGGCCATCATGTTTTGTAACAGTGTCCATTTGAAAGTGCTTGGCGTGGCCACACTGATGTCATAGTGTGATACATTCTCCTCATTTGGCTGTAAAAACCTCCTTTTAGAGGTTGATGATGATTTCATACCAAAGATTTGCGGCAGTATTCACATCATAATTTTACAATAAGTCATTTTAACATGTTCAGCCTTCATTAAACTAACGTATGGCAAATATTTTGAATATGATATGATTGTTAGTGACAGTTATCAGAAACTAGCACCTATTTTATACATCCAACAAAGATCAATCAGATCGTCACCCCAGCCTAAGTGCCAAGTCTTGGGCAGAGAAACTCCGTGTGGAACTGGTACCAAGTAAATTAGCTAGATTGTGATGTTACATTCCTGCAAAATGTACAATGCCTTAATTATGGACATGTTTTCGTAATAAGGTATCTCATGAAATATTTACTTGGTTGTTTAATTTTGTGTACAATGCATCTCCTTCAAATCAAGACTGTGGTTGGAACATGTTTTTTTCCAGTGTCACAGAATACCACAGACTTCCCAAGCTATTTAAAGTGTTTCAGGAATTTTTCCTAGTGTCACCTTGGCTTACTCATGTCAACAAGTTACTCACCAGCTCAAAAAATACACAATGATCGTCATGCCAAACATTCTCAGAAAGCCAGTCTTTGAGTTGGAAATTTTGGAAAAAGAAGTACGTCGCTTTGTTGTCTTGGATTTATGTTTACGCCCCATTCGCCTCTGCTTCTTGGCGTGATGTCATCCCGTCGAAAAAACACTGGAAAGCCTCCGATATAATTTAGCAATCCACAAAGCTCGTTGCATAAACATCGCTATGCCGTAATCCAGCATTATTGAATATAATAACTAGTCATGGTTTTGGGGTTTTATAAACAGCGGGCTCAAAAGTCATAGGATGGCCTTTTATAACCACCCTTTTCCACAATCAAGCTTACCCGCTGTCTTTTCCAATTGTGTTGTCCCAACAAGCTCAGTGAAACAACTACACCATGTCACAATTGGCCTCAGATGGGCACTCTCGACACATGTCATCCATTTTGTTTAATGACAGCACGTGTTGCCTGGGGGAGTCCTGATGGTTAGGTAAATTCTCACAACCCACTGATTAAATGGATGCAAGAAATCGGCATGAGGCTCTTCTTTCCACGAGCCAAATCTATGCAAACATATGCTTTACCCGAGCGGTATTTTTCCACATCATAGCGCTGCTTCTTCATTCCCTTGCTGTTATTTCTTTGTGATGGTCGGTAGGAGGTCGCCAGACGTCCCGCCGGCTTGTTATTTCCGAATTGGAGTTTCTGCTTTACGGGATGGAACATTTTTCTTTACCCACGCTGTAAATCTAACATGAAGCTAGGAGAGGAGGGACTAGATATGGATATTTTGATGTGTTATGTCCTAATCTTGATATACACCCCGTAGAAAAAGCGAGGCATAATCGTCTTTCGGGTGAAATTTCAGGTTAAACTAAAATAAACTTTAACCTTTCGAGCTGAACTTAATTTGACCTTCTTTAAACTTTAAACAACCAGCTTGACCAAGTAAATCTTTTTTGAGCGGCCTATTTCCAAAAATGTTTTTCCTCATTCCTGGTTTAAAAAACAAAACTGTAATTGGACCTAATGATTTTTTTCATGTGACCTAAGTTTTTTGGAACAAAAAGACAAACGTGTGTATGTTGTAGATCCAATATGTCTGTATATATTATGAATTGCAGGAATTCCAACCTGGTGTAAATGATTTTCCACCTAAAAAAAAATAATCAAATGCCTTCACAAATTCATGTCAATGTGCAGTTTGAGAAAGTCATCCACTGTCTGCAATTGTTTGCCATAGCTCACTCACTCCAGGATTTAGGAAGTGCTCCCTTCCTGACAGGAAGTGTTTACGGCTTGGCGACATTCCCTTTTTAACTCGACAAGTCTGTGCTCGCCCCTGCTAAAATATATAACCAAGGGTTAAATGTTCACAGCTGTTCCGACTGGAGCAAAACCCCGGATGTTGAATAGAGTGACAAATAGCGATTGCCCCGTGGCGGTTGCACGCACCACTGATGACGCCGGCTTGTGGGAACAAATTAGCAATTGTCGCTTAGATAGATAGAGCTGAGCTACATCGGAGCGATTTGAGACTACACCCTGTCTGAGCATCGTCCATTAATGTCTGCTCAAGAGGCTGTCTGAGGCCATGTTTCATCATCAATGTCCTCAAAAAAAAAAAAAAAAAAAAGCTTTGTTTACCTTGTAGTTCTGTGATAATGTTCTTGTTGATGATGTTGTATTGTAGTGCCCTATTTTCAGCCCAATATGACCCAAAACTTCTCAGTATGCGTCAGCATCCTGGCATGTTAGCTCTCTCCCCTCTTTAAGCCTACTCATGCATTGTCAAAGAAGAAAAAATGCAAATTAGCATTTCCCTTGTAATTACAGCGCATGTGGGATTAACATAGTTTATAACTTTTCAACATTCCGCTGCTGCACCAGCACTATTGTACTGCGGCAATCCCGCCAATAAACCTATCACAGGGGGTCCAGGGAGGTGGCAAAGGAAGGAAATTGGGTGCCGTCGAGCGTGTCGCCAAGTACTTCATCTTGAATATCTATCGTATATTAAAGGAACTTTTTATAAGGCGCAACCCAGATCCTCGGCTCTCTTCTCGTGTGGGCTGAAGCCCTAAAACTGGGTCTAATGTTTTAAAATCCTAAAAATTCATGCTCCAAACTCTGGAGATGGTAGTGATGTGTGTGGGGGTGTGCGTGTGTGTGGGTGTGAAACTTTAATCAACTGTCTAACAATGTAAAAGAAGAGGTTCAGCTGCCATCAGATGAAGTCTTTAGAAAAATGGTCGATCATATTCCTGCGGCGTTCTGTGATTGATTGCTAGTTGCCTATCGCTTCACCTCTCTATGTAGTACACTGGTTGACTAACCACAATCCAAATTTAATTGTCTGACTTGAAGTCAAACTAATGTTTGAGAGTCATGAATTGACTGCACATCAAATGTTTGTCTTGGTTGATTCGTTTGGCATTTGGCAAGCAAATCAAGATGAGGGCATTCTCTTGTGCTTAAGAATGCGACCAACAACATTTCTTGCCGTCACTGTGGTGGGACCAGAAGCTGCCAACGGCTACTCATTTTCCACGTACACACAGCACGACGGATGTCTTAAAACAGTACATAACAGTGGGAATATAGGTTTGTGGATGAGGAGAAATGTTGATTAGCGGGAACAATATCAATGGGGGAAGAAAAAAAAAAAGAATGTTGTTGTCAAACTTGACATGTATTGTATTCTATGTAGAATTGTAGATGTCACAGGCAGTCTACAACCATGGATGAGAATTATGGTTAGGCGTTAGATCAATAGGGGGTTTGACAATTTGACCAAAACACTAAGAAAGAATGTACCATGTATTTTTTTTTTCAAACACTTTCCAATAGATGAGATGCAGCTGCAGTTTGCATCTGCGTAGAGGATGACCTAGCTGCACTCTAAATGTCATACAAACCATTCAATTACAGCTTGTGCCGCATGGATATTTGGGCAGTTTGTTACCACTGGAGTCTGGTCAATGATATCACAACTCTGGAAGCTTTCCTATGCAAACTACGCTCTACTATAAACATGGCTGCGGTATTAAGGCTGCCCCACATAGGCAGGAATGCAAAGATCTGAAGCACGGACGTTGAATGTGTTCCTAATCTCAAAGTGGGAGTGGGGTTGGTAATAAATTTGCTGTAAGTGTTGCGGCACAGATGTCTCTCAGGGAGATGAAACTAATGACTGCGCATGTTCAACATGGAACCCTTTCAACATCTACCAAAAATGTACTCCTTGGGCCGAATTGCAACTAAAATAGAAGAGACTTTTTATGAATAAATTAGCGGTGCACGTGCGTAAGAGCAGCAAGCCTGTGACCTTGCTTTTATCATTGCCCCCCACCTCTTAAATCACTGTTTGTTTTGCTTGACAGTCTCATCCACGTGCCCACAAAGCGCTGCGCTGAGATGATTCCTCAATTAGATTAAAGCAAAGCAAATGAATTCACCTGCAAAAAAAACAACCCACAGTTGCCCTCAAGTGAAGTGCTCGCACAGCTTGATTGAGAAAAATGTCTTCATAGCAAATACAATAATATGATTATCTTCTCGAGTCTTTGAGTAGGCCTTTAGAGGAAGGACGTAATTTTCCCAGCTAGAATGTTAGAGCAGCAGTTGTGATGCTTTTGGAAACGTATTCCATAAAGTTCCATTAAAGTCGGCTTTGTGTCGGTGGTAAAACGCAGTCCTGTGCGCCATCTGCCCAATCTGTCTGGGAGATATTTAATGCAGTTCAGTCCTTTGCAAAGGGTGCTGTGATTAATGGTAACTAGACTCGCCGCTGACAAACACAACAGTACTGATAGCGGGTATTGCATTGTGCCAAATGATTTACATGAAATGGCCAAGCACTTTGTGATATGGTCAGTAGTTTGGAGACAGCCATCTTAATAAGGTCATTAATCAATCAGGGCAGTTTTAAGTGTTGTTTTAAAATCACACAATGGGATAGTGGTAAGCACATTTTCCTCACAGTGAGGAAATCAGTGTTTGTGATTGTTTGTCTACATTTTCCCTACGATTGACCGGCGACCACTGTACCTCTTTTGCCCAAAGTCAGTTGGGATAGAATCCAGCTCACACCTGACTCTGAAAACTCGGCGTATAGAAAATGGATGCATTATTGAAAAGTGTGTTTTGAAAAATTGTTGTGACTAGTCAAGAGCTAATTGCCAATTGTTGCTTGTTAGCTACACGTCAAACAGATCTCGGCAAGGCCCAAAATTCGTGTTCCAAACAAGCTTCACTCACACATGCCTGATGACCTTTTCAGACTATTCCATGTTTCCAACTTTGTGGGAAATGTTTGGGAAGGCCCTTTTCTGCTCCAGAATGACTGACCTCACTAAGATTCATCCAGATGAACAGACAACAAGTCCCACAGCCACACTACAAGAATCTTGTAGAAAGTCTCCCCACAAGAGTGGATGGAAGCTGTTATCACTGCAAATTGCAAACAAACTCCAGCTCCCATTCTCTCTTTCTTTAGCTGTATGGCCGACATTTGCCACGTTTCTTTTCCATATCACCGGCTTGGATCACGTGTACTTATCTTGTTGGTTTTCAAAGTGGTACCGCCGGACGACACATTCAGTTTTTGACAGACTCTAGAGGCCAATTTTTCCTGGAAACCTGTGACTAAATGATGATGCTCAGAACTTGAACAATTTGTCAACTGAATATATCTTAATTCAACTTCATAAGGTTACGCACGACTGCTGTTCAAATTTGGATTTGTCTGACTTTAGAGAAGGGGGTTTGTGTGACTTCAGAGTCTTAATTTTCCACGAATTCTTGACCTCATTCAGGGTAACGTAGATGTGTCTTAAACCTATATCCTACTGAGGCGGTGAACATTTGCAAGTGTTTGTGAAGCTAATGAATATTGCTTTCTCGTCAGGGTCCTTCAGCGTTCGTTCAAGGTCGCAACATTTTCTAAACTTTCGCCGGACATTCCCCAAATGTTTTCATGACATTTCTTGTCGCAAGGAAATTTTGAACATGTTTAAAAAAACAAAAAAAAACAAGAAAAAACATTCAAACTATAGGCGAATGTCAAGCGAACGTTGCGACCCTGAACGAACCCTGACGAGAAATCAACATTCACTACCTTGGCAAACACTCGCAAACGTTCGCCCACTCAGTGGGATATGGACATTGTGAATGTCAACAGCTGTAGATTGTCAGAAAAAAAAAAAAGACCAAAAAATGTCTCCCATCTTGTCTCTCCTTTGTCTGAACGCTTCTGATGTTTGCTTCTTTTGCATCCTGACAAACAAAACCACAGTAGTGCCAAAAAAAAAAAAAAAAAACTTTCAAAGGCTATAATGCAATTGAGCTGCTAAGCACTGTGTTGGATCGGGCAATCAGTGGCTGAAATCCCTTGTGGCATGAAACATAAATCACACACACCAGTCTCTCTCTCTCTTCTCTCTCTCTTTCTCTCTCTCTTTCTCTCTCTCTCTCTCTCTCTCTCTTTCCCTCCCTCCCTCCATTGGATAGCCTGATGACTTTTCTGCCATTCCCAGCGGGGCTTCAACCTTGACGAGCTCCACTCAATCCCTGCTGCTGCCTCCGCGGAATAAATGTCACACTCTCGTCAGCACAACTGAGGCCCGTCTTGGAATTTGTCTGGTTAACACGCGGCTCATAATTACTTGAAAATGTCCAGACTGTCGAAAAATAAACCATCAGCAGAGCATTTCTTAATTAGAAGTGCCACATCGCCAAGCCCATGAGCTCAAATGACAACTAATGCAACTATTCCGATTTTTATCTCTCTCCAGCAATATGCTGTGTCTCGCTCCCGTAAGTGCTCAGAAGGACAATTCCCGTCCATGTTTTCTCCCATGTAATGGAAGCATGAGAGTCTCAATCGAATTGTAATCGGAGAAGCACTGTGGTCGTCAAATATTGAGCCAAAGTGGCAGGTGCCAGTTGTATCTTGGTCGCCTCGCTAATGGTCTCCCTCTGTTGCTGTTGATGCAAAGAGGGCTTCATTGGCTGAGCGCTGCAGCACATTTCAACAAGTTTTGCCCTCGCCAGGGAACAGGCGAATATAAGAAATGGGGTTTCAGAATCTGGGTTAGCAACAAAAGTAATAGACAGCAGTACCAAGGGGACGTGGCTTAATCCTTTGCAAATATCTTATATTACAATGTTGCGGTGAATTCCAACCTTGAGACGGTACAACGGCCATTCAAACTGAGTTTTTGAAGAACTTTGGAGAAGGGCTGATATGGATAAAATAGATATTGATATTTATGCCAAATATCAATAGGACTTTGAATTCAGTGAAAACTTACGCACTGTGCCACATAAAATTGTTGTGCTGCCTTGCCTCGGTCGTAATTTTTGCTAATTGAGTACGACCTGTATAACACCTTGCTCTGGTTTAGATCCTCTTTTTTTTTTTTTTTTTTTTAATCCTGAATACATCCAAATGATAGAGGATGACTTATTTCTTGCCACTTTAACCTCTCACGCTTTACAAATTCCCCGCTGTGTATGAAGTACAGTACTTGCTTACTTAAGAGTAGACAGCTTCAGCTGTCATGCCACGGCCAACATGAAATGAGGTTTGTGATTGGCTTGCTTTAGTGGTGCATTTAAGGGAAAGCATAAAAATGTGCTGTGCATGCAGTTTGCAGTTACAGACAGGGAAAATCTATATTGTTGATTTTGAAATTTTAATTTATAATTCAATCCATATGTAGATACCAGTGCAGTAACGATATGTTGTTCAGCCGTACTTTGGAGGTCGATTTTGCTCAAATCTTTTATTTAAACCTGATTTGTATGGCTGTTGATGCTTGAATGATGAAGATTCCATAAATATGCTCATTCTCAGAATTCAAATTTCGCCGTTCAAACTGGTACTTTTGACTTTAGTGTTATTTTTCCTGATACTGTTGGTCTAACCATGAATCGCACAACTCATGCTTGACTGAATGATAAATATTTGATGGTGAAGACCATCGGAGCTTAAGTAGTTTGTCCATTAAATACTCTTAATTGAACTTTGCATTGATGATGGCCACTCCAACTCTGCATTTTTGAATGACTTTAAAGATATTTTTGTTCTGAAAATGTTGGTCGATCCAAAAGTGACAATCATCCCAATCGAGAATTTTGTTTCATTTTCTTTTTTTTTTTTTTTTTTTAATTTTGTCTGTCAACTATTTCACAAAGAGATTTCAGGAAGTGGAACTAATTAAATATTGTCTATAGATTATATTATTTGTAAATTCTCCAATTAAATACTTTTTACAAGGCCAATGTATTACCTGTTTGAGTTTCGACTATCCCCACTGTGCATTGAAGCCCAACAGGCTTTGATTTCATGGTGAGTTTTACCCTTGGCTGTAGTCCCGGCGCACCCTGGCCCTCAACGAGGCAGATGGTGCGTCCCCAGGCGATGCCGGCTCGCCGCTCGCAGCCTCATGCTTTCTCCTGCTGTCAGTTGGTCATTAGTGCCACAGGACCGGACGGACATTTTGGAGCAGTTTGCAAATACGAACCGGCTCATCTACATCGACTAGTTATGAACGAGGCAAATTGATGGGGCCTTTCAGACACTGTTGAGTATAGTGATTGCCGGTTCAGTTATTATGTGGATAAATTATTAACACCACCACGCTGCCTACCAGTCGACAACAAAAGAGTCGGTTCTAAATGCATTGAAACTGGCAACAAAATTGGTCATTAAAAACATAATATGGGTACATTACACTTCATTGAATAGAAAGCCAAATGAAAATAAATTTCTGGAAGTTTCTGGAACTGTATGTATTTTATGTAACTGAATGGGTTGAAACTGATTGACCGTCTGTTTCATTTGCTTTTCTTTGAAACAACTGCTTTAAGTTAACGCTACTGACTTCAAAATAGAAAAAAAGAAACTGCTGAAAATAATTAGACATTTCTTGGTTCAGTCAGTCTCAAGTTTCAAGTAAATTCCATATTTGTAAATAGTGGCCTGGAGGTATTTAATGATTTAAATGAAGATTGCAATCTATTAGGGGGGTGAACTTTAGTTAAAAAATGTTAGCAGCAGCTTTATTACAATTCATATCAAGTGACACTGAAGTTCAAAACTAGGAATGATATGAAGAAGCACTATGAAATGGTAGGAAACGAGGTAGACTGGGTGTAACTAGTCTGTCACTTAACTCCATGGAACATAAACATGGATGCCCACAACATTGGAGAGCGACCACGTTAGCATCCAATGAAAACTGATTGTGGTTAGCGAACATATCCTGACATAATATCCACAGTACGACACCACACTTTATTTAAATTGAAAGACTTCTTGCGTGCTGCTGTTTCTGTTTGCAAGTCAAGTTCAAGAATGCACTAAATGTTTTGTAAATTGGACAACAAGCCTGCCAGCCCATTTCAAGGGATGGCCTCTACTTGTGGAATTACGAGGCGTAATTTTGATGTTTATGTCTACTCGACTGTGCGGTGTCTCCTGCCTCACACACTTGGGAGCTGTGTGTCTCAATTGGGACATTTCTTTTGTTGAGTTTTCATTTCAAAAATGTGTGTTTGATTACCGTAATTGATGACTCTAAATTGTCTCTTGGTGTGAATGGGAGTTAAATGGTCATTTGTCTATATGTGTCCTGAGATTGACTGGTGACCAGTTCAGGATAAACCCTGCCGCTAGCGTTTTTCAACATGCATCAGCCTTCACATTTGTTTCTGGACCAGTCAGGCTGACACCCACGGTTAAATGAAATGCATTTGAAACTGAAATTGAATCAAATTGCTTCCGACCATTCAAATTAGTGGCTCAGCTGCTGCAAAAGCCTGTTTTTTTTTTTTTTTATTTATTTTATTTTTGCCTTCTCAATATCAGCAGCTGTATTAGACAGTGTCAATCTGAAAACCCATTTTGATTACTCGGGAAGGCAAAGCACTTTTTTTTTTTTTTTTCCCTTTCGAATATTGCAGCTCTTGGAGATTTTATAGCTAAACTCGCCGCTCAGGCACCGTTTGAAGGCTGCTGGCAAGGTTTTCATCGCTCACTCGTCCTTCGTTTGTCCAACGCTAAGTCAACAGGAAAGGCAAAGATGATGTCATGCTTTTGGAGCAGCTCCGCCCGTAACTCAATCAATGATGCTGTTGTTTCCTGAAGCATGCTCAAACATCCTGCGGCTCAGGAGGATCCATAACAAGGCAGTAGAAAGTGTTTAAAGACCTTGAGTATAAAAACATATCTTTGATTTGCAGTTAGAGTGGAACCTCTCGTCAAACACAATCTGTTACATTTTTTTTTGTTTCTAAACAATTTTCTTACTGAAAATAGTTACATTTATCCATTGATGTGTAAAAATGTACCTGTATTGACAATGATATAACATTTTATCATTGTAATTGTTGTACAAGTGTACAACCAAAAGTTAAAAACCATAAATTCTTTGTAGTCACCATTTAAAAACATGCAGAGAGAGATCACTGCTTGTCCTTGGAAGGTAAGTCTTTTCATACAAGTAATATTCACATCCTATTTTGCTATGTTCATTTTGTTCATATTGTTAACTTATTTTGACGACCAATCGGGAGACACATGTCTACTGTAGCATTGAACTTTGAAAAGTTGAGATTTGGGATTTGCACGTCTAGTGGGATGTAATGTACGCCGGTTGTTTTGTACGATTTTTGCTGCACATTTTTTTCACGAATATTTGGCCGAACTACCAGGTGTCAAAGATTTACAGTTCAACTAACTCTCAAGGGTTTTCCTGAGGTCTCATGAGATTTGCATATATCTTGGATTATGGTTGTTTGAACAAATTTACAGAAAAAGGTCTTGAATAGTAGTGCTGCCAGGGCGCGCCAACTCTTACAAGTTCCGCCATGCCCAGTGAAAACCTTTACAAAGATTTAAATCCACCAGCACATAAGTCCAAGTAATGTTATGCCAACAGGGAGACAAATTACATCACTTAGGGTGTTTTTGTGGGCCATGGCCTCCGACCTCGAACCACTCCATTGAAGTACCACAGTCGGATGGGAATTGATGTGATTCATTATGTTTTCATAGTGAGGGTTACTTATTCTTGGGTCTGGGCTGTGTAAGAGCTTGGTTTGGCACACAAGTTGCCATTACTGTTGCTTGAGCTTTCATGCTAACTTGTGACAAGGCGGTAATCAAATTACGATCATGATTGATATTTATTTTGCTAAGAGATTTGCGGTCGTTTGGGCTCTGAGATTGTTGCTTGTTTGTGTTGCAGATTTTTTTTTGTTACCTCTATTTGCGAGAGAAACATATGTATTTTATTTTGTGGCACAAAAACAAACCAGGTCCGTGTTTGTGCTGGACTTGAAACTCACAGAAGCATAACATTTGAGGAACCCATAATTATGTTGCGGCAGAACAAGGCCTACTTATTTTCCCCAAAACAGATGGAAAAGGGCAGCATTGGAAGATAGGGGATTTAGCACACAGTAGCTGCGAAGAAATTCACCCATTGTCCTTCAGTTACTATTCACGCTTTGAGCGTGTATGCTAAAGATATCAGTTTACACAATATTCCAAGAGAGTGAAACACTAAAGCCAGGTTTCTACCAAGCAGTACAATGCAGTTCAGTTTGGTGGGCAATTCCGGTCCTCGAGGACTGGAGTTCTGCATGTTTTAGAGGTTTAGCTTCTCCAACACACCTGATTCCAATGAACAGGATCATTATCAGGCTTATGCAGAGCTTGCTGATGAGCTGATCATATGAATCAGGTGTGTTGAAGAAGGGAAAACATACAAAACCTGCAGGACCCCAGTCCCCGAGGACCGGATTTGCCCACCCCTGGTGTAAATCTTTTATAGTTAGGCACAGCTCCCCCTAGCAGCTCAGTATGGTACTGACATGTAAACTGGAGTTTACAATATTTTGCTTTTTCCAATTGTCCATAAGTGTAATTGTGAGCATGAATTGTTGTTTGTCTACACTGTACGTGTACTATGAATGACTTGCAACCAATCCAGATAGGTTGAAGCTGGACCACAAGGATAAGCGCTAAAGAAAACAGATTGATGTTATTATTTTTTTCAGAGGATTATGAATGTAGTCACATAAATTGATTATTATACTCATCCCTAATATTTATCTTTTTTTACTCCCGTATATATTTCACAATCGCTGTATTGTGTTCCTGTAGTCGTTGGCAAAACATTGTGCTTAATATTGTACAGTGACTTAATCTGTGATTGGTGGATACGAGGCTAAACTGTGACTCAGTCAACCTCCAAATTGTTGGTGCTTTCCCATCTTAAGTGAAATTACAGTTAGTTATATTATGCATGATTACTTAAGACATGATAGGGTCTGTGCGTGCGTGTGTGCTCGCGTCTATCTATCCCTGATTGTTGTCTCAGCTTAGCTCCGATGAGTGATATGCTTGTTTATATTTAGTCTAAATTATTTCCCGGTGCCCATGACTCATAGGGTGTTGTGCCCGTCGTGCACACTCAGGTCGATGCATAAGCATTTGGCTGATTGGACCGATACATCAGTGTGTTTTACTAGCGCCGACATGATTTGAAATTGTTAAGTGCCTTGTTCGAGGACAGTGAAGGTAACTAGAAGCCACGTCCTGAGTGGTGATGTCATAACATAGTCAATGAATGTTATAAAGAGGCTGATTTTCAAATGCTCGATTCTATTGATTTGGTGCCATGAATAGTGCGAGACAGCTGTTTAGCCTGGAGCTTTCCTGTCGCATCTAGTTTTCTTACTAAAATAATCCCAAATATTGACACATTGTGGAATTGTGGCATGCAGCATTGACTCATGAGGGCTGCTGTCACTCCCCATGTTTCTCAGAAAAATACCGGGAGGAAGTACAGCATGTAATAGAAAGTGAACACACCCCTGTTCAAATTGCAGGTTTGTCAAAAAATGGAACCACAATAAATCATTTCAAAACTTAAAGTGATCTGGAACCATCCATTTTCTATAGCACTTGTCCTAGGATGTACAATTCAGAGTCTTCAATGAAACTAACATTTTATATTCTTGGGTATAAGGCAGGAAGCCTAAAGTCAAGAACCCTGAACCCTGGGCAGAATTGCAAACTACTAAACCATCTGCCAGTGACCTATGACTGTCTGTCAATTTCTTCCATGCATTTTCTATTGCGTGTGACACTTGTTCTCATTAGGGTCGGTGGGGAGCTGGAGCCTATTCAAGCTGAATTTGGGAGAGATGAGAGAGCACCCAGCCTAGACTGATCCCTTGTCATATGAATTAATGAAATAGTGGATAGCACAACGTCCTCATGGTCAACAAATCCAAGTTCAAATCTCTTTTGGAACATCTCAGTATGGCACCACTTGGGTATCACACATCCCCAAACCATGTACTATACTTGTCTTTAAATTGTCCATACATGTGAAGTGTGAACGGTTGTTTGTTTGTATGTGTCCTCCAATTCAGGGGTGACTAGTTCAGGATGTACCCCGGCTCTTACCCAAAGTCATCTTAAATTGACACCCTAATGAGGACAAGAAGTACAGAGACAATAGGTGTTTCATTCCAAGTAAATGGATACACAATTGGCTTGTCGAACTGTCTGTATGAGAAGTGAATGTCCAGATGAAATAATATGGAGTCTCAACAGAAAGCATTTCTTAATAGCAAGCACAAACTCCTCCACTCACACCTCACTATTAGCACCATTGTCCAAGAGGACAGATGGCTCCCCAAAGGCCTTGAATTCCTTTCAAAGGACAAGTGTTTACTTTTTAAAAATCTGTATCTTGGTGAATAAAGATATTTCACAGATGCAAATACACCTCCCGGAGGCAATATAGATGTACACTGTGTTCTTTCCAGTTTTTGGCCATGTTCCTTGGGTCTCAGGACGTCCGCCTAATTGCCATCTACTGCACAAGACTGCAATTAGCTCAGGCTCGCTGGCCGGCTGGTCGGGTATAAATCTGCCAAATTGCTTGTCCTAAGAAAGTCCAGCAGGCCTGCTTGAAGCCTCTACTTTTTTGAAAAGTGGGCTTGTCACTGTCGTATAATTAGGCCGAGTAGCATTTGCAGAGAGAGAGCGTGCTGGAAGCCCCAAGCTGGGACAATGCGGTCTGCTAGCAAGAGCATACCGCCATATGTATTACTTCATCTCATGGCCCGACTCCGCAGATGTCCAATGCACATGCCGCCTTATCTGTCATGGCAACCCTCCTGACACCGCATCGTGTTTAACAGAGCAGAAAAATAAATCTCGGCGCAATTTCACCTTTCCCCTTGTCGTATCCCCTCGCAGCTCATTATCATGGAGGACTACGCCGACCCTTTTGACGCCGAGCAGGCCGGCGGCACGCAGACCAGCACGGAGAAAGTGACCACAGAGAACGACGGATACATGGAGCCGTACGAGGCCCAGAAGATGATGGCAGGTAAGAGTGATGACGTCTTGTCCAATTTTTCATGCCCTGTCACATTGCATTCACAGTTTAGTCACTGGAGGTAAGATGAAAGGTGATGTTTATGTTTACATTATTCAAAGTTAATGCTTTGATTTCATAATTAGCTCTGTGGAAAGTGGGTATTTAAAAGCCATAAGAAATTCAGTATTATGCACACATATAATACTGCACTGTTTTGTAATCTTATCAGTGTATATTCTTAAGTTTTTGCTTAAACATTTTATCGTAAGTGATGAGTAAAAATATACATTACATCCATCCATCCATTATCTGAACCTCGTCCTCACGAGGGTCGCGGGCGTGCTGGAGCCTATCCCCACTTCTTCGGGCAGTCGGCGGGGTACACCCTGAACTTGTTGCCAGCCAATCACAGGGCACACAAACAGACGAACAACCAATCACACTCACAATCAGAACTAGGGACAATTTTTAGCGTTCAATTAACCTACCAATTCTGGTAAAACATCTTCCTAATTGATTGTTTCAACATTTAAAGTAAAATGAATTATTATTTTTTTTTGTATTCAGTTATTTTATTTATTTTTTTCACTCTGTTTGCCATATTTTTTTTTTGTCAATTGCCACAATTACTTGTATCGTAGTCCTGTGCTGTGACGTGAACATTTGTGCAGTTCTTGTTGCAATGTAATTTTGCCACACTGGGAATCACAAAAGCGCCTCCGATGGCCCAGTGCTGCTTTACCATGACAGGTGCAGTAGAGCGGAAAGCAAATGTGTGTCATTGAGGATTTGGAAACATTTCAAAAGCGGCGACTTGCCAAGAATGATATGATATCCGCTTCTAAGCGATTTACAGCAAAAAAACAGAAGAATAAGGTCGACAGTGGTTCTGAAAAAGGGTTATTTTCTGAAGTAGTACATACAAGTGGCTGCATGCTGGGATTTTCTTGGAAGACATTTTCTTTTCCTTCTCCTGAGACCACAAAAGTTGTGAATTCAGCTGCACCACATTCTCCACACTGCTTTGTCACACTGCACATTCATGCTGTGGCTGAGTAAGCAATGACAAAGAACATCAAATATGCAAACATAATCGCAATTTTTATTTTTATTTTTATTTTTTAGAACATCAAACATGGCTGCTGTTTTCCTGTCAAAATACCTGTATGCGCAACACCCAGTGTATGTTGAAATCTATTCTGAAACATCCTCTTTCAATGAGTCCTAATCTCAGCCCAATTGTACATCTTTGGAAGGAGTTGAAACATGCAGGTGGAGTGGCCACAATACCTCGGTTGACACCTTTTCAACTTCTGACACAGTCCCATCACAGATCTGCGGCTCGACAAAAGCGTGTCTCTGTGTCTCCTCAGCAATTTTCCTCTCGTGGCCTCCAGACAATCTCTTGTTTTCATCTGTCTTACTAGTTTGACCCTGGCCCAGCCGTTCCCTCAGCCGAGTAAGGAGAAGAAGAAAAGAAAAAAAAACAACACAAAGATTTATCGCCTTCTCTGAGCTGCTGGTGGCTGTAAAGAAGAAAAATCAGAGCAACTTTTTTTTTTCTTGTGGCAGCACTCGAATTAGTTTTAAATTGAGCTAGATTTGCTTTTATATTTTCTTGTCTGAGACACTAAACTAGGATGGCAGCAGTTGTCGATGTGATAAAACCAGTTTTGTAGTTTCCTTCAACAACAGACGATGTTTTTGTAGTCATCCTATTAGATATCCTTCTTCCAGTTTTGACAGAAACTTCTTGTTTTATGTGTTCAGATTTTTAAATCATGAAGCAGTTCATGAAAATGTAAACTATTAATAATATCATTAAAACATTTTTTTTTAGATGGCATATATTACTTGCAAATGTCATTTATTTAAATTTTCACTGTACACCAATCTGCAGTGTGTGAACATGGATTGCTTTAGCTCTAACACGTCTATCATTTTTCATAGAAGGTTCAGACAACCAGCCAAAGATGAACATTTCAACACCCACTTCCCGATTCACACCTCATGTCCAGGCTAGTTTTTGATTTAGCACCATAGCTATGTCATCCATAAACTCTTTCATAAAGTGGACTCAACCTGTAAAATTCAGTGGTGTATAAAAAGATAGACAGTTGTAAAATATTTTTTCCAATTAATTCAGGAGTGAAGAAGTGGGAGTAAATCGGCTTTTAATTGCCCTGTCAAAAAATAAGCGTAAAATGGAAAGGGAGTGGAAAGCAGATTTGCTTTAAAACGCAATGATGATTTCTTCATTACACAACGCGCACGCCTTAAGTACACAAAGACTGCTGTCGTGCTGGCTTGATTTACGGACGCGTTGGAGGGGCATGTCATGACTTCCTTAACCCGAAAAGGCAGCCTGGCCTCCCTGTGCAAGCGAGCTGCAGGTCCACCTGCAGTCATGCCAAGACATACACACCCTCCACCCTGTCTGTACATTTCCTGCATGTGTACAGATATACTGTACATGTTCCCAGCATGCCTGGCGTGTTTATCGTGTCTATACGCGTCAGCCATTACAATGTCAACTTTGAATGTGTGTGAGTCCCTTTTTTTTTGTGCTACCATACCAACTGTTGGCATGTTTGCATTTAATGAATTGTCATTTGAAATAGTACGTAACTCCGGAGCAAGATGTAATATCTTGAATCGACTGGCCTAACAGTTTTTGCACTCATGTTACTATCATGCTTTGTTATTTGGTGTTAGCATGTTAAGCATTTAATTAGTTTGCATTTGAAACCCAAGCTCACCATAGGGAATGACAAAATCTCAATCAGTCTGCTGTAGCACTTTTTCATCCGTATTGCCATCTTGCTATATGTCAACATACCCAGTGTTAGCATCTTAGCATTTTATAAATTATCATTTTAAATCCAACCTGGCTACAGGCTATGATATAAATCCTTATTAATCTGCTGTAGTATTTTTTTCACTCATATTAATTCATCTTGCGTCATGTTGCCATACCAAGTGTTAGCATGTTAGAAATTAATACATTTTCATTCAAAACTCACCCTGAAGTAGCAGTCCAGCAAGTGTTAGCAGGTCAGAATTGGATCAATTCTAAATTGAAATACTTTCTATACTCAGGTTTCTATTTAGCTATTTGTGAACGTCCACTGTTATATATTTGGCCGATTTGATTTATTTGACCAAATCTTACGGAACCTGGACAACTTCTATGCCACATATGAATGCTTAATGTCACAAGATATTGTAAAATGCGCTTAGGGTTGTATTCTATGTGTATATATATATATAAACTTAAAATTGTGCCTATAGGTAAATTCCTCCCTACCCCTTGTATCATTTTTCAGCATGCAAAAGGCACGCGAACACACACTCACAAATAAACACAGAGTTGTATTCACTTGTGACACACATATCCACCTTCAGCTGTCAATGTGGTCATTCCTGGAATACCACAGCAGCTAACTAATCACAGGTGGAGATGCCGGAAGAGACGCCACTTTTGGTTTGTTATTACCTTCACCTGGGAGGTAGGGTTTCATCACCATTTGTTTATGATGTATGGTTGCGCAACACAATTTTCAGGATTCTGGAAAAAAAAAAAGTGGTAGAGTATATGTTAGCATACTAGCTGTTAGCATTTTATCCAGTCACATTAGTTTTTTCAATCCTTAACAATATGTCTGAATGATTTCTTTTCTAGCTATATGGATACATTTTAGCATACCAACTGTTAACACATTACTCTGCCATCAGACTTTTGGAGCAACAGCCACTGTACATGCTTAATGTTATCCAAGCTCATTCGCTTTTGGACATAGTAACCTAACCGACTACAAGGTATGATGTAAAATATCCATTGATCTCTGAAGTGCGTTGTGTTAAATAGTTGCTATCTTGAAATTTTTGCATACAGACCTTGGTCAATCGGTCTTATCACTTTTTGTATGCAGGTTGCTATCTTGCTATGTGTTAGTGTACCAACTGTTGCCATTCCCTCTATCTCCCTGGCTTTAGCTCCTATCCACTGAGTCGTGAGATGAGTCCAAATTAACATCATAAATTGAAAGATTGTAAGCATGTTAATTTAGCATTGTTAAAGTTTCCTATTTCACTACGACCAAATAGTTAAGTTCAAATAGTTGTACATGGCAAATCGTTTGGGTTACAGGTTAGCAACAGGTAGCAGGCCCATTTAAAGTTTGTAGGTTGTTTCACCCTGGTGGAGGTATGCGATTCATTCTGCTTACATGTGCTCCGATCACACTGACATTGTTGAAGCTGTCGAGACTTGTTATGCTGACAAGCACAAGGGGCAGCGCTAGTACTGCTGGGCGAGCTTTGCGTCAAGCCATTTCTCAATGAACACACAAAAACACGCCCTTCATACTCACTCACTCAATCAGTCAGGCACAGCCAAAAATATGTGTGAGTTTTCTCACTGCAGCACAGTCCTGTTTTGCAAACAGCTCACGTGAATTAGCTCTGCGGTCCGGTCTCTCAGATTCTCTTTGCCAGCACTGAAAGTGTCTGAATATGTCTGTGGTTCAGCGGTAGGAAGTAATAAAGCACTTTCTTTCTGTATTTAAATGGAGATATCTGTCATTTGTTTTTCTGACGGCCAAGTTGCAACAGATATCTGTACTTTCCACTTTATACTTTGTCAAATAGTGTTGGTACTTTTTTTTTCAGCCTCCGTGAATAGCGACATGATGAAAAGAAAGACACAAACAAATAGAAATATATATTCTGTATTTCTGCTTGAGTACAAAGTGTGAGTACTCATTAATGTGTCCAATGCAAGTAACACTAGCGATGTGAAATATTTTAGCCATTCTCACTGTGTCAATATTGGTTTGTCCTCATGCTGCAGGTTATCGTCTAAGGGAGAGGGGAAAAACTTCATGTTTTCCACAATGGTTGACTCATGTTAGTATGTAAGATGCTTGGAAATGTCTACAGGAACACTCCCGGCGAAGCAGTGCATCCAGTGCCAAGAGTCCGAGTCATTGTTAGCCATGGAGTTAGCTGTTTCCGTTAGTCATGAGGATGTTGTAACCAAGCCTCCTGTATGCCCGGAATACTATCAGCTCAGCTCACTGACTTGACAGCTCAAGTAGTTCACGGCATTCTGCCTCTGTTGCTTCAAGATGTGATTTATCGACAATCCATTCCAGGGTTTTTCCTGGCTCAACATGTGTTTGATCACTCACATGCGCTTGTATGCCGCATCCTCTCCACTGCATCAGACAATTTTTCTTTGAACTTTGTACACTTATTTTATTGTTCTTTAAAGTTTTCTTCCATCTATTTCTTTTCTATATCGCTTATCTAGTGATGTGTGGTGAGGTTCATGACTGGTGGGAACCTGACTCCCCTGGAGTGGTAGTAGCTTAGGAACAAAACACTTCCTCTCAAGAAACATATTAAAATGATAAAACATGCATTATAGTATTGACCATGTGACAGTTTGGACTGCTTCAACCTGCCTCGTCATTTTGTCTGCTCTGGCACATTTGCGAGAAACAATCTGCCCGCTCGTGTCACATCTACATAATGTTATCAGCCAATGACTGACAGTTATTATACAATGATCTGACAGAGTGGTCCTGGATATGTAACATCAGTGTGCCATTGTGCCAGAGCAGGTGTCCGGCGCTCACTACTCTTTGTACGCCATCATGCTGTTATGTCTTTGACAATGACAGGTGGAAAAGTGAGCATTGAGAATTTATTAATCTTAAAACATGGTGAAAGTATTTGTGTTTTGTGATGTCTCCATGTGCCACATTCATACAGTAAAGTGTAAGAATTGCTGCCTTTATGAGAAAAAACATTTTCTTTTATTGTCTTTACTTTTCTTCCTACTCTGGGCTCTGCTTTCACAAGTTTAGGCCAGTCAAGTCACAACGCTGAAGCTCTTCTCCTGGTTATCATGATAATCAAAGCTATGGTCGCTATTGCCTGTCGTGACAACGGAAGCTAGAGTCGCTATGGCCAGGCAGTATATGGGGCACGGTTTACAGTAGCTCACTTTCATGAGTTAGAGCAGGCCCCTAAAAAATAGGCTAATTTTAGTGAAAGACATTCTTGAGAGATTCTTGATCCTTGGGGTCACTGACATGTTATTCAGACACTCGTTGACTGTTTTAAAAGGGGGGCGGGAGGAAATTTCTCTTTTCACTGCTGTGAGATCTTCATCCAATCTCGCTGTCATCAGGCTTTCTTTGGTTACATTACTTCACACCACAGCAACGCTCAGAAGCTGCACAGCACACTTCCCACGCATTTCACTAAAAACCCAAACACAGGTATCACAGGCTTCTTCTCTAGTGTTTGGCTGAGAGTTATTTTTTGAGACATAAAAAACACACTCCCTGAATATATTTCTCTCTAATATTTTGTTTGTTTGCTGCCATCACTTGTTAAGTATCAAGGTGGTGGATTAATGATTCAAGCGCAGTGGCTTCCAGACGAGATTCTAGATTCAATTATGTTCCTGACAAATACTGTGCAGTTGCTTAAGACTATCCTCTCTGACAGCTGAGGTGAAGAAGAACAAAATGTCACACCAAATTCTAATCTTTCTGTTTATTTATTCATTCATGCCTACAACCTTATTTATATGTAAGAACAACATACAGTATTCGGACATTTATGGTTGAGTGGCACTAGAATCTGACTGAAAGTTATTTAAAATAAACACCAATCTGACTGTGATCCAGTGGCATAGTGTGTACGTATAGCCGCATGTTATAATGTTCATAAGCACTACGGTGGCAAAAGTGACTGATTATGTGGTTTCTGGACTGACATGCACTTTCTTCTGTGAACTTGTAGTATTCACTAAAAGGAATATTATTTCCTTTTGATTCACTTTATTTTGCAGTTAACGCACCCGAGGTAACAAGTCATTGTATAGCCATCTATGAAAAATATGCATTGGGGTGTTAAAATGTCAGTTATGACAACTTGTTACTTATATTTTCGTGTTTACCCAAAGGAAAAACATTTTATGTTCATTTAGTTCCCTCAGCATACCAAATGTAAACATCACTTTAAAACCAAGGTACATACCAAGCCAAGATTTTGTGGCGTTCCGTTACACCCCCACTTGTGAGTTTCCATCTGTTGCTGTCGTGTACCTCAACAGCTGTAGCATGTAAGCCGTACACTTGCACACCCTCACTCCGAAAGAGAACTTTGTCTTACCCCGCTGTCAACAGGCCCAATGTCCTCGCTTAACTTTTAGCACAGACTCAAACACACACACTCGAGATGCTATTCGTGCCAGCCATCTGCTTCTCTGCTGATAATTCATTCTCAACAATCAACCTCAAGTCAAGTAGTAGCCTGCGACGGCAAGACACAAGCTCCGACTTGCGGGCACTTGAGGGCGAATGGATACTTGACATATCCGATGACCCGCAGGAATGCACGTATGTGTGAGCCCGGCAGCTGTGTAAACCTCTATCTTGCGTAGCGTATCAGTGCGTGCTACATCCCATGCAAAACCGCTGCATCCCCAGACGGGGTATAATGGTGTTATTAATCTTTCCTTTTAAAATGAATGACTCCAGCCCACCATGACCCGTGCCAAAGTGGCTGCCCACTCTCCCCCGCATCGCTTCCTCCTTCTCAGCCACCCAGCTGTAAGGCACAGACCTCAGCCATTCCATCCATCCATCCTTGGCTTGGCACTGCCAAGCACAGTAGGATATTGGAGGCCAGCAGGAATGTGCTGGCTAGGATGCAAGCTTCTTCTCTGTCTTGCTGCTAGAGTGCTTCTTTGTTTATATTGTGTTGCAGGTTATATGATATTTGACAGCTAAATGATGAAGCGATTCATGGTCAGCGGCTCTGTCCATACAGCTGCTAAGATGTTGACAATTACATGATAGATTATTTGGAAGCATGCCTCTCACCTGTCAAAGAAACGATGTTCATTAAAGCTGAGCAGGGTTTATCGGGTCTGTGTGTTAGTTTTTTTCAGACTGAATGCTTAGATGGCAAAGGCAAAAAGCTTCAAGATTTAGCATCGCCCAACCATCTGCTTTTGATTGGCGTTTATTTGGTAGAATTCCCATGTCAGAGTTGGAGTAATTTACTCACCTGACGTTGGTACAGAGTCTGTTTGATTCCCATTCAATGATGGTGTGAATGGTTGTCTGCCTCTGTATCTGGCCTGTGATTCATTGGGGACCAATCCTAGGTGTAATCTCTTTCGCTCAAAGTCAACAGGGAAAGTATCAAAACGACTGCTACCTAACACCCCCTTTTTCATTCACCATTACACTTTTGACGCCAAAAATTAGATGGCGTGGGCAATAAAGATTTTTAATGTAGTATTTTCCATCTATATAGGATACATGCTTCTGATCACCCAAAATGGCAACTTCAAACCAAATTGGTCGACTTCCTTTTTATTTTCATTCATGGGTTCTCGACAGTTGATAGTTGACACTTTTTCGTACGTTGATAGAATGCACATGATTACCAATTCCGTCCCAATCGGTGAAACTGGTGCCACGAGGCATCTAAATATCTGACTGCAGGATTCTGTGTTACTTTCCAAAAGTGCAAAAAACTCATTTATAGTCTTTATGCAAAATGAAAATTCTATTCTCTGTGTGAAAGAGCTCTGCGTTGTCCATCTCAACAGCCGCCTGTTGACATTTTTTCCACTTGATTTTGTTTTCACTGAATCCTCACCAGCCATTTTTCTTTTGCCTCCCTGCCTCATTTCTAAGATTGACTTCCTTTCTTTTCTACTGTGTGTGTACTGCATGTTTGCCTCAGTGCACACACGCTTTCCATCATTCTACCCCGGAGGCAGCCGCCTGGGAATCCTGCTTTCACTTCCATAGACTATGCACTAAGCTCCTTACAGGATGCTTTGTTGTCTTATAAAACAACCCCTCACTCTGTCCAGGAGCCAATTTATTTGTGACATTTATCCAAGGATGACCTTCACTTCTTTGGACACGTGCCGTAATCTGTCCTTTTAGGGCAATCCGGCCCTTATTATTACATCTTGAGTCCAACAGTTACCCTTTCCTCTTTATATTCAATGTATACACCCACTAATTGATTGTTGTATCAGCACCAATGTAAATTGGACTCTCACTTGGTTTTAAGGCAGCAAATTAATTAGGAGAGTAAACCGGCGGCAGATTACGACCTTATCAGAGCAAGTGGAGTGTGTCTTCCAAGTGTCAAGAAGCAATTACGCTGGAGGATGTCATTCATCGCGCATTAATCTGCCATACATACCCAGCGAAGCAATCGATCGTCAATAGAGTAAACAGTGGGGAAAGTGAATTCCCGTATGTTCCTACTATTTCGAGAAAAATCGAGGTGGGGGTGCGTTGTCGCACAATACTTTGGACCGTAGCGAAGATTGTCAGATGTCTGTTCAGCAAGCATCAAAGGGTTAACTCAACCTGGGTGTTTTTCTTTGGCTTTTTTGCAAAGCTTGTTGAGTTTGTGCTTGTTTCACTTATTCTTTTGCTTCTTGATGATGATGATGATGATGATGATGATGATGATGATGATGATGATTATTATTATTATTATTTTTAATTTGCTATTCTAAACTTTCGAGTTCTAACTGCTGTCACCACAGGATAAGCTCTGTGTCATTGTGTTGCTTTTGTTTGGTCTTTTGGGGACATTTATTTGCGCTGCTTACTCCAAACTTGATTTTAAACTCCCGGCACCAACTTTCAGGTTAATGCGGAAATTATTAACTTTACATCCTTGCATTTTGTTTTTCTTCGGCTTTTGGTCGCTTTTTCTTGTGCAGCATTTAGTCCAAACTTTGAAGTTCCGACCGCTTCAGATGTCAACGTACTTGGTAAGAATTAGAATGAGCACTAAAGGATTTGTGCTGTACGTTTGCCTCTTTCTTTTTTCTGAGACTATTTCAAAAACAATTCTAAAATTTTAAACACTTTTCACACAATCATTGAGTCTGATGTGATCGCTTCAATTATCTCTGTCTGCTGCTGACCTATTCATGCATATTTTTCTATTCCAAATATTTGGCAGCTTCATTGTCAACGAATATAAGACTCTTGACAGCAGCTCCATGTGACCTTTTCCCTTCATTACTTATTCCATCAAGAGGATAATTACTCTGCGGAAAGGCAAATCACGGGAAAAAGTATGGACTGCTTTTGTTTTGCTCTCATGGCTACCAGTCTCTCTCTCCACTTGCCTGTCTGTCTCTCTGCCTCCAGCTCCATCCTGTTTTTGCTTCAATCCCATTTTATCAATCATGGAATGGGCTTGCTGGTGCGGTGAGCTGAGGCGCTGGTTCTACTCGGGGGCTGGCTGCTGGGGGTTTCGGGGGGTTGTAATAGGATGGCGCGGCCTGTTAATTTGATATGGTGTGTGTGGCTGCGGCGCCTCATTAGGGCCGGTCGAGGTGCTCCATTATGAAAGGGAGGATCGCGCTGGCGGGAACAAAAAGGGATGGAAACAAGGTATGAGGGTATGATAGGTTCCTACTACTGTATCTGGTTTTTTTTTCCCCCTTTCTGCACATTTATGATAAACTTCCATCCATACCTTTTCAATATACATTTTACAAAAAAATCCTTTGCGGGGAATTTAAGAACTTTTAAGGAAATTTGAAGATCTCTTTAAATGTCCCGAGCTCCTGTTGTAATGACAGTTTTGTATTGAGCCGAATAACGCCTATCCAGAGTAGACTGAGCATGAATATAGACTTCCTGAGTCCCAACCTTACTTATGTGGACAGCAAAGTAGTTAACACTAAATCGACGTAGCTTCACGCTGATTAATCATTTCTTGAAGTAAAATGGAGGACACATTTTACTTAAAAAATGATTAATCAGCAATAATTCCAAACAATTGCCCAAACTCTTAACAGCCATCTTCCAATGACCCCATGTGTAGAGGGTGCAAGAGTGCATAAAACGTTCTAGTGCAGTGTTGTGTGCAGTAGAAAAGAAAAAAAAAAAGACTGTTTGCGATGGACTGTTTTTATTTTGCGCAGAGGAGATTGACAGCGTGCCAGGTAGTGAGATGGAAATGTTTGACGCTGGAACGCTATCGCCACTAAACCCGAGCCACTGAGAATTCATTTCCATTCCACTGTTGCATTTTCCCGACAGCTGTGTGTCGCAATGTGTGGCCTCTCTCCCCCTGTGGCCCATCGTATGACGAGATGCGGAAACGGACAGACTGAAATATTAATGTCAAAAACGAAATAAATAAATCTCCCTTTTCCAAATCCAATAAGAAACACATGATTTGGCTGTCAGAAAAATTGGCGGTCTGGCTAGGGAAACCTTGTGCATGTCGTAGCGCTGTGAATCCCACCCCACAACGTCCCTGTATAATTGACTTGTGCTCTGTATTGACTTTCTGGTGATTAAGGAAGCCTTAGCCAGACTGGAGCTCAAAGTCTGGCTCCTTGGAGGAGCTGAATGGACCTTGCAGGCAAGCCTATTTTAAGTGACCTTTGCCTCAGCACAGAAATGTTGGTTAACCTCCAGCTTGGTGTTCTGGAGTTACTAATCACTATTGATGAAACACGACAGTGGAACTTCAATTTTTCTTCTCTCAGCTCTTGAAATAGTACTTGACCATTTTTATGGAAAAGATGTCTTAAAGGGGACATATTAAAGAAAAAAAATGTCATGTAGTTGCTTGTATACAAATAGTTGGGTCACCGGAGTGTGTCACAATTCAACAATTTACATATGTATTTATGCTTGGCAAAGTGTCGGTGGCATGCAACCTGCACACAGACCCGCTAAAGTAAGTGTCAGAGGCAGCTTGGTGATGAAGTGCTGTCTCTGTGACTGAAAAAAAAATAAAATAAAAAAATCTGTCCATGCTAGAGTTGAGTGGAAAATTTCTACGTACAGTTTACAAGACAAGAAACCAAGGTTATGCCACAGAGTTTTTTTACAAATTAAAAGAATATATATTCACGCCTAGTCGGATATTGATACATAATTTCCCCCTTTTGATGTTGACACATACATTCATTCAAAAACAACAGAAAAAAATCACTTCTGCTGCCAGCGTCGCTAATTTGCGGTGTGTGTCTCCGTTAAACCGGCTCATCGTGTTCCTTTTAGTCTGAAGAAACATGACAGACTTGTTACTTTTTCACAACTACTGACTGAGCAAGCAGGTTTGCACGCACGCACGCACGCACGCACATACACACACACACATGCACGCACACACAAATTAATGTGCTTACACAAGCTTAAATCATTCATAACATTTCTTTTTTAATACTTGGCAACACTTGTCTTGGAATTGCTAACACTCATTCAGTCAGTGGCTGTGCTAAAAATACCTTGTGTTTATTCTACAAGGTGATGGGGAAGGTAAGCTCTTTGAGTTATTGAAATGAATGAATTGCTGTGCGAGTTCATTTAATGTTATGTTTCATTAGGCCCTTAGATGATCTATGGAGCACTGCAGTACTCATAGCAAAAACATACTGACATGGAGCTCTTCTGTAAGCTCTCATTAGGTTGTTTGTGCAGTGAATCTTTTCAGAAGCCCAAGTGCTTGGTGTTTCAGATATTTACATCCAAGTTTAGAGGCTCTAGTCTTGAGAATTCTAATGTATATAAATCCTCAGGTACCAATGAGACAACTTTGATGCTGAAGCCAAGCATGGAGTAATTGACTCCTGCAAGCAGAGTGTTTGCTGTTCCAGATCCAAAGACGAAGTTCCAGTTCTTTAAAGTCTTGGTTTTTTGTTCTTGCTTTATGTCTGTGAGACCTGGACAATAACCAATGGCCTTTGACTGGATTCCTTTGAGTCCCTGAGGAAAATGATTGTGTTTCGATGACGAGTCGACAAAACAAAACAAGAAATGTAATTCTTTAGGAGACTCAAATAGGCCTTGTATCAGTCATGTGAGATATTGTACATACATGTTTTTTTTTAAATTATGTATAGTGTATGTCCATCATGTTATAGCCTCACATCAGCCCTGCACTCTTCTATAACAACTACTGACAACAAATGAACGTCTGTTAGTGTTTTTATTTCTCCACTGATGGGAAGACCTCCAGTCGGTGCTATTTTCTGCAGGCCCTAATATCATTATCATGTCTCAGCTCTCATTTGAGCTAAGCACTTGTGGCAGAGACAGAGATGTGCTGCTCAAATCAGACAACAGGTGAATTACAGAGGCCACTGATTTGTGATAAACCGTAGACCCTTGAGTTTAAACAATTGCAAAGCACCTTCATTTTGAGCTCATCCATCCATCCACCTTTCTGTACGGCTTGTCTTTATCAGTGTTGTGGTTAATTGGAAGCCCTCCCAGCTGACTACAGTGGTCGCTAGTCAATTGCAGGTCATTTTGAGTTTGTGCTCACAATTACAACAGGGTAACATAACATGTAGTGAACTGTACCTTTCTTTCATTAACACCTTAGGTGATATGTCTCTTTTCATCATCATTACTGTTCTCTAGTGAATGCTGAGGACAATTTCATAGATTGTTTCGTACAATTTTTGGTTTCATTGTTGAGGACAATTACAATGTTTGTTTTGGATATTTCCAATGATTGCTTAAGACATTTCCAATGGCTGTTGAGGACAATTCCAGTAATTGATTCCTGAAGATTCCAATGATTTAGTGAAGGCTGATTCTGGAGATTGTTTAGGAGAATTCCACTGATTATCAATGGGAATTCCACAAAGCGCCTCCAGTCAAATATAGGATGTACATGGATAATGTTGAGAATCAACATTTCTCTAGAACCTCTGACTGTGACGCTTCTACCTCATTTGTGATCAGGCAGAGTGCATTCTTTCCCCGCAATGTCAAGATACTCTCACCACAGCCAATGTCAGAAAAATAGATAGCCAATGGCACAAGTGAATCATTAACAGACTCCACTCAATTACGCTATCATGTCCTTATCTTCCTGTCCGTTTGCACCTGCCTTAACTCTCAGCGGTGGAACCAAAACATCTTTTAACCAATAGAGTTTGCAGATGACTCGCCACATTGCTTCACCACACTTGTACCGGCTCCCCCGCCATGCGTCGTCAGCAAGTCCACATGTCACTGTCAGTTGGCAGGCTAGCGGGGCATGAAGGTGGGGGTTACCGAGCCCTTTAGAATCTCCACGGGTATGCCGAGGCCACCCACAGGCTTGTCATGCCAGGTCAGGCTGGTGGTGCAAGGTGTCCTGAAGAGAAAGACTGATCGTGTGAGAGTATGCTCTCTGTGGTATGCTAGTTACCTTTTGAATGGAATCTCTTGTAAGCCATCTACTCAGAAAGCACAGGAAGCTAAGAATGAGAACAGCTGGGCTATTCAGAGCACAGAGGATGCCCTTGGACACTTAATCACCACTGCTATTGTGTCTGCCGGCTACCCTTTTAGATTGGAATCGGTAAAATGGAATGGAAAATGCATAACAATATGAATTGCTCCTTGTGGTATTCAACATATTCACATGCTGTACTTTCTATTGTGTTTTACTGTTTTGGACAGTGTAACTGGATTTTGGGAATCGCAGCATGAGTGGATGAAGGATAAGAATTGTATGCTTTTATTCGCTTTGCTGTAATGTATAAGGGAATGTGAGGAGACAGTCGACAGCAATTCTGATGGAAAGCTGGGACATACTGCAGGTGTAAAGACACTTCTCTTTCCCTATTGAAAGCATTTGTTACTGTCACACTAGATTGTCAGTATTGCTGCAAACAGTTGCAGCAAATACCATTTTGCTTGATTCTATAAATGACGCAGACACGGAAGGGGGGGAGAAGTTGACCCGGCAATGTTCCATCTTTTGAGGTATTATAAGATCTGTAAACAAATAAAAATAAAAAAGCCACAGACCCTTTTCAACATTTTATCAGAGTTGTAGGATACTGTTTGTTTTGTTTGTTTGTTTGTTGTTTTGTAATCCAAAGCACAACCACTTGGATCACAATTATGCACCCCACAGTTTGGTTAAAGTTTCTACAACTATTCGTCAGATTGTTTGTATGTTCATATTTGCCGTTTTGCATTATATGTTCTTGTTTGGGTCCCAAGATTATAACCACAGCATATTCTGTCAGAGGCGGTCATCACCACAACAAAACACTCACACTCTACAGCTTCTATCTAACTTAGACGTGCACCCGGAGCATCATTTCCTAAAGAGAGCGAAGTGTTGGCACTCCTAGTCTTTCTGTCAGAACACAACAATTTCAACCTTAGAAAAAAATGATTCAACCTGCCAAAAGTTTGAAAAAGATGCTCTGGAGATGAAAGTTGAGCATTCCAAATATGGCTGTATCGACATGTGGCCTCTGGTTTGCGCCCGAGGGAAATTTGAATCACAAAGTGGTTCAAATGAGAATTGGTGTGTCCTTCCAGGCTCGGGCCAGGCATGTGATTCTGCCACAAAGTCTATTTTAGGTGGGAAGCAAGTCTGTGTTCCAAGTGAAGGAATTTTTCATGCTGCACAGTCAAATTTGTCAACATCAGTTACTCATCAGTGGTTTTGGGAGTGCGGTGTACATGCTCCTGTCACATTAAGCAGACATTGGTCACTCTTATATGCATGTGATGTTACGTATACAAAATAGAACTCTAAAGTATGATATGTTCAGAGAAAAAAATAATAAGTTAGCTGCTGTTAATAAGAATTATAAAGCATGCACTTACCCAGAAATTTGGTATCATGTAAATGATATGCACTGACGAGATTGCAGAGGGAAATTGCTGGATGTGCCTAGGAGGTGTCTTTCTTCACATAAAGACTAAACGTAGCATTCTTCTTGTCTTATTGCTTTTTAAGTTCTTGTCATTTTAGCAATTTTGTACTAAGTAACACAAGTGCCACGTCATCAGAAGTTTAATCTTTGCCATCACCAGCCTCTGAGAACACAAATGCTCAAATCAGAGTCAGAACAGAATCTCAGGTATTTTTCCATCTTTGCCTTTCTGCATAGAACCCGGTGAAATAGGATCATGCCGAAATTGTGTTCATGGTGTCACACAGTCGGTTAGATGCATTACTGATGTGACAAGAGGAACTCTACTACACCCACCAATTTCGTGTTGGGGCTGGCAAGGAAAAAAGGTGGATAAGGGCAGCTTGTATAGCAGGGTTCACCAATCCCAGTCCTCAAGGTCTGGAGTACTGCGGGTTGTAGATTTTTCCGCCTACCAACACACCTAATAATAAAGATCAGGATTGTTATCAGGCATGCTGATGAGCTGATTATATTAATTAGGTGTGCTAGTGGGCAGAAACATCTAAAACCTGCAGGACTTCGGACCTCGAGGACCGGAATTGGTGAACCCAAACAATTACCCACAACTAGTTTTATGTTCTGACGTAATTTTGCAAAAGTTTCCACTAAATACTTGCTGATCTTAGTTTTATGAGATATGCTAACATCTTGGGTTATGCATTTAGTATAATGCAGTTTATGACTTTTCAAGGCCATCGTACATACAAACGATGAAACGGGCGAAACATACCTCCTGACTTTGCCAGTGAACATCTCAGCATCCCCTAGGGGGGCACTGGAGTAAGATTTGCATTATGTTTGGAGGGTTAGACGGCTAAATCGATGCGCAAACAGATTTCAAAGTCTTTCTACTTTTATGCAAATAACTAGTACGCAATGTGCATCCCAAGGCTAAGCACGAGGTTCCGTCCTCATTACTTTAAGGATGTAATGCATTTTTACAGGTCCCTGTACCTCAAGGACCCACACGGATTCCTGGTAGTATTACATTGATGCATGCTGCTAGTGCTAATGTTGATTCCTGCAGGCACACAATACACGATACGGCATCTTATCCGTCGTAAAATGTTTACACCTCTTAAGGACTGACTACACATGCCATGATTTGATGTTTTATGACATCAGATGTAGCTTTTTCATGGATGATTCATGACGGGATTTACGCCAATAAATCCTTCTTGTCGCTTCCGAGCTGATATCCGATAACGCTGATCAGCATATAGCAGTCACAGGGGGCTGCAGCTTGAGTAATTGGACCCTTTGGGGCTTTATTGGAGCGCTTGGGTGCCGACTAGCATGACCTAGTATTTCCTGAATTCTGAGGATGCAGACAGAGAGGACTGGTGGGGGGTTTGGAGGGAGACGGGGTGGTCGGTAGGGGGATGGCGAATGCTGTGCTCGGATGGCGAATGCACAGCGAGTTTTTGGGAACCTTGTGGCATGTCCGTGTGATCCATTACTCATTTAAGCATCTCTGTTTTATCCACCCTGGGGTATTTTGTTATCATCCCTCAATTTATCAAAGTTTCCTTACACTTCTAGCTAGACCCCCACCATCACCACCACCACCCTTTTTTCTCATCTCCACCAACTTTACACCCCCTCGCTGTAGTAGATCTGCTGTAGACCTGATGAGATCTGTGATTAAAGGTGGCATGTCTGTTTCATGCTATTGTCGGATAGATGCATTTTAATTATACATTTTTGTAGTACAGTACGTTGTTCTCAGGGCTCGACTAGTGAATATTTTTCTATACAGACCATTTAATACAGGTTCGTGCACGGAACATATTAGGTGAGGCACAGAAAGTATGACTGCCTCACGCTCGAACAAGACGTATACTTTGTAAACGACTACAGAGCAGCTCAGCCTCTGGCATCATGGCTTACAGCATTCAAGAGGCAGTACAACAGGCTATTTAGTTTATTTGAAATGCCATTGAAGCCTCACCAGGGTTCTTCAATTGAAGTGAAAGATATAACAAATGTCCATGTTTTTGTACTGTATATAATTCTGACAGGCAAAACTGTTACATTCTTCTGCATCATTCTAATTGAAGCGAAAGATACAATAAAATTCCTAGTTTTTGTCTTGTTTATATTTCTGACAGGCAAAACTGTTGCATTCTTCTGAATCATTCATTTCCTTAAAAGAAAACAAACTAGCTATTTTTTGCATTCCTAAAAAAATAGTTTGTTAAATGTTAGTAAATGTTTTATTCAATACATTGTTGTGTTTATTGGAGAATTCACTTGTACCAGTTTGCGGGGGGTTTTTTTGTGTTCAGAATGTGTGTCAAATGTGTTTCTGTTTACACAAAACTGTAGATTAAGGCTTAAATAAAGTAAAACATGATACGGTCACCTAGTGGAGTTTTAATTCCGAATGGAATTATCTAATCAGTACGTTTCGTATAGTGCATTCGCAGTAAAAGGGTTCCATGCCATCCTTCTGTGGTAGGGGGCATCTCTGCAAATATCAAAACAAAACAAAAAACAAGCAAAACAAACGTGAAGTTGTGATCTGAATCTGAATTTTTATGGTTTGAAATTTTATGGCATATTTTAAGTAATTAGAATTTTTATTGCTTTTGATTATTATTTTTTTTTCCCCCCTTGTTGGCCATATAGCAATCAAATACTGTAATGATAATATGCACTGTTTTCAACCCCCCACCCCACCCCACCCACCCCATCCCCCTCACCCTTAATGTGTAGTACCATTAAAACCGCCAGTTTAGTTGCAGTCATTGTCCTACATGATACCTTACTTTTCTAAATGGTAGTCATTTGAGAAATAAATATTGAGTATCACTATAATGAACAGCGTGTAAGGCTTTCTCCGCTTCCATTTTTTTTAACATGACCTATTTCTTCCCCCGACTCCCCGTATAGACAGCATCCTCCTGGTATATTTCCATGCTTTTCATACAAAGGAAAGGAACGATAGTTTCACTTCCTACATCTGGTTCTGACTTTCTATTAAACTCCCTGGTTTGCCAGGAAGACATCCAGCTCTTATGCAACGCAGGCGCGGTTATCCTGACGAGCGGCAGGCACCGGCTTGACCCAGTGAGTCGCTTTCCTTTGTCAGGATGTGGAGCGGGAGTGCGGGCAGGAGGGAAGCAGGGTGCGCTTCCGTCGTCCATTCACACACTTAAACAGCTCTAGTGCAGCCACACGCCTTCATGCGTGTTTCCAGACAGTGGGTAAACATTCAGAGGAATTTTACACAACACAGTGATTAACTGAAAATATAATTTTTGGTATTATAGGTATAATATAAGTTTTTGGAATGTGAAAAGTAAAAATGCAAAGTTTTTAAAACACCCTGGCGTTTACAAAAGTCTGGCATATGAAAATATGAGGTCACACAAGAAGATGTATGTCTGTTACTACTGTATTTCGTGTTTTTCATTTGATTGTTTTATATTCATTGTTTTTCATCAGACTAAAATCCCTATTTTAGGAGCAAAACTTTAACACAAGGAACACCTGTAATTGTCCGTAACAAGAATATAAAACATGAATGAATGAGTATTACTGTTGTCTACTATTACGGCACTGAACCCCACAAAATGCCTCTATTCATAGTTTTAATACCCTAAATATACCCCAAGCATTTTCATAATTATCTCAAACTCATACCCTCAAACTCGGCTGTTAGCTTGGTCACTGCCGATCGCAATCCTAACCTTTCTCTGATTCATCTTGAGGAATGTACCCCTTTGTCCATTAGCAAAACACTTGAGAACAACATAGCTTGCTCATAAAGCGTATGAGTGTAAAATGATGTCATGCTGACAAAAAGGCCACGTGCGATTGCAAGCGTCAAGATCACCAAACTGTTAGTCTGGCTTCCTAATGGCCTTATTGAACCCCAGTGACACCGATGCGAGCAAACAAACAGGCTGTGTTTACCGACTGGATCGTTTGAAAGGATGCGGAGGGGGTTGGGGGTGTGGGGTGGTACTGCAACTGAGGAAGCATTCCATGGACAGGTGACACTATGTAAACATTTGGGCTGATTATTAATTCAACAGAAAGGAAGGCCAAGCAAGGTTAAGAGGTTCCCGAGTCAAACTGCTGCTCTGCTTATTAATCGCCTTTGATCAGGAGTCAATGCATTATTAAAAGAGTCCAATCCAGACAATGGAAAATGATGAATCAGATACACCAGTTGAGGCTGCCTGTGAAGCTTCCTTGTTGAAATGTTACAAAACACAACAACAAAAATAGTGTCTTAATACCACATGTAGTGCTTAGTAAACACTTGACTGGAAGCTCCCACGAGGAACTGGACATAAAAATCATATTAATAAGCAATAAGCCCTGAAGTTGCTTTAAATCAACTACAAATTTGGTATTCTCAATAGAAGTGAGGACAAAGAGCTTACTAGTACATGAACCATAAGATGGATAGCAAGAATTTTGAATAAAAGCCTAAAGAGCATTACATTTGTTGCGGCCGGCTACTTGTGGAATCCGAGCCCAGATTGTGGGCAAAAGAGCTAAGTGCCCGTACGGACAATAAAGTCATTTTCAAAGCAGTTCATACGCTACAGCAGTTCACTACTATACTATAAAGTTGCGCATTAACACATCGCTAAACAGTGATAACTAATTCGACATCTGATGGCGTTTTGGAGAATCAAGGGAAGCGTCATTACGATGAGAGCAGGTGCGGTTGAGGCGTGACGAGGTGCTGTGTTTAAGCAACGGGGAAAAACGAGCGTTCCAATGACTGCTCATGGCTTAAATTGATGAATCGGGGAGTAAAGCCCATCTGTGTGCCACCATTAAGCGAGCTATCATGTTGAAAACACTAATGTTTGTTTAATTAAGCCTTGGGCGACAAGGGGATGCTACAGGTGTTTGTGCTGATCCCAGTAGGACTTGGTGGACACAGAACTCCATTGGCATAACGAGTGATTCTATAGGTCGTTAAAGTTTTGCATTTTTTAATTGCGTATCATCTGGCATCCGAGGCACATTTCCATCACTTGGCATTCTGGTTGCTCGTTCGGCGAGCGTTACGGCGTGGCTGGCATGCTATCTAGCGTCCATCAGCGTGTTGCGGTGGGGAAAAATGACAGCAAACCTGAGACCAGCTTTCTCAGCTCATTATGACAATCAACAGTGCTGCGATTGTGAAAGAACACACACGCACGCACGCACACTGACAGCTTTCATTCGGCGACACATTTAGCTGCCTGCCTTTTGTTACTAATGGAGAAATCGACTTGGCTTTTGAAGGCGCTCAATTAGGTCAAACTAAGTGATAGCAGGAAAATGTGAACGTGGACAAGTAATTACTACATGTCTGCAGATTGCGACTCTGGCATGACAATGAGCTGATTTAGGAGTTAAGTGTTAGCTGTAGCATTAGCGCCAGAACAGAGGTTATGTGATAAAGTTGGATTTGTCTTTTTACATTATTGTACCACCAGACAATACATTGTGATGTCTGTATTTTGTCCATGTACTGGTGTACTAAGTTCTAAACACAATATTGTACCAAGCAATACATCATGTACAGGATATTAATGTTTTGTCCGTGTATTAATACAGTATTGCAGCAATGAAATTATGATACATAATAATGTTTTCTGTTTACCTTTGTATCAAATTAATATTATATCCTACTAAGCATTACGTTATACTGTATTTTGATATTGATATCTCCATTCTGTATCATAGGAAATAACTCAATACATTGCAACATTTATGTTTTATTCGGAAGACCTAATCCCCTTTTAGCACCGTTTTTTCCATCTCTATTGCTGGCTGAGACACGATCAGTATGCATTTCAGCAACTTTGAACATGTACACGTAAGCCTCAGGACAGCTCTTAAGCAGTCATGTATTCCGACAGTCCACCTTTCATCTTGACTCCCCGTCGCGCTGCGCCTTTGTTTGTTGACAATGGAAGCTGGAAGTGAAGTTCCATTTAGCTGACACTCATTTCTGTCCCGCCGCCAGCCCGTCGCAGCCACTCCTCACCAAAAAGTACTTCCGCAGATGGCTCAGTGAGGCACGCCACCTTTTGTTGTTTCTGTTTGTTCATCACGGCTCATCCCACCATAATGAAATAGCTTTTTTACAGCCATCTACTCCCTCGTTCAGCATTCTAGTGACGTGCAAGGTGCTGGTGCCGTCTCAGCAGCAGCCTTTCACATTACGCTGCAATTGAAGATTAGCAAACTGCGACGGCATAAGTGAATGGGGGTTCATTGATTTAAATAAATAAATAAATAAATAAATCAAGATGGACATATTGTGGAAAATTTGAACAAAACACACTCTTTTTAAGCATATTTTAAATGTAGTTGAACTACAAAAAAAACAAACAAAATGTTTCATTGAGTGTATATTGGAAGCTTCAAATATAAAGAACCCCAAAAGACAAATTGTTTTCCAGACTGTTTCAATTATCTCACCTAACAACTGAAAATTCCACAACAGTTATACAGTAAACAAACTGTATAGATTGTAGTAGCATACATGTGCCTTTTAGAGGCGGGGCTTGGTGGGGTGGGAGTTGAGGCTGGCAGCAGTTTGTGTAACTTTGCCCATTGCGTTTGTGTTTTACTATTCTTCTGGCATTCATCATACACGGCTAAATAGTGCATTGGCGACTGTGTCTCTCCTTTCCCAAATGTGGGGGTTATATTACAGTCAGAAAGTATACCTTTAAAAAAAAAGTATATAAAATGATCACCAAGTAAAATCTGAGCGCAAATAAAGGTTGTTATACTCAAGGCAATAATTGTTTAGTTACTTGGAAAACGGTGATAATAAATGCTGTTTCCCCAATTAAAAAGACATTTTATCTGATCACATTTAGAAGGAATTTTCAGTAATTTCCATGAGAGTGCCTTAAAGGCAAGCCGACATTATACGTTGATTTAACCTTGTTGATTCTTGCTGAATTTTCCCTCAGGGAAAGTTGGACTTGACTTGTATTTCTTCTTCCCATATACTTTGCATTCATGCCCAACCTGGAGGCTTTCAATGTGGCAGATGGTGGATTATCCAAACAAGTGGATAAATAACCTGATTCCCCTCTGAGCTTGGCCACTATGTAGAGCGGCCGAGCGCGTGTCAACTGGCAGCGACCACCGCCCACGCATCGCCACCCCCATGTGTCACCTCCTGAGTCTTCGCCTGTTCCCTTCCGACCTTGCGCTGTCAATCCTCGCTAATTATTCTTCGATTTAGCCATAGTACGCTAGTATGAAGCTTCAGATGCACTTGGATTTTATTTGACATTTTTTCCACATACGTCAGTTTTGTTCTTACCGCCAAATCAACCACTTCAATCTCTTGGATCTTCCAAAATTTATAGTGGTAGTAGTAAAGCAATAATTTAATTGCCGTCTTCTCGACAATGATCAGGGCAAGTCATCTATCGATGTCCAAGTTTAGATCTTGATTGTGATGTATTGCCGTTCCACTGAGCGATTCTTTCATCTTAATAGTGATCAAATGCCTCTTTCCCAATTGGATTGCATTCCGCACATGCCGGGAGAGAGAGATTCTCTATGCCCTGCTTGAATAACTAATGAATGCTAAAAAATGAGGCTACCTTATGCGGGCAGGCAGCTATTGGAATCCAACAAATGATAGAAAATCCCCTCCTAGCCCCCCCGCCACGCCATCATCCTCAGCCACTGCATTATCTTCTCATCCGTTCATGTTTTTATTCATGGCCTCTCAAGCCGTCCATATTTCTAGTCGAGAGTTGCTTGCCTCGACTGGCAGCCTGAAAAGGTCGGCCGCCATTTAGTTGGAGTTGAGTGTAAAATGGGGAGTACATAGCCAGCATGGTGATAAGCGGCTCGGCTGCATTAGTCTTGACTTCAGAAATGAGCAATGAATCACACTGGAGAGGAAGAAGGCCGCTGACAATTCTTGGAGAATCGAAAGCCAGGAGAAGTAATTGGCCCCTCCTCTTCCTGACAGGATCCCTGAGGCTTCCTCTGTCTTTGCAGGAAGTGCGTGAAGTTGCACTTGCTAAAAAGTCTCCACACTCACGACTAGCGACTCGGCCCTCAATAGAGTCAATAGTGGTCCTTGAACGCCCGTTTGTCCACTAACGCTTTCAAAAAATAAATAAGTAAATAAATGAATTTCAAAAAATAAATAAAAGCAGAACTGCAGGTAGCAGAGATGATGGTGACTGCTTAGTAAAGAGTTTTTTTGTATGCGCTCCCAGTGAGGAGAGCAGATGGCTTTCCCATACTTAAATACTCATCCTGGTGAAAAATTACATTTGGTAGGGGTTGCATGTGTGACACCCAAAAATTGGCTTGGCAGTGCAATTGGGATTTCATTTGTCGACATGAAATTTGGGAGGCATCTCTATCATGAGTAGACCCATAAAAATGCCCAAAAAGACCCATTGTGGAATGATGCGACCATTTTAGCCAGGGTCATTTTGGCCTTCTCCAGGGATCCTTCAAAAGCAAATATGGCCAAGAGATTTTTTCCAGGCGGCACGGTAGTCGAGTGGTTAGCACGTCCGCTTCCCAGTTCTGAGGTCTCCGGTTCGAGTCCAGGCTCGGACCTTCCTGGGTGGAGTTTGCATGTTCTCCCCGTGCCCGCGTGGGTCTTCTCCGGGTACTCCGGTCTCCTCCCACATTCCAAAGACATGCATGGCAGGTTAATTGGGCGCTCCGAATTGTCCCTAGGTGTGCGTGTGCGTGTGAGTGTGGGTGGTTGTTCGTCTCTGTGTGCCCTGCGATTGGTTGGCAACCAGTCCAGGGTGTCCCCTGCCTACTGCCCAGAGCCAGCTGAGATAGGCGCCAGCACCCCCCGCGACCCTTGTGAGGAATAAGCGGTCAAGAAAATGGATGGATGGATGGATTTTTTCCAATTGCTACCAACTTCCAGCTATGGATGCTAGACAAATTGATGATACTGAACTGTGAAAATTTTGAAGGTTTCGTCATTTTGAAATGATGTTTCACAAGCATACAGTACATACTGTTAATAAAACATGTTGGCAAACATACAAACAAAAGCAAAAAATTCAGCCCATGAAGCCAGTTTCACTGGGCAACAACATATTTGGTAGGCGAGCCAATAATGAGTAGAGCTGGGGCACGGAAGCAATAATGCCTGAAAAGACACGAAAATATAATAGGAAAGTTTAGCAATTTTAGTTTTTTGTTTCTTTTTTTCAGATGCATGAAAAGAAACTTCTTCAAAAACACATTTGTATTCTCCAGTAAAATGCACGTTTGTTCAAATGTAATGAGATTTTTAAAAATTCAGACCAGAAAGCCAATGTAACTTAATAACAACATGAAATCTGATGGGCATGTCTGTCAAGACTAGACCCACAAAAGAGTCTCAAGAACTCATGCCTGAAAAGACACAGGAATTCAGTCATTCTGATTCAAAATGCTTATTTTTTTTCTCATTTATTTTCTATGGTGTTTTATATTTCAAGAATAATTCTAATTGTTTCTTACATATTATACATATACATATAATTTCTTGAGATGGAAACATTTTGTGCTTTGGTTGGTAAGCATCAAAGTTGTCAGCAGCAAAAACCTGAAATATTTCACTGTGTGTAGTGAGTGAATTGATATGAATTTTAATTTTTTAACTGAACTACTGGAATAAGTTTACCTTCATGTAATTTATTCGTATGCACCTGTATAATATTTAGTATTTTATCGGTATTTTCCTCAGTTCTTTTAATATTTCATGGTGGACTGGATCAAAGTCCTTTTACCCACAGGCCTACAGCTTGCACACCTGTTGTCCTACCTCGGTCCATCACGCTAATATTTTGCTTACCTTATTTAGCAACACACAAGATGTAAAATGTTAGAATGACTCTAGGATTGCCTACACCTATAGTATAGCAGCCAAAAATATATGGTATGTTCTGACCAGGGAGTTAGAAGACGAGAATGCCATCATTTTATCTGTCATCACTAGCACACTGCAAGTATGCAGCTTTCCACGCGTCCATAATGACACGGTGGAGTTTTTAGCATGCACGCTAAAACTCTCTTTGTACATTTATGCTTTGGAATAATTACAGTTGAGCGCAGGCGGTGCGTGTGGCATTCCCTTCAAACGGCGTGATGTAAAGCGGGTAGACTGTTGGAGTAGACATTCCTGGACGAGAACATGTTCAGTGAACAAGAGGACACATCTTCCAAGTTCTGGTTTTGCTTGCGTTACATTTTTTGTTTTTTGGGCACCGACATTGCCGTTCCTACAGAAAGCCAAACCACATGGAGGATAATTGCACTCCTGTGAATGACAATTCCTACCAAATGAGTTGGTAGTAGCATCCTTTAGTCAGTGTTGGCTTTTTTTCAGTCATTGCATTCGAGAAAGGGTTTGTCTTTGATGTTGAACCTTTTTGTGCCTCCATTCCCTTGCTGCTATTCAACTCCCATGCCAGTTTCCTGTGTAGTGTTTATTATGGCTTTCCTGAAACAGTGGAATCCAGTGTGGACTTTAAAATTTTGTGGCGTGCGGACTGATTTTGGCAGTGCTGCTGTTGAGATTGATGGAGAGCTGGTGCACTCCAGCCACCCAGAGAGGCATCATAAAACCTCAGACCATCATACAGTGAAGACAATTTTATTTTATTTTTTTAAATGAACGTTTATCGTCATAAGGGTCGGAGCTTGGGCCTATCCCAGTTGACAGTGGGCAGGACTTGTTACCAGGCAATCGCGGGGCATTTGAAGCAGCATATGTGCGATTCACTATTCACAGATGCACCTATTTGTGTTTGTTTTTTTGTTTGTTGTGGAACCTTAACCCAGCTATTCACGGCTTTTGTGCTCTTTCTGAAATGTTATAAGATGCCACAAGATGGTGGCAAAGACCTCTCCAGATAAAGAAAGCAGCTGATGATCTTTGACAACTGAAAGACAAGTTTTGTATGTCTGGGAGGAGCTAAGTTTAGTCTTGGTTGTTAAAGCGAGTTTTTACTCCATGTACGCATGCACTTTAGGTGTGATATTTCAATCAAATCATTTTTAAGCCATTTATTTTTAAATGTACTTTTTCACTATTTGCGGCTCGGAGTGCCTCTGGGAAATTTGAATTCCAAACATGTTTTTGGGATCTTACCACCATTTCACTATGTGCTTACACAAAACAGAAAAAAATGTTGAGTCACTGGCCATCAGTCAACTCCAAAGCCAGTTTTGTCCCACAGTATATAAACTACTGTAATAGGCAATGTTGTCAACACTGATTTACAATAATAGAGGTAACATTGTCAAGGTTAAACATTGCAGGCGTGTTTTATTCTCTGTCAGTGTTAAATCTGAATGATCTAGTAGTCTTAAGTTTTTTGTTTTTAGCTTGAATTACAACGTAACTGATGTGGTTTCTTTTACCGACAGCATTGAACTGTTGTTTGAAAACACATTACGGTTAAAACTTTTCTTGTCTTAAATCAGCATTGGAGCTCCATCCATTTTAATAGTTTACTACTCAAAACCACCACCGCCAAGCCATCAATTGTCTTAGATTTCCAATTGAGACACTTTTTTTTTTTTTTTTTCTCCACGCATTTTGTTTGGTATACTTTCTTCACTCCTGGAATTGACATGTCCTCCTCCTTTCCTCCCCTCATTTCATGTTAAATCCCTTTGATTAACAGTAAGCCACGTGCAAAGATAATGACATTTCAGACATAAATCGAGGAGAGCAAAAAAAAAAAAAAAAAAAAGCTCCGCACATTCATCATCTCAACCAGCAGCCTTGTCAAATATTGATTCAAGCGCTTCTGGATTTAGAATTTCAGATTGTGATACCCCGGGACAAATCATAGTTATTATTGTACAAAGCCTTTTCATGCCATTGCTAACACAATGTAATTTTAAATAACTGTGCAGAAAAGGCTCTTAAAAATTACACTACATGTGTTGTTAAATGGGTCTTGATGTTAAAATGCTCAATATGCCATAGCTATTACATGACTGGTATCCTTCTGTCATCATAACAAAAAAAATACTTGAAAATATTCATATTTTATTTGACTTTTGAGGCACATTTTCCAGAAACCATAGGTTTTATGTAAAATTTTATACCTTTTGGTGAATCCCACTGCAAATGGTCGTCCAGTTCTTTCTGTGCATGTGAATGTAGGTCCTGAATATGGAGCTTACTTTTGCCTTTCTCCTCCAAAGTAAAGGACTTTCTTCCTGGGAAAATATAAACAGATGCGGGGGTCGGATTTTTACAAGCCGCCCTGAGGCGACTTGGAGCAGAACTTCACCTCTGCCACCTATCAAACGCCTTTTAAAACAACCATATAGGATAGTAAAACACAGTGAACTCTAGTATAGTTTAGTCACGGTGGCAGAAGAGGTAAAGTGTTCTTTATTTTATTTATTCTTTTTTTTTTTTTTTTTTTTTTTTTTTTTTTTTTTTTTTGCTAAGTTCAATTTAATTTGCCCTGCAGAGTGAAATTTAATTATCACCCTCTGTTTTAAACACTTGATTACACACATGCATATGTAAGCAGTGAGATGTCAGTTAGGGGGTTGGGCAAATGCTCAAGGACATATCAGCAGGAAAGCATACCTGCCAATCACTACTCAATACGCAATTCCATCCATCCATCCATTTTCTTGACCGCTTATTCCTCACAAGGGTCGCGGGGGCTGCTGGCGCCTATCTCAGCTGGCTCTGGGCAGTAGGCGGGGGACACCCTGGACTGGTTGCCAACCAATCACAGGGCACACAGAGACGAACAACCATCCACACTCACACGCACACCTAGGGACAATTCGGAGCGCCCAATTAACCTGCCATGCATGTCTTTGGAATGTGGGAGGAGACCGGAGTACCCGGAGAAGACCCACGCGGGCACGGGGAGAACATGCAAACTCCACCTAGGAAGGTCCGAGCCTGGACTCGAACCGGAGACCTCAGAACTGGGAAGCGGACGTGCTAACCACTCGACTACCGTGCCGCCCCAATACGCAATTCATAATGTTCAATACTTGCTCTTAACGTTTTTACTGTTGTTGTTGTTTCTATCAACCTTCCAGTCCTCCAAAAAACAAGTCCTACAGACAGGGGCCAGCACATTTTTTTAATAAAATTAAACCAATGTTAGACTACAATTTGCCAAATTAAAGTGGAGATTAAAACATCAAAAAAAAAAAAAGAGAGAAATGCAAATTAAGAGAAACATGGATGTACACAACTGTGCAATACTCTACAATTTCAGAATCTACTGGAATACGAAGAGCCGTTAAAGACCTGTGAGATCATCTTTAAAACGACTCAGTAAATTGGTTTCCAACATTAGACTCCCCACTTTAATTCAATGGAGAGACTGTTAACATGCCATGGTAGGGGATGCTCTTTTGATTTGCACGCAAAGGCCTGCAAAGCACAGTGGATGCCTGGGGTGTGTGGTGCTGCTTGCTACTGTTCTTGTCAGCAACAGAGGACGCAGTCTGTAAAGTTTTTAATGTCCAACTATGAATTGAGATAACTCTCACATGTATATGTTAAGTGACTAACTGGGGCAGGACGACTTTTAAAATAGGGAGCCACTATTTGAGGAAATGTGGTATATGTACAGTAACCTGTACAACTTGGCAAGGAGGAAGTGTGCTAAGGGCTAAAGAATCTATAATCAGCTGGAGGTTATGTTTTGTTTCCCCTGTAACGTTGTGTCGGGGGGATCGGATCACACAGGTAAACACTGTTTACTATGGTAATGTCACTGTCACTGTATTTACCTCATGTCCTTCTTGTGCACATTCCCCTGAAGAATGTGACAAGAGTCCCAAATCAAATATAAAGTTGCCTTTAAGCTCAAGGAGGCTTTTTGTTGTGGCATAATGAATGTTGAAGCTACTATCTTCAATTAATTAAAGATAATTTTAGAATTTACCACTGTTGCAGCATGTATTTGTGCATCTAATTAGGCTTTGAAGTTGAGAAATAGTGTTTTTTTATTTGGTTTAGTAAACATCTCCACAAGTTATAGCGGGTTCACACAAAGTGCACAGTGGCTATTGTTGCCACATCTCAGTAACCCAGTTTTAGTGCGAAGTGTGTCTTTGCAGGCATCCATAGTGAGTGACAGCCCAGGGAGAGTACAGAAACTCAATGGAGTGCAAAATAGAAGTTTATTTCATAGTCTGCATTGTTTGGCTACAGAGAGAGCAAAACATGTGGAGAGCATGGATGGATTGGATGGATGGATAATAGGTAGATGATAGATGGAATTGTAGGTCAATGTATTGATTGGTGGTTTGATAGATAGTCGGATAGAGAATAGGACAGATGGGTATAGAGATGCATGATTAGACAAATAGACTTGGTACTAGATAGGCAGTTAGGTAAGTAGGTAGTCAGCTATCAAGATAGCAGTCTTGAAATGCCTTCTAATTGAAGGCTGAAGGTCCAAGGTGAGGGGGTAGCAAGTGCCCCTCTCATCACAACTAGGCTATTGACCGTCATTGGGAAGAGACCACGTCGTGGCAATTCATCACGTCTACGTCCGCAGGTCACCAGCCCATCCTTTCGCCCCCCACCTCCTCCTTCGTGAGCTCACATGCAGCTTTCCGCATCACCAAACGTGCAGTTGACAGATACGGTTGACTTGTCTTTTCCTTGCCTGCTAGTATCACTCCCTTTAATTCCTCAGCTCTCGCTCCAGCATTCCCGTGCTCGGTCGTCTTCCTCCAGCGCCATCTGAACTCCTGCTGCACTCTGGGTCTAATCCGTGCTTTTTATCTGCGCCGCAGGAATAATAGCCACACGCAGAAAATAGCTTGCATGTCACTGCTTCACAAGAAGTCGTGCGTTTAGTGTGTCCTGTTGCAGTGTGTCCAACTTGCATCCTATTAGGATTTGTATGACTGCAATGGCACAGCAATTGCTACATTTTCAATTTTTGTGTCCATTTTCTTTGTTTTTGGGTGTTTGTCGCTACCCTCAACAGAGAGGGCACTGTAGGAGGTGTGTATGTCAGTGGGGAGAAGAAGAGCTCAAAAGGTGAGCGAGAAAAGCATCATTAAGATGTAGCAAGACACAGAGTTAGGTTTGAAACTAAGAGAAATGGAAGAAAGCAAGTTAAGTCTATTTCTCTATTTTTTTTTCAACATTGCACACAGCTTTATTTTGTTTCTCTTAGTAAGTTTGTATAAGTTAACTTGAAGTTGTCATTATTTTCTTTATGCTAGATATTGCGTTTGTATTTGTACTGTAGTTTTCATGGTGGATTTATCATTTGACAAATACATTTAGCAATTTAAGAAACCACTTGTCTGTTGAAGTGCAATCAAGGGATTGTACACACAGTGCAATGAGTACTGGAGACTCTTGCCCCATAAAGTAGCATTATTTGGTTATTAAACCAACATTGTTAGAAATAATGTGCCAAGCAAAACATAATTACTCGTGAAGTCGGCAAATCTCGCAAGTATGAATTCCACAAGCGTTTGTCTTTCTATAGTCACACAAACACAGATTGCGAACAGTTAACGCTCGAGATCATGCATCATTTGTCCCAAGCTTTGTGAGTTACCTGCACGGGGCTAGGGTGGGTACGTGTATGTCAGTGTGTGTTTGGGTTCTTCCATTATCCCGGCAGCATTCCAAAGCAATCTCCACATTCATCTTTTCCATTAACCGGCTTTCACCTCGCTCTTAATGAGCTGTGATTGCGCCCGCGTATAGGCCGTGATCGATGCCCAAAGTGGACTCGGAGAATATGCATGAATGAGGCATTGCCCGATCTGGATTAAATCACACACACGGGCAAATTCCCTCAGTGTTGTCATCATCATCTCCAGTTTGACAGCCTGTCCTCTTAATTAGTCATTACAACATGCCAGACACTCACTCCCAATCATGTTTAATGACAGCAAACACACAATTTGCTCCTTAGAACATCTGTTCAAGGACCCAAGCCTGCATCTATACAGGCCCTCATTTTGGAATGTTTTTAGGGAATGACAATGCCTCTAAGAATTCCAGAGTTCGAATGGCTGTCTTGCGAAATTCCAGCAACTATCGTGAGAGTTTTGCTCAGTCAGTATCTAATTCACAGGTGTCAACTTGAGGACAGACTCCACCCACCACATCATGTTGCGTGTCTACGTCATATTTCTTGCTAACAGTTTTTCTTACCTCCAACAATACCTTAAAGCTTCTCTCTGTAACAATTTGGACAAAAATATCTTTACAATAGCTTTTATATTTGACCATTTATGACGCTAATGCCAAAAGTTACGGGACAGACTGGATTCGGGTTCAAATTTCCCGCCCACTGTCTGCGGTGTGATGTCAAGTACACGTTGTGTACTTGAAGAAGGGTGTGTTCAGTTTAATTTTTCATCAACAGGCGGCAGTAGTGATTCAAAATTGAATTTTCAGAGTTGAGTAGCTATAATAATGCTTCTTGTCAAAAAACAAAAACAAAAAAAACAAATCTGACGCAGTTGGAAAGCCTGTGTATTACCTTTTAATTGCTGCCACATTTGTATGGAACCTATATTTGTGGGATGAGCAGCAGAACTGAGCATGTGGGTTGCACCCATGAAAAATTTGCCAACTCTTTGTCAGTGCCAAACTGCTTATTTATGCGGTTGACTTTCTTTTTTTTTTTTTTCTCCAAAAAAAGCTTTTTGTACATGCACCTTTGAACATAAAATGACCTTGTAGTCTTTTAGCTATTGTGAGGTGACTCTCTTTTCAGATTCAGGGTTTTTGTTTTTCACTATTTGTACTTGTGAACGTTTTGTTTTTTGTTTTTTTAAACAAGAATAATAATTTTATAAAATTCGTAGAACGTCTTCACAGTTAATTAAGGGGCTTATATTTGAATACACAATAAGAGTGTAAGTGTTGTCTTTGTATTATTTATAACATAATACATAATACTTACCCCTTAAGCCTTCCAAAGAGAACTTTTCCCCTAATGAGGCTCAGAGTGCTGTGTTCAGGGGCTGTTGTACAAAGAAGCGTCCCTCACCTCATTACCTTTGACTCACTGTCACAGTGCGTTTCTGTTGTTTATAGCTGCCGACTGTGTGTAACACACACTTGTCTGGCTCGCTTTATCTATTGACTGCCTTTCTTTGTCTTCACATCCCCAAGGCCTTCGTTCTTCTTCTTCTTCCTCTTCTTCTTCTCTGTCACTTTGTCTAGCTCACTTCCGTCATCACTTTTGTGCTCGGTTGTCTCCTCCGGCTTGTTCCTCGCCCCACAATCCAGGGAATGATTCGATGTGGATGTCGTTGTCTTGTGGGTGGAATTCTCCACAAGTCTTCCCCCTCCAGGCCATGCGGGGGAACAGCAAATAGACACATCTTGTAAAAACTAATACACACACGGGCATATTGCATACCTTCAATGTCGCAAATAATTTCCCAATGTGTTTAACCTTAACTGTCACACAAGTGTAAACGTATTAGCATGTTAGCGGTCGTATTTGGAGTTTTTTCTGATCAACCTACAGTGTCTTCAGATTGCCAAGACGTTTTTCCCAGAGGAACAACAATTTAATCTATATTCATTCCCAGCCAAAATGGCAACATGGCATTCTATGGCACCACCATCCTGCGGCGGCTGTAGCAAAGTTGTTAGTATTCTGCGAGCGCCAGCCACCTCATGGCTCCACTCACCAAGCGGAAAGATAGTCAACAGCGAGGCCACCGCGGGTCAGGGAGCAAACACCTTTCCTTGTCGGCCATGTGCCTGACTGACACTTTACGCGCCATCATATAACTCCCACCTCGGCTGCGCTGCTAGGCCATCACACCAAGTAGATGACTGGATGTTACTTACATGCCCCGCAGCTACTCCGGACTGTGTGTTCACATCTTAATTATATCATTTTTCTTTAGCATTCACACGGTGTTATAGCAGAATTACTTAGGGCGCTATTATTAATGTGCGTCTGGCAGCAATTGAATGTGTTATCAGTTAATTCAGCCGCTTCGCTGGGACGTTATCATCCACTCAATGGGTGTATTTTCATACCCATCAGAGCATTAGAAAATCCAGATGAAATGTTATTAGCTCGGGGCCTTACATTTAGCCGAGCATTTTTGCATGTTGCCTATATAAACAGAAATACAGTATCTCATTTAAGTGAGGACACCACTCACATTGTATTTTGTATAGGTAACACTGAAGAAATTAAACTTTGCTACTGTAAAGTAGTCAGTGAATACTTTGAAGATCAGTGTAAATTTGCTCTCCCCTCAAAATAACCCAACATACAATGTCAAAATGACTGGCAACAAAAGTGAGTGAAAGTATATAAAAACTGGTGTCATCTTGGTCTCATCCAATCTTCTATACCACTTCACTATTAAAATGTGATCAGCATGATGGAAACAACTGTTATTTAAATATAAATACCAGGAAACCAGTAAATACAATTCTGAATGGATTTTTTTTGTAAGCTCCAGTGTGATATTTGCCATTCAGCTCCCTGTGAGAGCAGCAATTTTTGCAGTACTGAAACACTGAACAGATAGAAATGCACATTCAAAATGTTTGGAGAGACATGAAAATGGGCTGATCTGATTTTTGTTTGTTTTTAGTAGTGGTAATGGAAAATTTATTATATTGTACAAAATCCTTACAATGAGTATTCAATTTTTTTTATTCGATGGATGGATGGATGGATGGATATATATATATATATATATATATATATATATATATATATATATATATATATATATATATATATATATATATATAATGATGTATATATGATTGAGGGATATGATTGTGAAATATCCCATGAGCCACCTCCAAATATTTTCAATACAGTGTAATGTACGGAAGCAATCATACAGGGAGAAGATCTAATATTTCGAGGGAAGGGGAGGCTAAATGTGGCAGTCACGGAAAACCCTTGACACATCCGACTGGCTTTGGCTTTACGCTCACATTCTGGTGACTGGCTTTTATTGCGTGAGTAAATGGTTTAAAGGTTGAATGCCGTGCTCGGTGCTGTATCCCCCCCCCCTTCCTTTTTACACACTATTTCAGTGGCATTTAACAGATGCTTGTGGTCACTGCTACTGCAGCTTTAATGAAGCACACTTTTAAATCTCTCGCAGCACTCAACAACTTTCCGACTGACTAATCAGAATTTAGCCACAGCGCTCGACTCTTTATTTTTAAAGGGCCAGTGAGTTTTGAATCAGTAGCGGAGGAAGTGCAGCATCTGGACAGGAAGAGGGGCTTCCTGTTGGTGTGGTGGATCAAGGTATTCGGTGAATGGGCCCTAATCTTAAACACAGAGGTCAAAGACTCCGGCTGTGTTGTAACATGCAAGCTGTTGGATGTCATGGCAGTCATTGTAATTTTCTCGGACAGATGTGCCTCAACGCAAGCTAGCATGGAAGGAATTGGATGTATTTTCATCCTTCCATTTTCTATTCCACTCACTAGGGTCGTGGGTGGGAAAGATCCTGTCACACATTGGACTGGTCGCCAGCCAATTACAGGGTACATATGGACAAACAACCAATCACCCTGCATTCAATTTTGAATCTTAAATTTTTGGAATGTGGGAGGAAGCTAGGACCTGCAGAAAACTTCATGGACCATCTTGATACAGAACCAAAGTGTAAAACTATCCATCCATCCATTTTCTTGACCGCTTATTCCTCACAAGGGTCGCGGGGGGTGCTGGCGCCTATCTCAGCTGGCTCTGGGCAGTAGGCGGGGGACACCCTGGACTGGTTGCCAACCAATCGCAGAGTGTAAAACTAAGGCTTTTTAAAAACTAAAATGACCCCTGATAAGGAAAGGGGTTCCCCACCTGTGGATTAAAAAATAACTTTCCTACTCTTCCAAAGCTATTTGCTCCTCTGTTGGCGAGCTTGAATCTTAGCTTATGGTGATTCTGTGTAAATTACCCGTGAGATCAAACAGTGTGAGTGTGCCTTGCGGCGTGGACACGGATCCAGGCAGCTTCACCTCACCTCCACTAGCGGCCCATTAGGCTCCCAAACTCATCGCTCGTTTTTGTCCGCAAGAGCTACCAGCGGGTAAGAGGCAATTATGCAGCAGTGGCGGCATAATATTTCATTCCCTTCACATGGTGGACACTAACGGCTTCATGAAGAATAGGAGGGCGGTCGCAGAAAATGGGGAGCTCTCAAGGGCATGGTGGTTCATTAGGAGTGTCGCTTTACGGGGAGGATGAAAGGGTGGGAGTGCATTCTGGTTTAGGTCAGGTGGCGTTGAGGACATTCGAAACATGTTTGTCATAGTAAGGCAAGACCATTTTAAAATAGGACCAGAAGGATCCACCATTTTTTTTAGAGCAGTTTCTTTTGTGCCATCAGTCATTTGTTGTATTATTTTTGCTGTATATCCCACCTAATGTCATGGTGGTAATAGCAGGTCAGCCTCACAAATGATCTTGATTTTGATCCTGATTCAAATCTGGATTGGAACAGAGGTTTTCTCTTTGTACTCAGGCTTAGTTCTACATGACAAAATATTGAGTAAATTGTCCCATGTCCATCAAAGTTAATGTGATTGTGAGCGCTTGTTTGTCTATATGTAATCCGTGATTGACTGGAGTGTACCATATCTCTTAGCTGAGCTAGGCTGAGGGTAAACTGTGTGGAAGATGGCTGGATCATAACTGATTGTGGTTCTTTTCTGTCCTGGTTGCTGTTGTGCTACAAAACTTTGACAGAAAGCAACTGGATTTCTTGTTCTCCTCAAACATGCACGGAATTTTGTTGTCATAATACATATTTATTTTCCATGTGATATGCACAAATGATCATAGTCGAGGTACCAGTTCCAAGACTTGTGAAAATAAAAATAGAACAGCAAACTCAGATAAAATAAATACTATAAAGAGATAAGGGAGATTCATGTTTTGAGTGTGTGCAAAGACGCAATGCAGCAAAGGTGTGGATGCAGCAGAATGAAAATGGAAGAGGCTTGAATTGCACATGGTATTTACAAGGTCATTTTGCACTTGACAAAAAGAATGAGAGTGTTTGAGAATAAAGTGTTCAACGTGCAGGGATGAATGGGCACGGGGGTGCTGATGTTGGGGATATAGAACACTGTTTGAATTTAACAGTTTAACAGCTTGTGGAAAGAAGCTGTTCCTCGGCTTGGTAGTTGGATGGGTTGTGACCGTGATGATGCAGAGAGCCCACTTTCTGCATATGCTAGTGAAGATGTTGGGAGGCAATTTCACTTCTTGGGCTACCATGACCTTAATAAATTGACAAAATTGTATATCATTCCATTGGTGGTGTAGTGGTTCACATAGAAGCGATAACTGTCTAACGCATTTGAAATAGGTTGCTAACCAAAACAGCAGCACCTGCCAAAGTTGTAAAATGGCCTCTTTATGATGATTAGTGTGTGGGCTCTTCGCTGCGTTGTCTGTGTCCATTTCATGTCGCTGGAATCGACACAGTTTGTTTTAAACTCCACTTTCATTCATGTAGTATTATTCCAAAAATGTCTATTTGTACAAATAAGGACTCCCCCAGAATAAATAAACCACTATATAAATTAGACAGGCTGATAGACAGTGACACATGTTCTTTTTATAACTCAAACAGATGTTCTTGGCTTCTGCTACTGTTGTTGGCAGATGTGAGTGCTTTGCATATCAGTCTACCCTGTAGAGTCCAACAAAATGAAAACAGACCAGACCAAACATCATAAAGTTTTATATCAGAACAAGAACAAAAACGATAACTCATTTCTTGTCACTGTCTTTAGAAATCCGATCCAGCAGCCGTGGGCCTAAGGATGGCGGCACCAAGCAGCTTCCCCTGTATGACACCCCGTACGAGCCCACGGAGAACGGTGGGGACTCGGACCCGGAACGATCGCGCTGCCCTCGAGAGAGTCGACTGCCTCAGGATGACGAGCGGCCTCCTGAAGAGTACGACCAACCCTGGGAGTGGAAGAAGGAGAGAATTTCCAAAGCCTTTGCAGGTACAGTATATGTGAGATGAGATTTATGGTTAAGCTTGCTGACAAAGTGCCTCCAACAACACTATGATATATGTGATACTGGGAAATGTCTATAAAAGAAAAAAAAAGGTAGAATATAGGAAGTTGACTTTGATGTATAAAAATCTTCTGAATTGAATAGTACTTCCTTCAAGTCCTCTTTACCACCGAGCAGTACAGTCTAGAATTATTATTATTTTCTTACTTTCTATTGTTAAATATACAAAAGTCTGATCTGGACAAAAAACAGTCAGTTGATTGGTTAACAGAGAATCTCAATTTAATGGAACACAATGGGATACATGCAAGAATCTGTTTTATAATAAATGCAATACAATACATTTTCAAAATCTCTAAAATAGCATGCCACTTATATTATATTATATTTTCGTGCAGTATTACATTATCGTGATCAAATGCAGTCCATTGATTGGTTGACAGAATTGTCACTTACAGGAGTGGAATAGGATGAACGCAAAAGTTTTACATTTCTATTATCAAAAGCCATACTATAGCATACTTTATTTGTATTCTTACTTCGGATTATGATATCTAAAGGGTGGATCCAGACAACACAGTCCACTGATTGGGTGACAGAAAATTTTCACTTCCTTGTGTCGAACGGAAAGGATTTTAAATTAACATGTTCTTTTTGTAAAGAAACTTTGTCAGGTATGAATTTTTGGTGTTTCAAAAGAGTTTTTGGAGACTAGATGCAACTTGTAGAATGAGCTTTTTCTATACTTATCATGCAGGCTATCAAAGTTAGCTTGTTACTGTTACCTTGCTAGCCTTGGTTAAACTGCTGACTTGGCGGAGCCTGTGTACTAGTACACTCTATTCAATTTCCATCAGGTTTGTGATACACAGTCGGACTGAAGAGAATCTAATACGAACTCCTGTTTATATCCCATTTCGTGTATATTAATACTTACGAGAGGAGTTGCAATGTAGTGTGGTTGCGGACCACTTCCAGTGGACAAAATCTTACCATTTAATCAACCAATCGGTTAGTGTGGCAATCAAAGCAAACTGAACTGTACCACTTGGTGGAAACATGATTATTGACTGTGGTTCTGCCTATCAGACTGTATCAATTCCGAAAAGGTTATCATTTCTTGTCATTTGTAACCAATTTCCATTTCCTCCCCTGCTACACTAACACTGTTCTTCCAGCTTTAAACTCACATCCTTTCCCACTTTCTTCTTTTCAAGCACCTGTCACCATGTTTATTCGCAGGTGTTCCTTTTTTGTACTGTTTTTCCCTTGAAGCAGGGAGGATGGGTGTACATATTTGGTTGTGCAGGCAGGTGCATGTAAGGCCAAGTTGGCTAAGGCAGCCATAACATCAAAACAGGGCTGTTCTAGGCAAACAAATACAGGATGCAATTATGCATAAAAACATATCACAATATTTAATCAGCCGTCCGTATATATGTGTATATATATTTTCTTTTTTTTTGTATCCTTGAACAGCTCTGCTTTGTTATGACTGCATTAGCTACGAGGGCTCTATAAGTGGCACTGGATCAGTTCCCCACAGAAGAAAGGACTGCACTTCTAAATCCCCCACAGGTACCACCACCACTGTGCAACTGGGCCTCTTTGTCTTTCTGTCTTTTTTTTTTTTTTGGTGTTTTTTTTTTTTATATGATGTTTTAACCATAAATCTTGTGCTCATTTTGGGATTTATGCAGGGGGGAAAATGCCCTCAGGTCGCGGTCTTTTTGATTAATAGGATGAGAAAAGGTCGGCCTCTTGAAGTGAAAATCAGCTGGCTTTGAAGGTGTACGGCGCTAGAATGACATTAGCAGGGGGAGTGCAAAGGCAACAAGTGTGAAAATATTGCTAGTTAGGGCCCGAGCAGCGACCGCTGCGAGGTCCCTATTGTTCCTGAAGGAATTCTTATTTTCTTTATAATTATATCATATTTGATTGATTTGACATACTGTGTGTGTATATGTGTGTACATATTCAACACCAAGTGAAACTAAAGTTTTAATCAAAAATAAAAGTACGGTAACTGTGAGTACTAGTAATCCCACACTGCCTGCACCAAAGCAAGTGAATGTACGAGGGCATACTAGACATTTAGAAAGTCAATTTTACATAAATTGTCCTCTTTGAGAATGTATTCATCTCTATCTCTGCTAAGAGATGCAGTCATCTCCGTCATGCTGCCTATATTATCTCATTATGTCGCCGACAAGCAGCACTCAGACATTTGTTTACAGACACTTCAACTTTTATTTAAAGCCCCTCGTTAAACATGTCTTTCTTTTCTTTTTTTTCCTTTTTTTAATAATGCCATTGGCAGCCGAGCCATTAAAGATGCCATTTTAAAAAGTAAGATGCATCTTAAAAGTACTTTTGATTCATCTTCCTTGTGTCTTTAAATGCAGGACATAAAACACAATGATGTGAATTGAGTCCAAGCCTCGTCATCTGAGGCTTGCTCCTCTGCAAGGTGTTGAAACACCCTTTAGATGTGTACATCAAGGAGCCTTTCTCCATATCAAGGCCTCAGCTGGCGTAATTCCTCTTTTTGAGATGTGCAACGGAAAAAGATTTGATGTCTGCAGCCAGCTTACGATCCGGCGTCAGGGGATACGGACTGATTTAATGTCCAGAGGAGAGACGCTTCTTTTTAACCATTCGTTGCTATGGATTCCCCCAGAAATTGCTCATCAATATGGAGGAATGACTTTGCCAAGCAAAAATGTCAGTAATAAAGATTAAGTCAAGATTATAACGCAGGGTGGGACAAAGGATCAATATCGCAAACGTGGAATAAAAATGATATTGTGATGCATCTCTGTTAAGATATTTTACCCACACACCTATATATGGATTGCTATTTATCATATCTTTGGTTGGTGTGATACTGTATTCATATACCAGCATGTGGACAAAATCAGTATCACTATGTATTAGACTGCACATCTACGCACATTTTATCCACTTTTCACAGTTACTGCTGTCAAATTCTAATAGTTGTTTCCACTACCAAGCCACTAACTGTCCTCTGTTGTATTCTTGTAGCTAGTGAAGGACGTTATGGCCCCGGTAATATCAATGACTAATGTAGTCGCCGGCAATTGAATTTTAATAGGCCGTTCCAGCAAACATCAAAAACCTTCACAATTTACACAGCCGCATTAAACAGGATAATGAAAGTGTCGCCCAAACAAAATATGATGAGAATGCTATCGTAAAACGGTCGCGCGCCGCCAGCTGCCCTCCCACTAGGGTCTGATACCACAATGCCAGACTATTTATCCTTGTTAATGATCAGCCAAGGAGAGAGCAATAACACTCCACAACTTTTTTTTTTTTTATTATGTAAATTCCAAGCCTTGTTAAGGTGTTGTGAAAGTGTGCAGACTTGTACTTTTGGTTAATCACTCATCCTTGCCGTGACCTCAGCACCAGCAGCAGCCTCAGTCACACAGTGGCAACAAAAGCCTCTTCTGCTGCCACCGCTGACTGAGGGCGCTGATGGATGAGTCGCTAGCTGAGGAGTGACCATGATGTATGATATGCGGAACAAATGAGGAAGCCTGCACGGGAGCAGGAGGAAGTGTGCTGGCGTTTTCAATCTGTATGAGCTCTCACGCTGTGGTGTGTACTACATCTAAACTTCCATTTGCTACACTTTCAAAAGTACGTTCACCATTGAGAGATAAGTTTCTATTTTGGAATCATTCATTGCAGTGTCCAAACATATTTTTATCTGGTATAAATCTCTATTATTACAGGAGCATTTTTTTTCTATATCTCTCTCGGTGTCTCTCGCTCTCGCTCGCCCTCTTTCTTTTCCCCAGTAATTCTGAACAATTACAACTTTATAATTGATTTATTTTAATCAAAGTAATAAACCCCCCAAAAAAACATTTATTTGCAGCTTTGATTTATTCACTAATTTTGTGCAAAACATTCACACACAACAATGATTATACTGATTCTAAACCAGTTACATAAACTTAGAGCTTCACTTTGTAACAATTTGCCCAAAAATATTTTGCAATAGTGTTTTTATTTGACCATTTATGACTGAAACATTTTTTTCAATTAATAGATTAACACCTGCTGTTCATAATTGGAACTCCTGCAAAGCCTCTGGCCAATAGTTTTCAGACTGGATTTGGGTTAGAATTTCCTGCCCTCTGTCTGCGAATGTGACATCATGTGTTCTGGCCGTAGTGATTCAAAATTCAATTTTCTGCATTCATAGCTTTAACATTCATAGCTTGTACAAAAAAAAAATAGCCATTCATAGCTCGTGCATAACTTGCTTAAATGCCCAATTAAGTAGTTAGTATCAGTTGCAACACATCCTGTAAAGCAGCATTCTACTACTTGTGCAAAACTACTCACAATGACATTTGGATATAACAGAACTAGTCTAAACATGGCATTCTGATTAATATTGGGTTTGTGGATTATGAGTTAAGCAGCAAAATCCACCCGTTTTTATTTATCTCGGGATGGCCACTTGCTGTCAACTGAAAATGACTTCACTCAGGTAAAAGCCAATCATGGATCAGCTTCAGAAAACAGGCTGTATCGATACACCTGCATAAGGACAAGATTGATATTATTATGTACCTGATTAGTTGTTTGGTATGACACTGTAACATACTTGTACATGGAGAAAAGATTGCCATCACCATTTATCACATTGCCACAGGTGTGTGCAAGTGTCACCTTTATGTATTTTTAATGAATCTTCCATGGGCTTAACGACCCAGAAAGTCCTCAAATAAATCATCGATTGGCTTTACGGTCAAGCGGCGGGAGAATCCTGGAAAAAACCCGTCGTTGTCATCCTGCTGGTGACGGCGTGCAGATAACCTTCAAGACGGCCCTCTTTCTTTCAAACGTGTCCCGCCGCCGCTCTTATCTTCACTCGCACACATTGGCCCACACACACGACCTACCCGCAACGTTTTCACCCGCTTCGCAGGCTCCCGCTGGCCAGCCCCGCTATAAGACTTTCATCACGTCTCCATCCTTTTTCTCATACAGATGGCGCTCTTTCACAAAAACATGCTCTGAAATGGAGCTCCATTGTATAATGTGATAGATAGGAGCATAGAGAAGATGTGCACCGGAGGGGTGTGTGTGTGTGTGGGGGGGCGGACAAACGAGGTTCTTGGTGCACATAATTTGCGGCATAAACACGACCGTCTTGTTTTGAATATGCATGCGTTTGCAATTAGCTGATTAAATTAAGCGCAGCCAAATGAAATGGCAGCGGAGCAAACAGGCATGCTAATGAAAAAGCCTCAAGAAACTTAATACCTGAAGAACTACTGTTCGTCAAGGTGGAAAGAATGCAAAGTAATCACATGAAATAGGACTGTTGTCTTTCAACACAAAAGAAGTGAAAGAAGTGAGAGTCAGGCATTAAAACTAAACTTCCCACTGCTGTCCCGGCATTCCCTCTTACACAGTTTTGATACAACCTCCAAAATTGGAAAATTGTCTCCATTCTGTGCCTGTGTACTTTATTCAGAGTGATAGTGAAAAATGCCGATTTATTTAATATGAGCTACGTTTTTCGACACCGTGACGTTTGTAGCTTGTTTCACAGAGAGTTTCAGCAAAGCGGCCACATCAGAGCCGTAACAACAGGCAGCATACCCTTACATCTTGGATCTGTTATGGCTTTGTTACTACCGCCAAATGCGGGACGCTTCCGTAACTGTGCTCAGCGTCTTCACAAACTAACTTTTCCCATCCTCTTTTCCTTCCTTCTCTCTTCCAGCTTCCTGTTTAGTCACAACCATCTCTCTACCTCAACTTGTGAAAAGTTTCACACTGTTTTCTTCTCCCTCTCTTATTTTTTTCCCCCTCTTTGTTGTCGTCCATCTCTTCCTTTGCTTCTTCCGGCGTCTCTTGCAGTAGAGATTAAAGTGATCAAGGACCTTCCGTGGCCCCCTCCGGTGGGGCAGCTCAACAGCAGCCCTCCCCTGGTGGAGGAGCTGGAGTCGCCCTCGCAGACGGCTCAACCCTCGCCCGGACAAGCTGCCAGCGAGCAGCACCACCAGGGTGGGTGTTGGTGTTCCACTTGTCCAATGTCCGTCCCATCGATCCCGCCATCCATCATTTCATCCATTCTTTGACCATATTTCCATTCATCCACAATTCTGTTTGTTTCACTTGTGGTGAGGTAACTTGAGAGAATTAATCACAGCTCTGGAAAGCTAGAGGATTTTAATATGAGGTGTATTGTGATGTGGTTAATTGCGGTATTAGGTTTTGGCCTTGGCGAGTTAAAAAAAAAAACGAAAAAAAACAAAAAAAAAAACTTGTTTTTTGTGATAGAGGCATGACATCCATTGAGCCCTCATCGAGGCCATTAATATGAGTTACGAGTCAATGTGGTTCAATATAATTTTGGATCCTAACATGCATTAGTTAAGTGGTTAAGAAATGCATAAAAAAATCCTTGCTTAACCTGGCAAAAAAAAAAAAACTTCTTGCTCTTCATGATAGGTATGAGTTATTCAGGAATGATTGAAAGAGTAGTTAGTAGCTATAGTGGCGTCGGGCATGAGCTTTTGTAAACACCGCACTTTTTCCATCTGGATTACACGTGGCAGAAAATCACAGACTCCTATGCTGAGTTTTAAGTGCTGAAGGCTCATTAGTTTTAATTGTGCCCAACTGCCTCTTGTATGCGTAATCACTCGCTCTGACCCCCCATTTCCTCTTGTCAACACGCTCGCCGCGCTTCCAGATGGTTCCCCAAATGGCGGCCTCCTCACTTGAGTAGCTTCAAAAGAATCACACTCATCTTAAGTTGTTTTTAGTCCGTGATGTAAAAGTTGTACTGTCATACAGGTGTAAGCAAAAGAGGTGTCGCCACCTGTGGGGGATGTGGTTGTTTCTGCATGATAGTGTTTAAGACTTGAAAGTGGCTCTGGATCTTCACTCAGCCTAGCTGATGATTTCATGGGTCGGTGGTTATGATGTAAATTAGCTCCACTGTTACATCACAATGGAGCATTAGTTCACAATAGCTTTCTCACAGATGTAAGAAGATAATAAAAGATGTATTTGGTTGTTTAATTTCACACTTGACTGGTGGTACCCAACTATTTGCATACGAGCAATTAGAAAGTCAATCTTCCATAATATGTCCCCTTTAAGGAGTTCGGCTTTGGACTTTCCACTGTATTTCCTCTTATTGACACTCATAACATTCTCCAAAAGCAGTCCTTCCACTAACGCCCTCTGAACTGCTGTCATTACACCCAGAAGTGAAGGACATGTGGCAGAACTAATGCAAGTAAATGGGATCTCCCCCCCGTGGAGATCGGCGTGTAAAAGGACACCTCTGTGCGCTGTGGGCGAGGACTTGATTTATGTGGGCCAATCCATGGGAACGCTTTCTGGTTCCCCCCTCATCAGCCGCCATGTGAGTGGCTTTGAGATTGGCATCCAGCTGTAAAGCGATCCTCATTCTGTCTGAGTCAGTGCAGCAGGTTTTGGGTTGCCCTCTGTGACCGTGTGACTCCATTTGCTCAAGCGTTTGTTCTCATCAGGGTCACAGGTAGGTTGGAGCCTGACTTTGCGCAAAAGGTGGGTTCCAACCTGGATTGGTCGCTAGCATAATATTCAATAATAGCGATCGTGCTCCATGTTTATGTTCCAGAAGCTGGTCTTATTTTCACTGTGTTGCTAACCAAATCAGCAGCACCAACTTATCATGTGTGCTCCATTTTTATGTTCCAGAAGCTGATGTGGTTTTCTTTTTGTTTTTGTACTCTGTTGCTAACCAAAACAGCAGCACCTACAGAGCGGGTGCAAAATCTCTTTAAGTATGGAGTCATGTTCAAAACAAGTTTCCTGCACAATACAGCTTACGTTAATGCCGATTAGCGTTCTACTATATATTCTGGGGGGCTTTGTTTACATTTCTTTATATTTATTTACATTTCTCCATAATCCTATTTTTATTTTATTTAAACTGTACTTTCACTTCAACGTGTCTTTGTAGCCAAGTATCAATACCTCTAAAAGTGGTCATTTACTTTACTCTATGTCTGGCAAATGACTTCATTAGGACTTCATTTTTGCCAAATAATTTTCACATATCTCCATGCAATACAAAGCACAGTATGGCTTCAAATTTTCCGTTCTTTAATGCCACCCAAAATCATGACTTCCACTATCAAAATGCTTTTATTACATTGTGGCATACAATTTAATATCTGTTTGACAGCCAGGCACATTCTACCTTGACCTTTTATTCCCAATTTTCATTTTTTAGAGTGCTTCCTCAAGAAGGCAAAAGCATAAAAGGGGCATTTCTTCCCTCCATCCATCAGCTTCCGACTGACACTTTCATCCGATTCCATCGACAATAGCTGCACCAACACACACAACATGACAGTTTATGTGTGTGTTTCTTCAGATAACTGCGCACATTCTCATCCCTCTTAAGCTGCCTGTCGGGGGCTTTTGTTCTCCTCTTGGCCAATCATCTCGTCAATCTCGTGCAGGAAAAGAGAATAAGCCCGGCTTGCCGATGTCGAAGCTGAAAATATACATTTGATGCTTAGAAGAAAGCAAAGGCAAACCGTTTTGAGCGTAATCCAATCACTGCACAGTGATTCAATATCTCTCTCTTCTTTTTTCTTGTCTAGGTTGGATGTAGACAAGAGAAAGATGTGGTCAAGTGAGCAATGCTTACAGTACAATGTGTGGGCAAGTAAAGATACAAATAAAACAATTATGCAACACAAAACATCACACATTTGTGATAAGAACACTTCCAAACATATACTGCATCTCCAAAGGGAAAGTAATTTTCCCTTATGAACATTACTTGTTGTTGGCATATTTATCCTGATGTGACCCACATAAAAAAAGCCTTAAGCACCCATTTCCAAAAATTTGAAGGGGACATTTCATGGTCACTTTGGCCATTTTCACGAGATCGTCAAAAGCAACGTGTCCTAGAGAGTTTTCCGATAGCTTTGAAATATGAGCCGTGGACTTGATAGAGACGCGACACATGTTAATTTTTTAAAAGGATTTTGTCATCATGTAGACTTTGATGGCATACAGTGGTGTGTATGTGTGTGTGTGATTGGCAGGTAGGCATGGTTGCAATATGTCATGAAAAATGAGACTGCAAAAGGAAGCGAAGGAAGAAGTTGAATAGCAAATGAAACAGCTGTCGACAGGGATAAGAGGAGCGAAAACATGCATCTATGTTGTCCCCACTGGTCAGTTGCCATGGAAACAAAATGTATCACACTCATACCGCACTGGCAGTCATATAATGTGATGCCCCTAGAAAACCAAATATGTCTTTAATGTGGACTTACCTGGCGGATCAGTTGACTGCTTTGCCTCCCCCCCCCACACCTCACATTAGTCCTGAGTGCTTCTGAGGCTACTGGTTTGTGTCAAGGTTTAAGACTAAAGAAATAAAAACAAAGTCATTTGGATTAATCACTTCCACGAGTTTGTAGTAGATTGCATCCAGGGCAATGAGTTCATTGAGTGGAGGTGAAGGGGAGCCCCTGCTGTCTAAACCTAGAATGACACGACTGTGGTATCAGTGAAGCACATTAACACCCAAATTAGAGGTCAAACGTATTATACCATCAATTAGATTGCATTGACATATATTGCACATCATTTCATGACAAACACAACAGCAGGTACGGATTTACTGCAAAAGAAAAATCATTTGCCAAGAAACTGTTTGCCTGATTGATGAACAGTGACAAACATTGAGGCGTTTTACTCAACTCGGTGTCAATAAAAATGGACCCATCTTGGAACAAATGTAACTTGTGATATTCTGTGCACATTTATGGGGCTTTCAGGGGTTTTGAGAGAGATTTCATCACTTTGACTTTCACGTGTAAGAAAAAAAAACTGCTTCGAAATGTTTTTTTTTTTTTTTTTAATCCAATAATTAAAAAAAGAAAAAAAAAAAACATCTACATACAGCAAGTCAGCATTTTGGTTCAAAAACAAACTTGTCATTGCATTTTGTCCACCAGCAAAATTACCTACTTTCATTTACTTTGTACTAATTTTACTTTTACATATATTTCAGAACATTTTCTTTATTTATTATCTCCACATTTAATGAGAAAAGATAAATTAAGTTGTCCATTTTGGCTTTTAAGCCACCATTTTGGCCATTTCCACGGGCGTCATTACAGCTTGTTGTCCATCTGCTACCAAATTTGAAGATTTTGTCATTTCTGATTGACTTTTTTTTTTTTCTCGGTTGCCAGGTGTTCTTTATTGTCCAAT